>NC_135532.1:216374417-216683454 GCF_045843805.1 Urocitellus parryii | reverse complement strand
AGCCGATGGGACTACAGATGTTCACCACTGCACCCGGCTTGGGATTTATTTTAATGATCCCATAAACTCAGGTGATGACTATTGAACAATCAGTAGAGTAACTGGCACTGACCAATTAGATTTGACACAGAAACTTGGGGAGGTTGGGTAATGTCCTGGTAGTGATTATTTGGCAACCAGTGCAAAATTAGTTTTGCACTGTATTTTATAGCTATGGCAGTTATAGCTATGGCAAAAATACCCAACAGGAACAACACAGATTCATCTTGGTTCATGGTTTCAGAGAATGGTCAGCTGGCTCCAAGACAGAAACATGGTGGAAGGGCACAGCAGAGAGAAGCTTCTCAGCTCATGGCAGCCAGAAAGTAGAGAGAGTGAGATGGGAAGGGATCAGGGACAGAGACAGTCCTCGAAGCCACATCTCCAGTGACCTACACCCTCCAGCCAAGCCCCACCAGCCTAGTTTTCACCACCTCCCCATAAATCCATTTAAATTGTTAATCCATCAAATGGATTAATCCATTGATGACATCTGAGCCCACGTGACCCAGTCATTTCACTTCTGAACACTGCTACATTGCCTAACACATAAGCTTTTGAAGGACATCCCAGACCCAACCAAAACAACAGTCCTATAGCTTAGGAAGTTGAAATAAACATGCCAAATATTCGCCCCTTCCACAGGGCAAATGTAGGCATATAGGAGTCAGTGACGCTTGTTAGGTGAAGGAATGTCTCCAGATCAAAATTGGCCCAACAGTCCATTGAATTTAAGCAGCTCAGTAGGACAGCAGATCACACATTCACTCAACTACTACTTATCCACTTCCATCCCAAGAACCCACCCTAGTCACCGGCACCTGGAGGCTTATCATAGTCCTTCACTCCAGCAAAGACAGAGGTACACAAAATAGAGGAAAAGCCATCTCTCCTTGATTGAAAATATGTATTCCACAGTCTTTTCCAAAACACCAGGAGTGGGAGGCAGGAAAAGGAAGGTGGGGTTTTGATTACACTTTACCATGCTGCTGGATGTGTGGTAAATTGAAGCATTGTTTTAAGGAATTGTAGGCATTTCCAGCAGGAGAAATATGAGAACAGTTTGATCATGGTAATGTTGATTTTAATTTTAAATTGCATTCCATGTGGAAATTTAAAGCCAATGTGGACAAAGGGATGATCTAAAACACCTAACCCTAGGCAGGGAACTGAAGGTTTGGGACACAGCTGCAACTTTTGAATTTAAATGTGAAGAATCGCACAAGCTGTCTCTTTCTCTCTCATTTGACTTCTGCCATTAGGTCCTTTACAACCCAAATCATGTGATGAGCCGCTCCAAGGTCTAACCTCCTCACTAGGTACCAACCATCATCTTCCCTGAGTTGGGTGCAACCTCCCCACTAGGCACAACTTCCTTACTAGATGCAATCTCCCCTCTGGGTACTGTCCCCTTCTGTGGATGCCAACTTCCCCCAGGGTACCACCCACTTTGCTATGTGCTCATCTCCTCACTGGATGCCATTTTCTGCTAAATGCTGTCTAAACAGTGCAACCCTCACCAAGAACAATAAACACTCATGTCTGCATGGACCTAGATAGTTGACAAGTTACCTTCATTCACAAGGTCTCCTATGACCCTCGTCAGTGCCCTGGGAGGCAGTGAGTGACATCCACCACCTTCCAGATGAGGAAGAAGAAACCCAGAAAGGGAAAATAACTCCACTCATCTCCTCATTTTTTTCCCCAAATGCCCTGTTCATTTCATGACCCTCTGCTACACTGTGGCTCCTACAGGGTGTCGATTTTTGTGCTAACTGACTCATCCTAAAGAGAGCAGACATGTGTCTGTCCATAGTCCACCCTGCACTCACATTGAGAACCACAGGGGACAGGTTCTCTAGGTAGCTACCTCTGAGATAGATGGGAAAATGTGGGAACCTGCAAGAAGTCACCCCACTGTGCCCTCACCTACCTCCCAGGAATGGTAAAAGATAAAAGAAATGATATTGGTCATTCAGGTATTGCCATGACTGGCACCAAAACAATGGATGGTGTTAATATAAGTCCAATATAGGAGGATGCTCTGGGAGAAAAGACTCGTCTACATCCTGGTATAGCACTGTCATGCCAAGGCAATGAGAAGTTCCATCTCTCACTTGCATCAGGCCTGGGTCCTTGTCCAAATAACTTCCTTTGCAAGGCAATGCGCCATACTCCCCTGAGGTCTTCTGTCTCTGCAAATGCATTCTAAATGTGAGGAAGACCACAGGCTGCACTCACCTTCCGGAACTGTGAACCACTGCACAGCAAGGAAGAAGCCAGCTACCACCATGTGCAAAGAGGACTCGCAGGCCAACATCCGGCCTGGCCCTACAGGGATCCTTTTCAGCCACTGGCAGTGTGATGGTCACACTGAGCTAGACTGCATGACTAACAAAAGGGATGGGTCCAGCCCAGCTGATATGACAGGTGGGCTCTGGAATTTCCAACACTCTCTGTATGTCCTGGAGACCACAGGGTTTTTATAGCTGTAAACTCTGCAGTTCCAAATGGTGTACCAAAATATAACAGGCTCGTATGCAAGAGGGTGCACTCAGAAATGTACGACGACGTGCTATGTGGGTACTGCAAGCGGAAAGAGGGAAGAGAACTATTTTAGCAAGCTGTTGAACTGCTTCATTTTTAAAGACCCACAATCTGAACAAGCTTGAGAAATACGGGGGGTTATACCAGCTGACCCCCAAATTCCAGATCCTTTTTTTTTTTAACATATCAAAACTTGGCTCACCAAGATCACATCTGGAAAATAACCACTTCAACCTCAGAGGGCTCTGGAATCTAGAGGGTTCTGTGTGGCAAGTGGCCTGGACAAATCTTCAGGTGAAAAACAAAAGCAAAAAATAACAATTCCCTGCTCCCCCACACGTAACCCAGACCCTTGGGATTCACCCCTCCTTCCCTGCTCTCTTTTCTTTGAGTGTTTTATCAACTACTGTAGTGGGCGGCATTGGAGCTGCTGGTGTTTTTCTACTTAGAGGAGCAAGAAAATTCCATTAACTGAAGAATAAAATGGTTGACTGCCCACAGGGGAAAAGCATTCGGTGAGCTGTATTCTCGTTCTCTGTGATGTTCTCTGTACCCTGAGGTCTAGACTCTCCGGCTCCTGTTTCCTGGGTTGTCCAGGTCTTGGGGGTTATGACCCCCACCCACAGAGAAGGTACAGTGTGTGCTAATGGGGAGCACAGGAACAGAGGCTAGATAGAGAAAGAGTGTGGGAGTGGCGAGTCAGGTAAACATTTCTTTTTCAAGAAAAGAATATAAAGAAAAACATCCAGGAGTAAATATGGAGCAGTGCTCATGATGAGAACTCTGGAAAGACAATCAGGGGCTGGAATTATCCAGATCGAACCTACAAATTCCATCATTCCCTTACCCTTTGGTATAGCCTTGCCACCATTTTTTTTAAAGAGATTCAGGTCTCATAGTTTAAATGTAAAATGGTATAACCAATGGGGAAAATTGGTCTGTGCCCAGCAACACAATTCCTAGATATATTTACCTGAGAAGGATATAAACATGTCCTCAAAAAGACTTACATAAGAATGTTCCCAGCAGCTTTGTTCATAACGGCCCCAATCAGTAAACAACCCAAATATATCAAGAGATGAATGGATAAACAAACTGTGGTATATCCATTCAATGGAATTTTTTTTTTCTGTTGTTACTGTTACAAATTACCACCAAGTTGATGGTTTAAGGCAATACAAACTAATTCTCTTGCAGTTTTGGAGGTCAGAAGCCAGCATCCAGCTTTCCTGGGCTAAAGTCAAAATATCAGCAGGGGTAGTGCCTTCTGCAGGATCTAGAAGAGAAGCCCTTTCCCTGCCTCTCCAGCCTCTGGTGGCTTGTGTTCTGAGGCCTGTGTGTCACAGCAATCTCTGATTCTGGGGTCACATTGCTTCATTCCTATCTGCGGTCAAATCTCCCTCTGCCTCCCTATTACTTGTGATTATGTTTCGGGCCCACATGGATAATCTGAGCTCCTTTCCCATTGCAAGATCCTTAATTTAACACACCAGTTAAATTACATAACATTTACAGATTTCAGGAATTAGGACCTGAGTATCTTTGGAGCTGTTATTCAGCTGACCCCAAAAATATGCTACGGAGGAATAAAAAGCAATGAACTGCTTCTGTTCACAACAACATGGAAGAACACTTAAACAGCAGGTTGAGCCAAAGAAGCCAAACACCCCCACAAACCTCCAAAGGGGGAGGAAAATAAAAGCACACATGCACGATTTTCTTGACATGAAGTTCTAGAACAGGTAAAGGAGGGAGGGCCTGAGGTCTAACCTGCTCAAGGTCAATTATCCTTCAGTTCCTCTAGATTTAAGGCATCTAAAGCTGAAGCCAGATTTAAAATTAGGTAGTCAGTGTAGTTAGGTAAATCGGGTCTAATAACGAGTGAAATCTAAAATGGAGGCCATGCTGACAAAGATTCCGGGAAACGCAGGACAACTCATGGAAAGTTAATGAAGTCCAGGACAACTCATGGAAAGTTAATGAAGTCCCGGAAAGGCCCTAGGCCAAAGTCCACCCCAAAGAAATGTTAATGGTGCCCAGGAAACAGCCCCCAACAGATTTGGAGATAGCCCATCCCAGAGAAGTGATAAGCCCATCCCAAAAAGTGATAATTAAGTCCTTCCTGCCCAGATTACTTGTTTGGCCCACCTGTGTCCTAACCCTTCCCCCTTGCATTCCATCGCCAAACCTATAAAAAGGGGGACACATTTGCCGGCCCATGGATTCCACCTCTTGGGTCCCCTTCTTCCTCCGGGAGAAGTCTTTTCTTCTGTCCTTTAATAAATTTCTAATCTCTACTCTGACCTTGCCTCGGCGTGCTTCTTTGGTGTTATTCTTCAACATCGGGGAAGCAAGGACTCGTCACCGGCCAACAGCGGTAACAAAGCCAGCGGCCTATCTTAGCTCATTCCCAAGATAATAATGAGATAGCTAATGAGAAACCTGAAACATTGGACACTTCGCTCTTCCCACCAGAAGTAAGAAAGTCATCACGTTTTTAAAACATCAACTGTGGTGGTTAATCTTGGTTGTCTACTTGACTGGATTGAAGATGCCTAGGAAACTGGTAAAGCACATTTCTGGGTGTGCCTGGGAGGAAATTTCCAGAGATGATTGGCATGTGAGTCAAGAGAACCAAGCCAGGAAGACCGGCCCTAAATGTGGGCAGCACCCTCCAATAGGCTGGGGACCCAAGTGGAACCAAAAAGCAGAAAGGGAAGCTCACACATGTGCCTGCTGGGCCCTCGGAGAGCTGCATTTTCTGCTGCTGCCATTCCCGGTGGATGTCAGGGTCCAGATTCTTCAGCCTTTGAATGCGGACTCACATCAGAGATTCCAGGTCTTCAGCTCAGGGTGGGGCTGCGTCACTGGTCCCTCTTGTTCTGAGGCTCCTGCTTCTTGGACTGAGCAGCTAGGGTTTCCTAGGCCCTCCAGCCCACAGAAGGCAACTGTGGGACTCTTCAGCCTTTGTTCATGCTAATAAGCCACTCTAATAAGCAGTTCCCCCTTATGGTATGTATTTATTTCTTATTTTTGGTACCGGGGATTAAACGCAGGGGCACTGGACCACTGAGTTGCTTAGCACCTCGCTGTTGCTGAGGATGGCTTTGAATTCATGATTCTCCTGTCTCAGCCTCCGGAGCTGCTGAGATTACAGGCGTGCACCTTGTTGTATGTATTCTGTCAGTTCCATTCCTCTGGAGAACCCTGAGTAACACCTCAACTATTTCCACTTCCAGCACTCCCTTCTAAACCTGTACACAGTCCTATCTCTTTTCTCAATTGTTAGCATGACAGACGGATCATTTACCTCCTGCCTTTTTTATTTAACATCATACAAAACCGTTTTCCCGTATTGCTAGAGAGGCTTCATAAGCATTGGTCATTGGGCAGTGTTTTATTGAGTTTATTGATGTACCATAATTGACTTAGCCTTTTCTTGAACATTTAGGCTCCTTCCCCCTTTCTTGCTAACCAGGAAACCCTTGGTGTAGAATTTAAAGCTTGAAGCACCTTCAGAATCTTCTGGTCTGAAAAAACTAATTTTATGGAAGCGGGAACCAAGGCCAGCGCATGTTGGAAGTGACATGCTCAAGGTCACAGGGAAGCGGCATCATAGACCTGAAAATCCAACGCAGGCTTCTCACTGGATGCAGCATCATCCAATTCAGGCAAAATAGCCCAAGCCAAGCTCTATGTCTTCGCTGCACAGCAAACGCCAATAGGAGCACATTTCTCCTGGGCAATCTCGTCACAAAATCGTGTCTCCCAGGTTCATTGTGAGAGAAGTACCTTAAGCTACAAGAACCATCAGAGATGAGAGTGTTGGTGTGACATTAGATTTGAATCTAGCTTTTATATCACCTGAAAAGAGAAAAGTTCCATCTGAAAAACGGAGAGAAATTCCTTTCCTTGTATTTGTGTCTCCTGGAGATGCTCCGAGTACGTGTGAGTTAAAATGAAAGGTCATTGGCTCTCAACCCTCTGCACTGATAGTAGGAAACCCTAGCAGAGATCATCCGAAACAAACTCACCCCAAAATAATTTGCAGTGTGTTTTACATAATTTTTGGCAGCAGATTCACCTTTTCAATTATGTTTATCATAAAACATGGGTTTCTAGAATATTCATCAAACAGAACACAGGCAGGAGCTTGATCTGTACAAGATGCCAGAAGGAGGAAAATGGAAAGGACTGCTGCGTACCGTGTGCCTGTTTTGTGCCGGGTAATAGTACAGGTGCTTCAACGAGCTCTTCATGAGGACCATCATTAAACTTTATTCAACAAGTATTCATTCATGTCCTCAGGGAGGGATCAACCTAGCAGGTAAAGATGGAAGCAGCACACACAGTAGGTGCCACATAAATATTTGGCATGCACCAGAGAGAGGTTTGTAAGGCAGTTCCCATCAGTGTGGCCAGTCAATGGCACAGATTGTCTAACATGCCAACTGGCACAGGACTATTCTTGATTGTTTCTCACAAAAATGTAAATTTCATGCAAATCCTCAGCCTCATTCTAATTCTATAACAAGAAGTGTTTTAATTCCCATTTCCCTATAGGGTTTAAAAAAAAATCAAACAAGGTGAATTTCCTGAAACCCAGGTAATAAACTATTTTCCTACCTCTTCACCTAACTGAAATATAATATTCTAGGTGTAATAAGTTGTTTAAATAATAGACTCAGGGACTGGGGTTGTGGCTCAGCAGTAGAGCACTCACCTAGCGTGTGCAAGGTGCTGAGTTCAATCCACAGCACCACATAAAAATAAATAAATAAAAAGAAAGATATAAAAAAATACATTTAAAAAGTAATAGAATCAAGCTCGTGGTTTCTGAAAGGAGTAATTCAGTTTTCCAATTCAAAAAAGTTTGGCAATATCTTTCTTTCAATATGTTATCTTTCATTTTTTAAAAAAATCTAGGGAAAGGAAAACCCCAGGCAGATTAAATTGGCTATTTAATGATGTCATCAAGGACTCAGGTTCTTGGTGTCTCCCCCTCTTTCATCCTCAGCACGTCAGATTAATTGTCTTCCTGATCCCACTATGGCTGCCATAATTCCAAACATCACATGCTGGCCAGAGATTTGCTGACCACTTCCATTCTGCTACATAGGCACACAGGAAGAGTACCTTTCCCAACTCCTTTGCTACCCAGTGGAGTGTGACCCAAAAGGATGACTCTGGCCCCAAAAGCAATGGCCTATCTTCTGGCTATCCACCTCCTTCAAATAATAGAGTTGACAGTATCACCAGGTGAAAGGAACCTGAACCCACTGAACAGGAAATAAATGTACATGAGCTCAGGCAGCTGGAGGCTTGAGACTGTTACATCAAGTAACATTAATTACTACAGTGCCCACGTGGACTTAGCAATCATCAGGAGGAGGAGAGAAGTCCTCTTCCCTCAATGGTCTCCTCCTGATGCTGGGGCTCTGGCAACAAGAAAAAGGGGGTGTTGGGGACAGGCAATCACAGGATCTGCTAGCCCTCACTGCCTGGGCTCCCTCCAGGTGCCTCAAAGCCCCCTGTGTCCCTTGTCAGTGCTCTTGGTCTGCCTGTGTGGCTTGCACTAGTTGGTTCTTGCTTCTCAAACCTCTGCAAGGACCTCAGAGTCCTAGACTCTCATCCTGGACCCTTAGGATGGCCTTGCACTCTGGCTCCCAGAGAGCCAGATCTCTGGGATCTCCCTTGGCTTCCTGCAGCCAAACCTGCAGACCCACTGTGTGTCCCAGCTCTCTACGCTAAATCCTATCCCTTCGCCTTTTAGAGAACTTGCTCCTGTCAAACTCTTCTCTTTCCTCTACATTCAGAAAAAGTTTCCTAAGGACTCTTTAAGTGGGATCTCATCCTCATATAGAACATAAAATCTCATCAGAGAAACGAGAATAAAAACCACAATTGAAAAAAACGAGAATTAAAACCGGTGCGAGGTATCACCTCGCACCTATCAGGATGGCTGTAATCAAAAAAGACGAAAGATGGAGTGTGTTCTCAAGGATGTAGAGAAAGGGAACCCTCACACACCAGGTGGAAATGTCAAATGGCGCAGTCATTGTAAAGAATAAATGGAAATTTGTCAAAAAAGTAAAATAGAATGACCCTATGATCAGAAATCCCACTTCTGGGTATATATCCAAAGGAAAAGGTGGTTGTGGGGCCCTGGTGGGGAAGAGGGATGGAGAGATGCTAGTCACAGTGCACAAAGTTTCAGTTAGACAGGATACATAAGTTCTGGGGCATTAATCCATTGAATGGTGACTGTGGCTAATAAAACTGTATTGTATGCTCTAAATTTGCCAAGAGAATTGATCTCGAGGGTTCTCACAGGCACACAAATAAGTTATAACAATGTGAAGTGATGGATGGGCTCATTCGCTTTTGAAGACAAAGAAATAAATAAGTGAAATCTCGACCACTTCTTCCAGCTACTGAAGTCTTCTCTCTTTCCCTCCATGGCCAGGGTTTTAGCATGGGTTGCCGGTGTCCATCTCCATGTCTCCCCTGTCTCCCTCTCCATAAAGCCATGAGGCCTCCCACACCACCAAACCGTGTGCACCCCAGCTTAAGTCTGTGGACACTTTCCCTTCCTGCATTGGTTTCCTGGGGCTGCCATAACAAATGGTCACAAACCAGGTGGCTTCAAACAGCAGAAACTTACTCTGGCACAGTTCTGCAGTCAAGGTGTGGACAGGATGTTCCTCTCTCAAAAGGCTCCAGGGGAAGATCCTTTCTTGCCTTGTGCTAGTCTCTGGTGGTTGCCGACCACACTGGGCAAACCTTGGCTTGTGTGGGTAGAACTCCAGCATCCACCTCTGTCTTCGCAAGGCCTTCTTCCCTGTGCGTCTGTGTGTCCGAATTTCTCTCTTATAAGAACATGGGTCACTGGGTCACCCCAATCAAGTCTGACCTTATCTTCATTTGTTTACATCATAATTCTGAATAAAGTAGGGACTTCTAACATGTCTTTTGAGGGAGACATAATTCAAACCCACAACAGTTTCATATTGAACTTGACCTGGCGAGCTCTTTTCTCCCATTCCTGGTCTTCCTTGGGTACGTCTGAAACCTTTGCTCTTTCCTTCTTGGTCTTCTCTTTGTCTATCCTCCTATCATTAGTGTGTGACAGAGCTCTCCCCAGGCCCTTCCTTTTCTCACTTTCCAAAAATCCCAATCACCTGTTATGGTTTGGATATGGTGCATCCACTGTATTTGAAGGCTTGATCCTCAGAGTGGCCCTACTGGGAGGTAGTGGAACCTTTAAGAAACGGGGCCTAGTAGATTGTCCTTAGGTCACTGAGGACATGATCTTACAAGGCAGTTTTCACGTGACCCCTTGGATTCCCCTGAGAATGTTGTTGCAAAAGCAGAAAGCCTAGCTCCACCCAGCTCTCTCTGTTTCCTGCCTCACTCTGCTCCTTCCTCTGCATCCACCATTCACCATGAGATCCTCACCAGAACTGAGCCCATATAGACACCATACGTTTGAACCTTCAGAACTGTGAGCTACATAAACCTCTTCTTTTTGTAACATGAGTGCCTCAGGTATTTCATTGTAGTAACACAAAGCCAACTAAAACATACCCGATGGCTTCAGTTACCACGTACAGACTGACCCACACTTACAAATGCTCACAGAACATATTCGGTTAAAAGGTTCACACTGAAAACTCAACATCTTCATCCCAAACCTACCTATTCTGCTGGCTTCCTCATCTCCATTTATGGTACCCTTGAATCTCCCTCTACCCTGCATCACTGAGCCTTGCCTCTCTTTCATTCTCTACTTCCAATCAATCATTGGGGCTTCTTCATTCCCATCCCTCTCTCAAAGCACCATAATTCCAGTTCAGGTCATCACCATCTTGCTCCCAAACAAATGAAAGAGCTTCCACATGGACTCCCACTCCCAACTATGCAGAAACTCAGATCTTCTATCATTTCCATGTTAATGCCCTTATCACCCTCAGAATGAAGCCTAAACTCTTCAGTGTGGCTTACCAGTCACTAAGTCACCTTGCCCGACCTGCTTCCCTGGTCTCATCTTTCCACTCCACCCACTCATGGTAGCATCCTAGCCAAACCCAATCACCTGAACTTTGATACCTGGGTTTTGCTCTCCTGGAACATTCTTTAATGCCCTCTTGGCTGCCCAAATCAAATATATTTCACTCATTCAACAAATATCTGTCAAGTGCCTACTATATGCCATGAATTATTTTAGATACTGAGGATTCAGTAGGAAACAAAACAAAAATATATAATTTTATGAGTTTATATTCTGGTTGAGAAAGACTGACATGAAAACAAGTAAATACATGAGTGTGTTAGTTAAGAGCTGTAAAAGAAAAGAGAGCAGGGTAGGGTGTTGGGCAGGATACACAGGAGGGTGAGGGTTAAGCTCTTCAATATGGTGGCCATGAGAGTCATCGCTGAGAAGATGATGCTCAAGCTTGGCTTGGCCACCACCTCCTCCTGGAAGCCTGGGTCTTTTCCAAGTCCAGGTTGAGGGCCGTATTGATAACTTCCTCATGTTCCATATTTACTTGTTTAACATGCTTTATGGTATTTTCCTTTGAACTTGTCAGTATCAACTATAAAATGTGTGGGCACAGGGACTGAGTCTGTTATTTATAGTGTGTGGCGGGCTAATAATAAACATATTTATTACATGTTTATTGAACAATTAAATGAACCAACAACTTATATTATTTAAAAGTCACATAAAGAATTTTATAGTATTTACAGTAACAAGTTTTACAGAGCACTTTCTCACCCACTGTCTCATTTGGGAAAGGCAGGATTTATTGTTCCCTTTTAACAGACACTCAGTTTCTTGCCCACGATGTCACAGTCTGAGGAGAAGCCAGCTCAGTCCCTCACATCGTAAGCTCTCACATCCTAAGATCCCACTCTGCTTCCAGAAAACTCCACTGCCTTCCTGAACCACGTTCTGCAGAAACATGAATACTCACCAGGTGTCTTGGTTGTCCCCAGCCTGGCCCAGGTGTATACTATTTGTACTGCTCCTTCTCTGAATTTCTCATCTCCCTGGGAAGCTTGTACCAAACACTAAAGCCAGGGTGTACATCCAAAGGTGAAAACTTGTGGGATTTCTAGATGTAGCCACTGCACAGTGAGCCTGCATTCTTATACTATCTTTCGGAACATTTAATGCCCTCCTCTGAGTATACTTTTAATGTTTAGTCGATCCATTCAGACAACCGCAGAACAGAGAGCAATTGAATTATTTTCCTCTCTGGCACTTGGGTGCCAATGCTGCCTTTCCAAAGTGTTAATTTTACCATGTGGGGTCCATAAAAGCTGCAGGCAGCCAGGCCCGCAGGAGTCAGTGAGCAACAATGAATGTCTCTATCCATTGCCTGCCCCGCAATTGACAAAGTGTCACCCCATTTGAACAACGAGAGCCAAGAAGGGATGGTGCAAGTAAACTGGCCATGGAACAAAAGCTCTCCTAGTCTGCAAAAGGCTGGCCCCATTAGAGTGGCCTGGTGTCTCAGGATTTGGAGACCAAACCCAGCGGCCAGCACTTAAGCGAGGTGAGGCTTGTGGCCAGATTAGCTGGACAGTTCTCAGTAGTTTTCCACTTGCGGCTCACGAGTTCTTACCCTCTTTGGCTCTTTGTCACTTGGCCCCATAAAAACGCCCACTGCAGGGAATTGAACGCTTGCTCATGCCACCCACCTACCAAATGGCATGTGCGGAAGAGGGTTAGAAGTTCACATACTCTTCCTCTTTGTTTTCTTGTGTTTCTTTCTGCATAAGCACCTCTCAACAAGCCAAACGGTTGTTGTTGCTGCAGGGATTTTGTATTGATGGCTTCCTTCCACCCTCCCATTCTCCCAAGGGGGCGGGAGGAGAGCAGGGGAGAGTTAACTATTTTGATGAAGAACCCTTGGTAGGATGAGTAGGCACCGATAACAAAAGCAAGCCCGGATGCTCTGAACTTAGCTGCTTTGTCACTGCAGGCTTATTTCCAGCCTCCAATACTTTTTTTTTTTCAGTTGAATAGGCCCTGCAAAGGATAAACACTCTTATCTTTCTTGGGGAAAAAAAAAAAATTGTTTTCCCAGGGAGTTGGAAAATTCTTGTATAGTATAAACATTCAGGAAAAAAAAAAGAGATACGTTCTGAAATTGTAATAACGAGGGCTAACCCATCAGGCCACCTGTTCTCCCCTCTGCCACTGCCCTCATCCAGGCCTTGTGCAGTCCAAATTCTGCTCCCCTGGGCTTTCTAGAAGGAAGAGGAAATCCTTCAGTTTCTCTTTACTCTTCCAATTCAGATTATTCAAACAGCTGGACTCTTTGGGGGGGGGGTGAGGGAAAAAAAACAAAGACTGTCATCATGACAAAACCATATTACTTGCAACAAAACAGAGAAAAAAAGAAAAACATTTTCTTTGATAACTTTTCCTTTTGGTAAAGCTTATTTAAAAATAAGCAATAAAGTTGGCTTAGAATGAACTCAACACAGTGGCCCTTAAATGACAACGGAAAGAGGCAGTTTGACTTTTCTCTATTGCTTCTTTTCAGAAGTATCTTTTTTTTTTTTTCTCCCAGAAACTTTTTGGACATGTAATAAAAGCAAACATCTTAGGCTATGAGTAGCTTTTTCATAAAGGTATTCCTGTGCCTCCATTGTTACTAGTACAAGCAAATTAATAAAATAAAAATAAAACTCAATAAAAGCAAGAACTGAACCCAACTGAATTGCCTTTCTTCTAAAAGGCGGAGGCTATTCCAGAGGGTGGGCTGAGCCATGGTTCCTGGCAATGATGGGCCCGGGGAAACAGAAGCAAGTTTCATCACCAACTGGGAGATCTGGGAGCAGGGGGTTGGTGGTTAGGAGGAGACCTCCAAGCCACATGGTGCTGAGTTCAGTGTAAAGTGATTCATCTCTGATTCCTCTTGAGCTGGTGACTAGCCTCAGTTTCCTTGTCCACAAATGACAGTAGCCTCTCTGGATCTGTGGGATTCAACCAACCATGCATCAAAAATACTTGAAAAAAATACACCTTAAAAAATGGCACCTGCTCTGAACACCTACAGGCTGTTTCTGTCACTATTCCCTAAACAACACAGTATGAAAATTATTTACATTGTGTCAGGTAATCTAGATACGATGTAAATTATAAGGGAGGATGTATCTCAGTTATATGCAAATACTGTCCATTTTATATAAGGGATGTGAGCATGCTGGGATTTCTGTTTGGGGGAGTCCCGGAAGCCTTGCCCTGCAGATTACAAGGGATGACTGTAGTGATACTGCTTCATCCATCACAAGGTGGTTGAAAGCATTGAAAGATAAAGCCAAAGGCTTAGCATGGCTCCTGGTATGTTTTCAGCAATACTGGAAAGTAACCACTGTTATTAACTGCTGCACAGCACACACAATGTTTTCCTCCTGTGTGCAAAGATTTGAAACTAAAGCTTCTGGATATTCCCACATGGAAGCACATTGCCTATGGCCCCAAACCAGATAGGACAGTATTTGCAGTCAGCAGCAGGCTCCCCTGATGTCACAGAACGCTTCTCCCAGACTCACTCACCAGAGGGTACCATGACTGAGCTGGTCATCAGGCTCAGGGAGAGTCTTACCTACACGGCATGTAGTACAAGTCAAAGTCACTCTCTAGATTAGAGCTGAACCAATTTCTTCCATCAAAGCCAGAGAGTAAATATCTTTGGCTTTATGACAGACCACAAAGTCTCTGTCACGACGTACCCAGCTCCACGGTAAAAGTAGCCTGAGTTGATCTGTAAACCAACAAGGGAGGCTCTGTTCCAGTAAGTTTTATTTACATAACAGGCAGTGGGCCAGATGTGGCCTGTGGACAGTACTTTGCTGACCCCTGATTTAGATTCATCCACTCCACAAATACATGAGAGACACTATCCTGGACGCTGCCAGACACAGTTATAAACGAAATGAAGTCCTTGACATAACAGAGCTCAGATCATATGATAAAGGTATTTGTGGTTGTCTGTCTCCCACGCTGCAGAGGAAAAATGCAGGCAACTTGTAGAGAAGAGCAATTTCATTTGGATGAAATGATGCTAAAAGTTTGAGTAAGCCGAGGACCGAGAATTAGCTATTGGATTTGGCAACAGAGAAGTTATTGGGGACTTTGACAGGGATAGTTCTGATAGAATGATGGGGACGGAAGCCTGACTAGGGCCAATCCCAAAAAACGAAAAGCTGACTGTTCTTTCTGCTCTACAGACGTTAATGCACAACAAGGTGGTGGGGGGGGATAGAAGTTCATTGGATTAGACAAAGAGGAATGAAGGGAAGGGAGGGGGAATGGGACTAGGAAAGACAGTGGAGTGAATCAATCAGACATAACTTTCCTTTGTCCATATATAAATACACCGCCAGTGTAACTCCACATCATGTACAACCACAAGAATGGGGTCCTTATTAGAATGTCATATTCCATGTTCGCAAAATACATCAAAATACGTTCTACTGTCACATATATCTAAGAAGAACAAATTTTTTAAAAATGATAAAAACAACAAAAAAGAAGAGGGAGACACTTGGGCTCACAGCAGAGAGAAGACTGAGGTCCCAGAGAGGCAAGAGGACATGGCCCCAAGGGCCAGGTGAGGAGCACTCCTCTGCAAGGGACAGGTCCACTCCCTTGCTGGAAACAGGAAGGAAGGCCAAGCAAGGGGGGCCCAGAGGCAGCTGTGAGGAAGTCAGCCATTTCTCTTCCAAAAATCCCTTCCATTTTCTCATGAAAATCATCATCGTTATCTTCAGATGGGAATGAGGAGAGGATACTCTGAGGAGAGCCGGGCACATTGGAAACAGCCATCCCCCGGCGGCTGGACTCGGCTTCTGGCACAGTCGGCGGAGTTCAGGGGGTGGCTTTAGGGGCACGGACTGCAGCCTGCTCTCCCTGCACGTCTGTCCAGCTGCTCTTCACCAGAGAGCTGCTCTATGTTGGAAGGGGACATTTTCCTAGAACATTCTGTAGGCATCCACCTGAAAGGGTGAGACCAGCAGTCCGAGGTTAGGCCTGGGCAGATCCGTGCGGCATTAGGTGACCCTGATTTTCCACGTGACAGTGACTCCAGAAGTTGCAGGACTTTCAGTGTCCAAGACACTGCTGCCTGGTCTAGAGTCCCTGTGCATGATTCTGTGCCCTCTGTCAACGCGGGGAGCAGTTCCAGCATTGACCACCATCTACTCGGTCCTTCGCATGCGCCAGGCACTGTGCTGTTAGCACGTAAACTACATTCTTTCAAGTAATCCTTAAGAATAACTTGAAAGGGGGCTGGGGATGTGGCTCAAGCGGTAGCGCGCTCGCCTGGCATGCGTGTGGCCCAGGTTCGATCCTCAGCACCACATACAAAAAACAAAGATGTTGTGTCCGCCGAAAACTAAAAAATAAACATTAAAAAATTCTTTCTCTCTCTCTCTCTCTCTCTCTCTCTCTCTCTCTCTCTCTCTCTTAAAGAAAAAAAAAAGAATAACTTGAAAGAATGTAGTTTAAGTGCTACATTCATCCAATGGACGGTCCTGTCATTGGTTCCATCTGAAGCATGAAGCATCTAAAGTTAAGATACATGTGGCAGTATGTCCAAGGTCACATAGCAAAATAGGTCTGTCAGATCTCCAAATCCACAATCTGAGCCACTAGAATATACTCAAAAATACCCCTGATCCAGTTAGATGTTCATTTTTGACCACAAGCAACAGAAACTCTGGATATTATTATTATTGTTGTTATTATTATTATTATTATTTGGTGGTGCTGGGGATTAAACCCAGGAGGGCCTTGTGCATGCAAGGCAAGCACTCTACCAACTGAGCTTTATCCCCAGCCCCCCTGGAAACTCTGAAAATATTGACTTAACACAAATTAGGGGCCTTTCTTTCTCATGTACAGACATCTAGTGGTAAACCATTCAGGACTGGGACAGCAGCTGCACAATGGCATCTAGAATTGAGACTTTCTTGTAGCTATTTCCCTACCCTGCGTTTGTGACCTTCATGCTCAAGGTCACCTCATGCCTACCAAACAGTGACTCTATCATCTTACATTAGCATTCCAGGCAGAAGAGAAGACGATGAAAGCCGTAAGTCAATTTATTACCTGCCCCTCCCCACCAGGGATTTTTTCTCTTCTCTTTTTTAAAGTTTTCCTGGAAGACCCATTACAACATCTGCTTGTCACTTGTTAGCCAGATCTGCCCCAGGCTCCCCTCTGGCTGGAAGAGAGCTGAGCACTAGAATGGTAGGCACTCCATAGAAAAGCCACGATCTGTAACAGCGCCCACTGTGTTTCAGGCCAGCTTTCTGACTCCAAGGTTGAGGTAACAGGCACTTTTTAAGAAAAGCCACATAGCAATTATTATGAGAATTTTCCTAGGGCTGTGAGACAAGGTTGTGTCTCAGTGAAGCTTCTACTCATCATCTGAAGGGAAACACCAGACACCCTCAGAACAACCAATGCACCCTCAAGACAGCATGGTCTTCATCCATGAGAACACCCTAACTACCCGCCAGTGTCCTGCAATGTTCCACAAGAATCTGGAATTTCACCAAGGGGATCAGACATGATTCCACCCAGAACTTATTATACCACCAACCTCAGGAGCTAAAAAGATCCCTCTTTCCAATCAAGAAGAGATGAAAGAAGTTTTGCTTCTAATGAAACAAGATGCTCTTAAATCATAGGTGTGAGTTCAGGGAGCAACCCCAAGGTATCAATAGTTAGGCTTGTTGATAAGAAGAGATGTGGAGATATGGAAGGCAACCAGGTCTGACCAGGTACCTGGGAATGGAGCGCTAGCCTGCTTTTCATTAGAGTGTTAATTCAAATGTCTGCTCAGTGATCACCAGGGGGCAATCAGATGTTAACTTCTCCCATTTAAAAAAAAAAAATATATATATATATATATATATATATATATATATATATATAATTTTGAGCAGTTTGAGGTTTACAGAAAAATTGAGCAGAAAGTACAGAGAGTTCCCACACACTCCCTCCCTCCCTCCCTCCCGTTGATTTGCTTCTATTATCAGCATCTTGCTTTGGTGGGGTGCATCTGTTGTCTGTGATGAGTTAAAACTGATATATTATTATAACTGAAGTCCATAGTTCACATCAGGGTCACACTACGTGATTTACCTTTTCTGGGTTTTGACAAATATGCAAGAATTCACCCTTATGCTATACAGAATTGTTTCACTGCCCCTCAAACCCTTGGAGCGCCACCTATTCATCCACCTCCCCACCCTACCCCCCATCTTCCATGAGTCCCTGACACCCACTGATCTTCTCACTGCCTCCATAGTTCTGCCTTTTCCAGAATGTCACAGAGTTGGAGTCACACAGACTCAGCCTTTTCAGACTAGCTTCTTTCACTTAGCAATGTGCGTTCACGGTTCCTCTGTGTCTTTTTGTGATTGAAGCTCTTTTTTTTCCCCTGAATAAGATGTTGTTATACCTGCCACAGTTTGTTTATCCACTCACCTACTGAAGAACATCTTGTTGCTTCCAAGTTTGGGCAATCATGAATAAAACTCCTATAAACATCCAAGTGCAAGTTTTAGTGTGGACATAAGCTTACAGTTCCTTTGGGTAAATACCAAGGAGTTGTTGGATTCTATGGGAAGGGTATGTTTGCTTCTACAAGAAACTGTCAAACTGTCTTCTAAAGTGGCTATTCCTTTTTGAATTTCTATTAGTAATGAATGTAAGTTTCATTTGCTTTACATATCGCTAGCATTGGGTCTTGTCAGTGTTTTGGATTTGGGCCACTTTGGTATTCTTAAACTCATTCATTCAACAAATATTTACTGCATACACTGTCATATATGAGAAAGTCCACCTCTAACTTCAAGGTGTTTAGTGTCCAGAATGTTCTTATGTTTCCAATGGAAGATTGGGGAAAGTCCTGCATTATTTAGATCAATGCTTTTGAACTTGAGCTGGTGTCCAAATCACCAGGAGTGATTACTAAAATACAGATTGCAGTGGGGGTAGGGGTGTTTCTCAGCTCAAGATTCTGAATCCAAAACTGAAAAGTCCCCAGGTGACATTGCTGCTGGTGGTCCAGGGATGACAACTTGAGAATCACTGTTCTGGCTGCTTCTAGGGTAAAAGAACACCAAACAGGATTGTCACTCTCTCCATTATGAACGGTCTAGGGGTGCTGGTATGCACCTCACCAGCATGTTAGGAAAGTTCATGACGTCTGCACTTTGCCTGCTACTAGGAGAAGGCCTCAAGTCCTGCTAGAGCATCACTGTTTAAATCCTGTTTTCTTTCTAGAGCAGAAACCCATTTGTAGAGCTTGGTGTGTGGTGCTTGCCTGGAATCCCAGTGACTCAGGAAGCTGAGGCAGAAGGATTTTAAGATTAAGGCCAGCCTTGGACACTTAGTGAGACCCTGTCTTAAAATAAAAATTTAAAAGGATGTAGCTTCAGTGGTTCAGCATCCCTGGGTTCAATCCCCAGTACGAGAGAGAGAGAGAGAGAGAGAGAGAGAGAGAGAGAGAGAGAGAGAAAGGAAGGAAGAGAAAGAGAAAGAGAAAGAGAAAGAAGGAAAGAAAGAAAGGAAGAAGGGAAGAAGGAAAGAAAGGAAGAAGGAAAGAAAGAAAAGAAGAAACCCATTTTTGAAGCCTACTGTCACCCTCCAGGGAAGCAACTCTGTGAGGACCCTGGCTTGAGAGTCCCTTCTGGAATGTCAAGCAGGTGTTGACCAAGGAGGCTGAGCCAAGGCATTTTTATGAGCACACATCTTGGTTGGTGGTTTCAGCAGATGCCTCATTCCTGGTGCTAGAGTTTGTGCACATGCCAGGTGTCCCCAAGTCCCTGATGGTGTATGGTGTACTTCTCAAGAGCAATACCATCTGCAGGGAAGACCTGCCGTGAGCACAGGGGTCAGCCTTTCCACACCCATCTCCTTGGGCCTGCCTTTACAGTCTCATCAATCAGCCTCTGCTGCAATGGTGCCCAGTCACCAGCTAAAACTGCAGGCAGCATTGCCCTGGACAGAGACGCTAAGTGTTGTTGCCGCGTTATTTACCAGCATTTGCTGTCCCTAACTATCAGACACTGTGCCGGACATTCCACATATCTTCTCCCTAATCTTCCTAAAGGCTTCTGGGGGTGGTTTGCATTTGTATTACCATCCCCAAATTACAGATGAGGAAACTGAGACTAGGTACTGATGAGACACTTATTCCAGGTCATATGTCTAAAAGGGGCAAAACTAGGATTTAATCTCCGGTCAGCCTGATACTGCAGACTCACATATGGAAGGGTAGATCCGAGCACAGCTATCAAGCTATGAACCTTGAGGACAGAAGAAACTCTAGAACCAAGAACAAAGGCTTGATGATGCACATCCCTAGCTGGAAATCTCCTTCCATCTGCAAATTCCTATGGAGCACTCAGTGTACCTCACTAACCGCACTTTTCTTGCACCTTGAGTAATCAAGTTTCTTGTTCCCCTTTGTCTCATCTGCCCTAGGGTATTACCCAAAGTTGGTCCTGGATAAACATGTATGTTTAAGAAATGAACAGATGGATAAAATGGCCAGGTTGAATACTTCTAGTGCCAGATATTTGTTTCTGAAACTATCTTTCAGGAATCATTTATCCAGGGCTGCCTGGATAAATGGCGGGAGCAGAACATATACAGGATGAACCTGGAACATTTTGTAGTGCCAGAAAGTAACGAAGTACTAAAATACAAACAAGAAATTTTAAAAACCCACAATGATGAGGGTAGGTCAGAGGTGCCAATGTCTTGGCTGGTCACAAGATCAGGAGGCACCACAGCTTTGTAGATTCAAACAGCAATTCTTTATTCCCGAACTCACACCGGCCGTCTACAAACACGTTCTGCCCCAATCCAAAATCTGCCCGCACAATTTACCTACTCCACGAGGCCTTTTCCAAATCCCATTTTAATCTCACGAGAACTCAATGGGAACAAGCAGCAGGAACACCCTAATCCCAGCAGCAATAATCTTCAACCTCCAACTTCCCTAAAACCCCTATTGTCTTAAACTGGGAAGGCCTTAAACTCAAGGAGCGGGAAACTTTCTCAAACCTGATCAGCTCTAAACCCGGATCCGCCCTGGTCTTTGAGCAAGGTCACCTTACTAAAGCATACATGCAATGTCCCATCGAATGTCCTCTAAGCAGCATGGGGTACGCTGGCAAGGAAATCTCGATGTGTCACTCCTACTTGGCAATGGCCCTCAGCAGAAAGAAAAAAACAGAGTGAGCCCCCTCTGGGAAGTTCCAAGCAAACAGTAAAGTAGTATTAAATTATAATGTAAAATATAAAATGGATAGGGAACATCCAGGAGTCCATAAGGATATAAATGAATGGTTGAATAAATAAATAAATGGGGGGGGCAGGTACAGAGAAAGCTCCAGTACCGAGGAATTGCAAACAATTCTTGTGGATATCCTGCCCTCCAAAAGCTTAGCACCTAAATCATAAAGGCTTCCTTCCAAATGGAGAAGCTTGGCCAAGTTCAGCATCAACAGTGATAAATGAGGTTCTACAGAACATGACATTTGACCTTTGTGGTCTTCCTCCCCCAGGTCTATACATAACCCCAGTGTAATCGTGAGAAAAGCACCTACAAATCCCAAGGCTACATTCTACAAATACCTGATGAGGACTCCCGACCTGTGAAGGATCCAAAACCAAGAAAGTCACAGCAAGAAATGGTCACAGCTAAGGGGAGCCTAAGGAGCCAGCATGACTAAGTGTCATGTAGACTCCCGAATGGGACCTTGGACCAAGAAAGAAGACACTATGAAGACCTGAGTAAAATACAAATAAACTATGCACCTCAGCTGGTAATAATGCATCAGTGTGGGCTTATTACTTGTGCCAAATGTACATAGATGTCAACATAGATGTCAACAAGAGGCATATGGGGACTCTTCCTACTAACTTTGCAGTTTTCCTGTAAATTCAAAATCATTTTAAAATGTAGATGTTTAATTTTAGAAGGAGAGAAAAAAAAAGAAAGATCATGCCATTAAGAAAGCAGGATTCTGGATTGCTTACTCTCTGTACGGAGAGGGAGGCCATGTAGAAAATGGAAAACAGTGTTCAACATGAGCTGTGTTCCCATAAAGGATGCATTTCATAGGTGGATTGTCATTCTAATAATGACTACTTTCTTGCCCATATTAGGTCAACATATCAGCAAAAAAGTGTAAGTTAATACAACTCTCCAAAGGTAGAGACTTTTCTTTGGAAAGAAGCAGTATGGCTTAATAAAGAGGCCCCATCCCAGTACTGCAAGACCATTCCAGAGGAGGATTTCTGAAGTCAATGGTCCCCTTCTTGGTGGCTCTTAAAGGGCTTCTTGTTGCATCTCTCTCTCCTCTAGCAGAACCCTGATACCTTTGAGGATCAGGAAGCTCTGACACGTGCACCAATGGCATATAAATAGGAAGCAAAGATGTTCTGTCGTGTAAAATGGTGAACTATGTGAAAAATGTCTTGAGTCTGAGCTTTTCATTCCCATCTAGACCAAGAACAGGAAACACACACACAGCAGGTGGATGGCCACACACAGTGTTTCTGATAAAGGTCTGCCCTTGATAGATCTGTTCTGTCGGTCATGGATCATCATTCTCAAGCGACTAAATGGCCCAGATGAAAAGATGCCCTCAAGTAGGCAGCGAAGGTGATGGACAGTGAATTCTGTGTTTCACAGTAAGGGGTCAGCCCTGCCATATTCTTGATGGAGCATTGTGACTCAGATCTATCCCTTTTCCCTCCCCCATGCTGATCCCACGGGGACCTGAGTCTTATGGATGTGCTTTCCAGGCTTACAGGTGAGTTTGACTAAGCAGGGCACTCTCTGCCTCACCAGGTGTCTCGCATGGCAACTGTTCCCACCAAACACGGGAGCTGAGTGACCCAGCTCCTGGTGCTGGTAACACCTCCCCTCCCCTCCACTCCCAAGCCTAGAGGTGCAGTGATTTCCTTCAGTACCCCTCAGCTTCTCACCTGCTGAGCCAACTCCCTGGATTAAATAGCCTCTAATTAAAATGCACAGCGTTGATGTTGATTTCCTGGTTGAACTCTGCACTGTCTTGAGTCTGGGTTTTTCATTCCCATCTAGATTGATAACAGGAAACATACACACACACTTTGTACCTGTCTTCCTAATTTCATATAGTAACACAGTTTCATATCACGAACAAGGTGGATCTCCATCACTATGGTGAAGCCAGGAAGTTGTAAAAGGACCCGAGAGAATGATCTAGAATCGTGGCTGGACTTTCAATGACCTCCTGGCAGAGAAATACAGCAAAATTTTTAAATGTATCACCCCTAAAACTAACACATTTTTGTCTACACACTTTCAAAACTCTCTGTGGTCACAAAGTAAAGGAAGTAATCTTCTTCTGTAGTCACTATGATGTCTCAGTTGGGTCACTTTGGTATTTCAGGGTTTACTAGGCAACTAAAAAAATGTGTCCTTGAGAGCTGAAAGATTCCATTGTTCATTGAGGGCTTTGGTTTAATACTGGCCTCTTCATTTGGTCTTATCGAATTTTTTGTTGTTGTTGTTGTCTTTTTTTGTTGCTGTCCTGGGAAGTGGAACCCAGGACCTTGCACATGCTAGGCAAGTGCTCTACCACTGAGCTACATCCCTAGTACCTTTTGTTTTATTTTGAGACAATGTCTTGCTAAGTTGCCCAGGTTGGTCTTGAACTTGCAATCCTCCTGCCTCAGCCTTCGGAATGACTGGGATTATAGATGTATACTGCACCTAGTTGTCCTTTATTGATTTCACGTAAGGCCTAGATATAGCAGTTAGGGGAATTTGTGGTGTTTTGTAGTAATTAAGGGCTGCTTGGGTTAAAGGCCAATCGTTATTCAGTGGGAGAAGTTGTTCGTTTTCATTGCGGTGCAATGTAGTAGATTTTTGCCTAAGTTAATCAGATAATCCTAAAGTTTAAAACTAAAAAGTTCACTGTGTCCTAAAATAAGTAGTTTGATCCACCCAAATTCACTGGGAAACAATGCTCTACTGAACTCTTTGCTGTGTAGCACTGGGTCAGAGTGCTTTGGGTGACACATCCTGCTAGGTTTGTGTGTAGTATAAATTCCAGAAATCAGGTCCTTTGGGGACCAGGAAGCTCTGACACATGCACAAATGAGCATATAAATAGGAAGCAAAGATGTTCTGTCGTGTAAAATGGTGAACCATAACCTTCACCAAGCTGCTTTTCTTTTTAATCACTCAAAAACTGACTTCAGAGAAAAGAGAATTGCAACTAAACAGCTTTATTGTTTTTCTTTTCTTTTATCAACCTGTTGCAATCACTTTCATTGATGGACAAAGTCTTGCCCCAAAGGGCCACAGTTCCAAAGCAGATGATGATTCTTAACTCCAGAAGGACAAGGCACACATGATAACCATCAAAAGCAAAGGTTTAATGTAGTCCCTGTCTTTTGTGGCTCAAAAATTTCCCACACAAGATACACAACTAAACAAGTTTACATGGATGTCATCAAAAGAATCCAATCTTTTTCTCCATCACAATTTCTTGTGATAGATATATCTTTTTTTTTTTAATTCAATGAGACAAATTTTGGAGTATATCAGGATTTCCCAGAAGCTTGGTACAATGCACATTCTTGGCTCTGGCACCCTTATATTTGGCTGGTGTTTGGAAACCCAGAAATCGGTAATTGAAAGAGGTTCCTCAATTCTGATTCAGGGAGTTCTCCAAACCAGGCCTGGTGAAATGCTCAACTCAGGAGAAGACACAGCCCCAACCATAATCTATTTCAACCTTATTTTGAACATAATCTATTTTAACCTTAGGGCAAATTTCACTTTTAATTTGACAAGTGCCACGAGCTACCGGAAAAAGACAGAGTAGTCTTCCCTTGGTCTGCTGCAGAGGCCTCTGGGTGCCCTTGCTTGTGTGACACCTTTGGGGCACACCAGAAGCACCTCTTGCACTTCATTCCATGTGTTCTTTTGCAATGAAGGAAAGGTCATTTGAAGAGCAAACTCACCTTCCTCCACCAGGGTCCCTACAAAGAACCTGCAAGTGTTTTTCAAAGAGCAGCACTGGTCCAGGGCTTGACCAGAGGCACCTTTCTTTCTCGGTGACCTGAACGGGGCTTGAAGGTCAGAGTCAAATCTGGATTGGGTTTCTGAAAGTCAATATTGGAGCACTTATGATTGAGGCCTGCCAAATCATGTGTCGGGAGTGTCTAGTTCCCTCCCCACGAAGAGTGGTGGTGTTTGATGAAAAAACACAGCTCTGAAAACGAGACGTTCTGTGCATTATCCATATTCATGAAAACTGGAACAAAACCCCCGGAAATGCTGATGCCTCCTGTCATCAGCCCTTCACCTTTTTCCTGTGGCTCTTTAATATAAATGCCACGGAAGCCACGGAAGCCACTTGACAAGGCCCCATCAGGTGACACTCTCCCCTTCTCTCCTGCCCAGTCTGATGTTAGGCAGTGGGGGTGGGAGGGGTGGGGTGGGGGTGGCAAATTAAACAAAACCTTTAAAAACAAGATTCTGGTTTGGACTTTCACTGCACAGATGACCAAGTGGATAGGCATTTTATTTTGCTAAATGAAAAGGCTAGTTTATCTCTTCCCCGGATCATTTTCTAACCTAACTACAGTAGAAACATTCTCAGAAAGAAAGCCTTTCTTGTTTGTTTGCCCTTTATGTAGCCACTGGTCATCCCACTTGTAGAATTTGGGCAGCCAACTGCTGCTTCTGCTTGGAGACAGGCCAACCAGCAAAGTCCTCAACAAGCCGGCCAACTCCACATTTCATCCATCAGCACAGAAGCTCTCAATAGCCCCAGATTGAAAGTTACCCTCCAATCCAAGCCCATCTTTGGTGGATGTAATCAGGGAACCACATCTAACCTGCTGTTGCTTGGATCTTGACTACACAGAGGCCATGTGTTGAGGGCTTGGAACAAAAGAATAGCACTATTAAGAGAGGGTGGAACCTTTAAGAAGTGGGGCCTAGGGGGAGGAAGTCATTAAGGTATACCCTCGAAGGGGACCTAGGGACCCCAGCCACTTCCTTTTTCTCTGCTTCCCAGCTACTGTGAGGTAAGCAGTGTCTTCTGCGTAGGCTTCCTGCTATGGGGGCCCACCTGCTGCAGGCCCTGTTTTAGTCAGCTTTCTCGTTGCTCTGACCAAAATACCCGATAAGAGCAACTTAAGGGAGGAAGAGTTTATTGGGGTTTCATGGTTTCAGAGGTCTCAGTGCATAAACAGTCAACTCCATTGCCCCGGCCCTAAGGTGAGGCAAAACATCATGGAGGAAGGGTGTGGTGGAAGGAGAACCCTCAGGACACGGCCACCAAGAAGCAGAGAGAGAGAGAGCTCCACTCAACAGGGACAAAATATAAAGCGAAAGGCACATCCCCAGTGACCCGCCTCCTTTAGCCATACCCCATCTGCCTAAGTTAAGCCACATCAGTGGATCAATCCACTGATTTAGGTCACAACTCTCATAATATCATCATTTCACCTCTGGACATTCCACATTGTCTCAGGATTGAGTTTTTCTGGGATACCTCATATCTAAACCATAGCAGGCCGAAAGCAACAGGGTCAGATCACCATGGACTGAAGCCTCTGAAACTATGAACCAAAACAAACCTTTCCTCCTTTCAAGTTAATTCTCTCAGGTATTTTCTCACTGTCACAGAAAGCTGACTAATACATAACCCAAACTGTATAAATTCCACAGACTGGTGTTGTTTGGGGTTTTGCTTTTTGCTGTCACACATATGTAGGACTTTTTCGTGAAAACATAGCTTCCCGGGAATGACAGGGAATACCTTTATGATGTTAATTTTAAAGTGTCAACTTGACTGAGCTAAAAGATGCCCTGATGGCTCGTAAAATTATTTTGGGGCATGTCTAAAAGGTTTTCTAGGAAATATGTGCATTAGAATCCATAGACCAAGGAAAGAAGATAACCCTCACCAACATGGAAGAGCCATGTCCAATTTATTGAAAGGCTGAATAGAGTAAAATGGTGGAGGAAAGGTGAATTTGCTCTTGTAAGCTGGAGCATTGATTTTCTCCTTCCCTTGACCACTGGAGCTCCTGGTTCCAAAGCCTTCAGCCTCTGGACCCCACACCATCATCCTTCCCTGACCCCACTATCCAGGCCTTTTGACTCAGACTGAATTGCACCAACAGCTTTTCTGGATCTCACCTTGTGAAGAGCAGATCAAACTGTAGAACTTCTTGTGTGAGACCATTCCCATTACACACACACACACACACACACACACACACACACACACATACAATCCTGGGCATCTGTGGAGATTGGCTCCAGCACCTCCCCACCACTGTAAACACCAAACTCTGCAGATACTCAAGCCCTTAATGCAAAATGTCATGGGATTTGCATAAGATCTACACACATCCACCCGTTTACTTTAAAATATCTCTAGATTATTTAAAATGCCTAATGTAATGTAAATGCTGTATCAACAGTTGTTATATGTATCATTTAGGTTGTAATAACAAGAAACCATCTGTACATGTTCAGTGCAGCTGCAATTTTTTAAAAATTTTCCAGTAGTTGATTGAATCTGCAGATGCAGAACCCACAGATATGGAGAGCCAATGATATACCTCCTGCTACTTCTATTTCAGTGGGTACCCCTGGCTGAGATACTTGATAGCTGACCCATGGAAAGATCTCTTAAATCCAAACCCCACTGTTTGCCTCTCATAAAATAAAGGTGTGGGAGAGGCACATGCCTGAGTGCCGACCTTCCTCCTCTCCTGAGTTTCCTCCCTCGTCCACAAACCGACACTGGAAAGCCTTTGAATCCTAGTTGGGAAGCTTCTGAGCCGTGTGGGGCTTCCTTCCCTCAACTGACCGAACATGCATGGATGATACTCCAAAGGGTCTGAAGGTGGACTGGAGATTGGGAACCTAAGAGGGACCTAAGGGACTCATTTCCTCTTCTGTCTTGTGAAAGGGAAAGATTCAGGGATAGGAAGGAAGTGCAGTAGCTGACCTGGTACCTGGCAGATCTCTTCATTAGTGAAATGTGAAGGCATCCTCATCTGAGCCCACATTGAGGTGACGCTTCTGTCATCTGTCTGCAGAGATCTGCCTTTTTCCATCAGAGAGTGTTGTGCAAAGTCCAGGGCAGGGTCTTCCCCCAGCCTCTGTAGTGACAATCGTGGCGAAATGGTTTCCTGCAAAGAAATGCACGGTAATAGTTCTCATTAAAGTGACCTAATTTCACAGGAACATTCTGTATATGCATTTTGAATGTATGTGGGAAGCAATCATTGCAATAGTCACTTTAGGGTGACATGGGTGGGGCTTTAAGGGGTCTGTGGTACCCCTGAAGTTGTATGAATGTTTATGTGCACTGAGTCCGCAGCAACGTTTCCAGAGAAAGATAGCCTCTATAAATGCACTGTTCAAGAAAAACATGTGAGTCACTTGTTGAATTTAAAATCCTCTAGTAGTTACTTAAAAATCAACAAGGTATGCCTAAATAATGTATTTTATTTCACTCAATATATCCAAAATATATTTATTTAAATGTGTGACCAATATAAGAAATTGATCAGTGAGGTATTTTACATTCTTTTCTTCCTTCCTTCTTTCCTTTCTTCCTGTCAGGACACCTCTCGGTTCAGACTAGCCCTGTTAATGACAGGTACTGAATGTAGACTAGCTACCTGTGGACACGATGCTACCATAATGGACAGAGCCTATCTCTAGCTTGTTTCAGATCTTCACATCCCATGGATAACAGATAGTATCCGTGGTCACAGTGAAGAATGAGAGACCAATGTTGGAAACTGCCGAACCAAATTCTTATAGTGCCAACAGCAATCCAAAGGTCTCCTCATGGACACACAAATGGCTTTAAGATAATCTCACTGGATCCTCATGACACCCACAAAGCAGACAGAGCAGATGTCATTTCCTCAGGTGATAACTGAGAAAATCAAAGCTTATGTATCAGCCTCCAGTTCCCCAGCTGGAAGTTGGTGGGTGAGATACCCGCACTGGGTCTTTGGACTCCAGACCCCTGGTCCTGGCTGAGAATGAGGTCACTGCCCCCAAGGGCATCACAATGCTATGCACAATGCTATTCACATCTGCCACCAACTAATGAGCAGGCCTGAGCTGTTGTTGCTGTTCCCCAGCAGGGACTCGGGGCCTGGCAGGGAGCAGGCACACAACTCCTACTTGATTAATTAAGTCCACCAGAATGAAAGGCATGAGGAACACTGTCCCCCTCTTAATCACAGCCTGAGTCACCCCATCTCTGGGACCTCTTGGTGAAGCCAAAATTACAACAGCCACCTCCAGGCCAAGGCCCTTCATCCATCCTCCGATACGCTCTCCTTCCCCATCATGCACAAAATCATCTCAGCATCTTTTTCTGCACTAATAACTTTACCCTGGCCTGTTTTAAATGGAAACTTCCATCTGCAGTGGAAAACAGACCTTGAAAGTGGTTCAGTCTGATGCAACTTGGGCACCAACTTCTGCCCCTCCCTCCTGCCCACCCAAGGCCACCTGGAGGAGCCTGTGGACCACCCCATGAGGCCGATGAAGTGGCAGCGTTAGTATAAGGGAAACATCACTTTGCCCTCCACCTTGCCAACTGCGTTGGGTTGAGAGGAATAAAATCCCTAACTAGAGCCATCAGAAGATGGCTTGAAATACCAGTGGAGACCAGGTCCCGTCCCCGGCCACACCTGGCACAATGTCCTGCTGGCCCCTGGCTCACTTCTGCCCCTCCATCAGATCAGCCTCCTCTGCCGAAAGTCTGTTACCTACCTGTGTGGCAGCCCAGGCATTTCACACCTGGATTTCTTTGCCAGGGGTGAGCAGAAAACCTGGGCCAGGTGCTGAGAGGTGCCATCTTCCCAGAGGTGTTAAGACGTGGGGCAAGGCAGAGGTCCAGGGCGGGTGCTTTCTGCCCCTCGCCGTCAGCGGCTGCTTCGTGCCAGCTTGCCACTGGGCACCAACAAGGAATTTAGAGCAGGTGGGTGGGGATGAGCAAAAGCTTACTCTGAACTTTTTATGAGCTCTTCAAATCTGATTGGCAAATATTCCACATCTCAGGACCTCACATTTCTCACATTTACCCCCCACGAATGCAAACTGAAGTCCAACTGAGTCCCATGCTATTTCTGTCCAGTGTCTTGTTTTTGTAATGCTTCTCCATGAATTAGTTTTTCTGGAGAGCACCCAAAATCGCTATCCACATTTTGGTTGGGGAGAAAAAAAGATTCTGACAAATGAACACACTAAGCCAAGTACCATGAAAGATTGGAGATGCATCCATTCAATAAGCACAGGACTTGTATTCCTGCATGTCAAAGTTCAATCCTGGGGATACGAAGATGGTTAAGATGTAGAGTCTCTTATACAGTAGGGGTGAGACAAGGGGACAGAAAATTAATAAGGAAACAAACCAATATATAAGATAATGCTACTATATAATGCTCATAATCATAAAAGTTATGAAGACATTAAAACAGGTATGAGGCACAGGATTATGTTGAGATGAAAAAGACCATTTAGAAGGGTGGTTTTCCTTTCGGAAGAGGTGACATTGAGGCCATGAGATGAATGACAAGAAGTGATCAGCAACATGAAGAGTTAGAAAAGTGTGTTGACAGAAGGAATTGCAGGTGCCAAGGCCCTGAGGCAGGCATGAGTTTGGAAAAAGCCTAGCACAAAACACCTAGAACTCAAGTTGGATGAGTTAAGTTTTACAACAAAGTTTTTAAACTAAAGTCCTTATGAGACAGCAGCCATTTGAGAAAATTTTATCTCAGCTGAGGATAAAGGGACTCAATGGAGTTGCAACATGGGGCAGAGCCAGGATTCAGGTAGAACCATCTTGGATTCGGTCCACAAGTGACTCAAGTCTCTCAGCCACTATATGGGGTTATTCGGATGTTAGTAACCTTTCTTAATCTCCCTTCTCCACAGAGGACACATTTAATGTCTTCTAGAGCCTTGTACCTGGCCACAGGTTATAGAGCCGAGCTGTCATAGGAGAAACACCTCATTGCTACGAGAGTAATAGCGAAGGAAGACATCTGATTTCTTGGACCTGAGGACAGCAGAAGCTGCTGGAAGCCACAGAGAACAAAGTTGCTAGTTTGGGTGTCCCCGAGGGTCCATGTAATGGGAATATGGTGGCAGTACTGGGAGGTGGTGGAACCTCTAATAGGTCCTTGGGTCTTTGGGGGTGTGCCCTGGAAGGAGAGGAAGGTAGTCTCACCCAGCCCTTCACCTGTTCTCAGGAGTGTTGTTATATGAGCAGCAGGCCTGCTCCCACCTCTGCTTCCTGGCTCATGATATGACATCCTGCCCCAACTCTGGCACCTGCCACTGCCATCTGCCAACTGCCATGAGGACTTCACCAAAAATTGAGCCAATGCAAGTACCATGCCCTTGGGTCTCCAAATCTGTGAGCTAAATAAACCTCTTATCTTCATAAGTAGTTTATGTCAAGTATTTGGTCATAATGACAAAAACTGACTAATGCAAAGGTCTTATTTCCTGGGTAGATTTCCTGGTAAGAGTCATAACCCTGGATGGAACCCTCCTTAGTGAATCTGTAAGGCTATCCCGGTTTGCAGAGAACAGAGCAGTTCGGAATGGCAAAGGACCTCATCTATTATCTAGTCTAGTGTCTCCGGGCAACCGGAGAGATGCTAGGATAGCAGCATCCATATCACTCGGTGGAGCATGTTGAAAATGCAATCTCCAGCCTACTCCAAACCTCATGAACCAGAATCTGCACTCTGGATCTCCAGGTGACATGTGTGCGTATTAGAGTCTGAGAAACACTATTCTTGATATTCTCCACTTCAGTGGGCAACAGACTCTCCAGCATAGGTTTTTAATATACAGAATGCCAGGACCCATCCCAGGGATTCAGTTTTAATTGGTTAGGATGAGCCCAGGCAGCATTTTATGCTATTGCTTTATTTTTTAAAGGCTGCTGGAATTGCAAGGGTTGAGAATCTCTGACATAATCTAGTTTACAGGTGTGAAGCTCTAGCTCAATGAATTGAAAAGATTTGTATTTAATTAAAATGCAGGTATTTTGTTAAAAAGTAGATCTGGAGTGGGCCTGAGATTCTGCTCCCCCCACCCCAGTGTTGGGGATCAAAACAAGGCCTCACCCACGCCAGGCAAGCATTCTACCACTGAGTCACATTCCCAGCTCAGAGATTATGCCTTTCTAACAAGCCCTCAGGAGAGGCTGATGTTGAAACTCAGACCAGGCTTAGAATAATGGTTAATTTTGTGTGTTGATCTGGCTGGGCCACAGGGTGCCCAAATATTTGATGAAACACCATTCCGGGTTATTTGGATAGATTAATGTTTAGGTACATGAATCTGAGTAGAGTGAAATGCCCTTCATAAAGTTGACAGGTCATAGCTAAATAGTAGAAGACCCAAGTAGGGCAAAAATAGCAACTTCCCATGAGCAAAGAGACAGTTCTCCATCAGAAAGCTGTCAAACTTCATCTGCAACATTGGCTCTTCTTGATTCTATGGCAGACAGCCTTTGAACACACTCTAAAATGCTGCCTCTCCTGGGTCTCCAGGCTGCTCTGCCACTTTGCAGATTTCAGTCTTGCCAGCTTCCATAATCACGTGAGCAAATTCTCTCTCTCTCTCTCTCTCTCTCTCTCTCTCTCTCTCTCTCTCTCTCCACACACACACACACACACACACACACACACACACACATCCTGTTGCTTGTTTCTCTACAGAACCCTGACTAATAAATACACCAGGGTTGCACATTGCTCAGCTGAGGTTCCGGTTCCTGCCAAGATGGAGGATTCCCACAAACCACTTCCTGTTTCCTTCAGAGTCAATTGAGACAGGAAACCCAAGATCCAGAAACTAAAGGACAAGACCATGAGAACTCTGGAAGGAAGGCTGCTGCGTGTGTGTGGTGGTGGTGGCAGTGGGGGTGTTGCAGCCTGGGGCAGAGGCAGGCGGTGGTGCTGTTCCTGAGGATAGAACAGAAACAGCAGCTTGAGCTCTGCTCTTCTTCCCCACCGTTGCCTCGGGACAAGCACTATCTTCCCTTTCCCCTTAGAAACTGGCCGTGATGACACGCACTGCTGGTGAAAAAAATGAAATCAGGGCAACCCAGTCGCCCTGTTGCAGTAAAACACTGCAGAGCACCGTGAAAGCCGGGCAGCCTCTGCACTCCCTGCCCAGTCCCAGGGCTGGTAGGCGCCATATTTTGCAAACCTCTTCCTGCTGCTCCCTCCCCCTGAGAAACCCAAGAGGAAGCTCTGGCCTCCCATCGGTAAGTGATACCAAATAGGTGTGTCCTGTCTGAGGTCCTTCCCTGGCCTTTTCCAGGCTCTCTCTTTGTTCATCTGAACTTGGAAATACAAAACAGGAATAGAAGGAAGTGCAATGTATGAAATTCTATAATGGGGATAAAGAGCACTGGAAAGGGCATCACTGTTAAATGAATATAGCTGAAGAGTGAAGTGATAGATTGAAGGATCAGATGGAGTAACTCTCCTGAAGGCAAGCAGGGAAGGATCCCAATTTAGAAAAGTTAAGAGACTTGGAGAATGGAAGTAGAAGTACCAGTATCCAGACAATAGGAGTCAAAGAACAAAGAAAAAATAGTAATTAAAATGGAAAGATGGAAATGTATAAGACTTCATAGAGATGAATCTTCCGAAACTAAAGATGAGTAAATTAAAAGTGTGCATGAGATGCCAAAATGATGCCTAAAAACACTCACATGCACTAGAATTAAATTTAGGTATACCAAACTCAAAGAGAAAAATTTGAAAACTCTCAGGAATGGCAAAGGAAAAGGAATTGCATGACTATCACGCTTCAAAACCACAACACTGAACCCCAAAATATAATGGAGTATGAGCTTTAAAGCAGTAAAAGAAGTACTGTGAAACTGGAATTCCATTTCAAGCACAATTGTTATTCAAATGTGAGGGTGTGATAAAGATATTCTCACGAATACAAGGTTTGAGGAAGTGTGCCACATTATGACCCACATTTTAAAATGCTTTCAGAATCAGCGATACTCAAGTAAGAAAAGCAAATCCAGAAGAAGCTGCAAAAAATATGTGAATCAATGGAGATGACAATCTTGGAAAACTTTTTGTTATTAATATTAACACAGAAGGTGGAGTAAAAAGCTCAAAAGAATATGAAGACACCTAAGGCTATTTTGCTAAAAAGATATAGATATGAAATTTTTCTAAGTTATAAAAAAAGAAATATAAAAAAAGAAAAATTTCGATATTTAGTTGAAACTAAATAAAAGGTAGACACAAGTTTAAATGCATTAAAAATCAAATAAATGTAAATGGTCCAAATTGTCAATTTAAAAGAAAGGTTAAGTTGGATTTAACAAACAAAATCCACTTACATACTATTTATAAAAGACATACCCAAAGTGTAAAACATGAAAAGGTTAAAAATAGAAGAAAGAGGAAAGCAGACCTCTGTCAGTGTCAGTTTAAGATGTACTGAAGAGACAAGGTATAATGAGGGTTAGAGAGGATTGCTCCATACTGACAAAATCATTAGTTCCCTAAAGAAGACATGACAATTCTAAATACAAATGTGTCTCATTAGCCTCAAAATATACAAAACAAAAATCAATAGAAAAACTTGTGGAAACTGACAAATCCACTATCACAGAGGGAGATTTCAATTACTAATACATTTCAGTTACTGACAGTGCAACACAAATAGCAAGCTTGACCCATGATCATATACAAAATTCTGCATCCAACCATTAGAGAATGCAGTCTTCTCACACATGCATGAAACACATATCATTTTAAACCTACTAAAAAATAAATAGATCCACTAATAGTAAAGATTTTAGGTGCGTTCCCAGACACTCAGAGGAAGATTACATTTCCCAGACTCCCTTGTCTAGGCCTGGTCACGTGACTAAAAGCTTGCCAATGGGATGTGACTGAAAGTGATGGGGTCTTTTTTGAATCGCGCCCTTAAAAGGCATCTTATTGCCTGCATCAAGAAATGGTTGTGAGCCACTTTGGGTCATGCAAAAGAGATGAGCACCCCGGAGACGCAGATAAAGCAGAGGAACCTGGGTCCCTGATACTAAGGGTTGCTAGACGGTTTATTTCCAGATTGTTTCAGGAGAAAGAAGGAAAGAACATGCTATCTTAAGCCTGTTCCTGAAATGAGTTCCCTTCAGCTCTGTCTCCCTTGGGACCTGACACAGAGTAGGTATGGAATGCCACACACTGGACTCATCCCAGACAGAGAAACATGGAAGGGGAGGATGCCTGGGAAACTAACCTTTGCCTTACAGCAGAAAGGAAAAAAAAAAAAATTAAAACGTCGGGGCAGATTTCGAAGAAAGATTTGAATTTAATCAGAATCTTCCATCCGTCTGTTCTGGGACGCTGATCAGATACACAGCTCCTGATTAAAAAGAAGGTTCTGCCCACCCTGTGCCCACAAAGGAGGGACAAAGAAACAAAGAGGAACCAGGGAGAGGAAACTCAGGCTGCCACTCTTGTGCTGGAAGACACAGCGAGGGGGAGGGGTCGCGTTGCCCTCCAGGGGCCAGGCTCACCGCGGCGCCAACAAGTATTTACATTAAGGACGCATTGGAAGGAAGGGTGTCCCTCTAGGCAAATGACTAGCTTCAGGAGGCATCAGCAAACCGAGGAGGCAGGTGGCAGGCTTAGGCCTCTTCACAGATCCACGAAGAGGAACAGACACAGGACGGAGAAAAAATGGGAGATGGCTGTGACTCAGAAAAAGAAATTTTCTGTGGCCACCTCTAGAGAGTCATAGTGCCACCTGACAGCATGCAGCTGGTGCCGAAAGCTTCCTCCAGAGAGGCCCAAGGTTTCAAGAGAACACAGAGAAGTCTGTGGCAAGAGTCGCAGCAGCACTGACCAACACGTAGAGTGGAAAAGTACCCGACTCCGAGGGTGGCACGGGGCTTCGTTCCCGCACTTCCGCAGCAGCCAGTACGCCCCGCCCACCACAAGGCAGGAGCGGGGCTGGAGATCAGTGCGTCCCAGGTCCACGGATGGGGCCTGCGCAGCGGAGACCCTGCTGTGGGCATCTTGGGGACCATTCCTCCTCTCTTCAGAGAACTCCTCCCACCACCTAACCCTGCTCTACCTGGTCCCTGTGGCTTGCCCTCAGGTGTTCAGTGCTGTCATGTTCTAAACCCCTTCCACACCGTGCTTTCACAGCGCTCCCTGCGCTCCATCCCCACACCGGGACTCCATCCACAATCTTGCTACCTGTCTGGGAAAACAGCCTTATCCAAACAGCCCCACTATAGCCATGCAGTATCCAGGGCAGGGCTATTTACGAAATAGGACCCCAAAGAACACAAATGAGCCCCCACACAGGTGCCCCAGCCCAGGTAAAGCATCTAGTTCACCTGTAGAACCTTAGAAAACGCAGTTTGTATTTCCACTCCACACCTGCACAAACAGGATATCCAGGAGAGGAACTGAGGAGGGCCCGCAACTGGCCGTTTTTAATCTTTTCCTTAAGACGTTCTGATGCCTGCCAAGTCCAGGCCTAAGGGCTCCGAGGTACCAAATCGCAAGGTGGAAAAAATTAAAACAAGGGGCTTGGATTGTGGCTCAGAGGTAAAGCACTCGCCTAGCATGCGTGAGGCCCTGGGTTCATCCTCAACACCACATAAAAATAGAATAAAGGTATTGTGTCCACCTACAACTAAAATAAATAAATAAATGTTTAAAAATTAAAAATAAGAGTGAAAACCTACCAGGGAATACATAAAAGAATTTGGCCTGTTGTTCTTAATGCTTCTCACCTGTCTCCCGGGTCTCCCTGCTCCTCTCTCAGCCCACCTAGGCATGGAGTCCAGGTATCCAATTTGGAAAAGGAAAATGGGGAAGAGAAAGTGAAAAAGGAAGAGGCATTACTGAGATGCTTCAAATCCTTTTTGCTTCTCCTTCCTCCCTGGAGACTGGCAGTAAATATCTATATTTAAAAAAAAAAAAGCAGCAGCTATTAATAATTTCCCTGCTGATTAAGATAACGATTAATCTCTTATTGTCAACCAGAATGGTTTGTAGACAAAAGACTTCTGATTATTGTCGTCATTGTGCCTTACTGTTAATAGTTCTTTAAGAAGTATTTTCACTTCACTTTTGTGAGTAAAGTGCAGACTTTTGAATTCCTTGGCAAACCTAAACACAATCAACATATTTTTTTTAGAGGATAGGAGAGTCTAGCTTAAGTCTTTAAAACCAAACAAATTATACTCCAACCTAAAAAGAGCCATAACTGGTTTGTAATGGACATTCTCTGTTTAAGGACACCACCCCCCAAAAAATGCACAGAAATTATTAGCCCCCAATGCACTTCTCATTGAGATGCTCTCTGAGTGTGACTTCTATCTCAAATTAAATTAAAACACAGCTCCTATCAAGAATCCCACACCAGCCTTCCCTGGCCTAACAGCCTTCTTCCTGTGCTCCTTCCTCCAATGGATGTCTCCCTTTGCCTGGACCCAGAATCCTCCTCTTTGTCCTGTGCCATCTAGCAAGCTCTCAGTGGTTGGTTAGGACTGGTGTAAGAAAGCCTTCCACACCCCCTCTAGCAGGGTTTGCCTGTTCCTCTGAGCTGGCATCCATCAATGCTCAGACAGACTTCCTAGAACATCTGTGCTTCCAGAGCCCAGATTTTGAACTCCTCAAGTACAAGAGATAAGGCCTGGTCAACCCTGTATCCCCACGGTTCCATGCCTAGAACCATGCCTAACACATTGTAGGCTCTCAGTAGATGTTTTTTGACTATATGAATGACTCTTTCAAACTCTTTGCTCAAAACCCACCTCTGAAGATGTGAATTTGGAGTCAACATACCTTATATACAGAGATATGACACATGGTGATATAAAGGTATATTAAGAATTGTATGCAAAAAAAAATAAGAGAGTTCATGTATAATGGCATAATTTGGTGTATATACAGAGTTACAAAAATTGTGCTGTGAATGGATAATTATAAATGTAATGCATTCCACTATTGTCATGTATGTAAGAAATAAATTTTAAAAAGAAAGAAAAAAAAACACCTCTTCTTCCCATCCAATTCCCAGAAGACTCTTCTCCATCAACTCCCCACCTCTTGCTTCTGGGTCCCCAGGGTGTGACAGACTCAAGTTACGGCAGAAGAGGCAAGAGGCCACACAGACCCATGTCTGGAAAAATCAGTAATTTTAGGAGATTTCTGCCCAAAATTAGGTCTGATGATCTATAGGATTAACAGTGATGTTAGTCCAAAGCAGGGGCCAAAGAGAAAACTATTTTCTATAAATCTCTATGCATCAGGAATTTTGGTACGAATATCCTAATTCGGAGACTCGGTAAATTCTTTGCTACGTGATATGACCCAGAAATTGATGATGTATTTATTTTCGTTCTGTATACAAAAAGAAAAAAGATGGAGTCTCCTGTGCCAGCTTTCTGAGATTGTTTAACAACCAGAATCAGGGAACGATTCAGGTAGGTTCATCCTTGTGATCGGTAGAGAATTGCTATTTACATCATTCATCCACCCATAAGTTTCCAAGAATTAAAACACAATGAAACATGCTTCACAGCAAAAGTCTATTGAACAGCTTCCAATCTATCTTTGATGGTTTCTAGAGCTACATGGCCCTTGGATCACGACAAACATCGATATCTTTTTATAAAAGGGGTAGAAGCGCTGCCGTCAAAGCACCTTGCTGGAACAGTACCACGTGTGCGTGGGTCGGCGGGGGTACACGCTGCACTCGCTCTGGGTCTCGGTGTGCTGCAGGACCCACCTCATAACAATTTCATTTACCCCACTAAATGTTCTTAACTGGTCTGTTGCTAATAAAACCACCCGCTGAACTACCCCCAACTCTCCCACTCCCAAATTCCACCTCCTTCAAATCCCAGTGGGAATCAAATTGTTTTATTTTATCCGTTTTTAATTCCTTTCTGTGTGTATGTTTCTGAAGCTTAGAGCTATAAAGGACTTAGGTTACACCCCCAAAGACAAATCTTTTATTAAAAAAAAATGTTAGAAGGCCATCACACTGGAGGATAAAACAGCAATAAAAAGCTTATGCTGGGAGCTTAGGATAATCCTTTTAAAAATACCTGCATTTTGAGGACTCTGTTAGAATATGGGTATTAAAAGCTGATTTGACCATCTGGGCTAAAAAGACAGGTGAAAAATTAGAAAGTCAATCTAACCATACTTGGTACTTGGACAGAGTTCATGACTGGGGCATCACACATGGCTATGATAATTGTTGTGAAAATAGCATTTACAATGAACCATGGCTACCATTTTGTGAGATCAGCCTCAGCATCCCAGTTTTACAGATGAGAAAACAGAGGCTCAGAGAGGTTATGTATTGTCAGGACCAAAAGCTACTCAGACCCAACAGAGTGATGCCCAAGTTCACTCTCTTAACTACTGTGCCCATCTGAGGTCAGGTCCAGCCCTGCCCCCAAGAGTGCGTGCATTTGTGTGTTTACTTACACACACACACACATAAACACACACCACTAGAGACATTTGGAATTATTCTGGTTGCCCAGCCTACGAACTCCCTCCCTGTACTTGGGAACTCCTCCATCTTACGAATGGATCTTGTGGGGAGCGGAGTACAGAGCGCCTGGACATGTCAACTTCTCCATTTTTCAGGTCCTCATATTGTTATTAAGGTTCAAGCGCATGATCCAGGCTGTCAATCAGATGGGCCATCTTGGACTGTAACTCAGGAGCTGATGGCTTCCACAAGAAGCCATCCCATGGCATCTGTGGTGGCACCCACACTGAGGGTCAGTGTCCAGGGTGGAATGAAGGTGGTCAACCACAGACCTTGCTAAAAAAAAAAAAAAAAAAAATACCTAGTAGATACATCAGCTGAGAGTGAATATCTCAGCACCAACAGTATTAATCATCAGATATGTCGTACGGAGAACTGGCAGTGGAGCTAAGCTGACTGTAGGTGGCCAAAGTGGGGACAATGCTAGGCAACCAAGTAGGACACCTCTTTTTCTTTTATTTTTTATTGGCTCTTTTTAGTTATACAGGACAATAGGATTCATTTTGACATAATTATAAAAGCATGGAATATAATTTGTTCTAATTCAGTCTCCAACACTTCCCCTTCCTCTTCCCCCATTTGCTTCCCTCTGTTCCACTGATCCTTCTGCTATTTACACACACACACACACACACACACACACACACACACATTTGCTGTCTTGTGGATGTACATTGTTTTAGTCAACTTTTCCCCTGCTGTGACTAAAAGGACCCAACAGAGCAACTGTAGAGGAGGAAAGGTTTATTTAGGGGCTCAAGGTTTCAGAGGTCTCAATCCCAAAACGGAAGGCTCCACTCCTCAGGGCTGGAGGAGAGGCAGGATATCATGGCAGAAGAGTGTGGCAGAGGGAAACAGCTCAGATGATGATCAGGAAGCAGAAAGAGAGGTGCCCACTTGCCAGATACAAATATATACCCCAAAGCCTCTCCCCTAATTCCCACCTCCTCCAGCCACACCCCACCTGCCTCCAGCCACTACTCAGCTAATCCCATCATGGATCAATTCACCGATTGGTTGGTGCTATAATCCAATCAATTCTCCTCAAAACCTTCTTGCATTGTCTCACACATGAGCTTTTGGGGGACACCACATCTAAACCATAACACTCGATGGTGAGATTCACTGTGGTGAATTCATATATATACACGGAACGTTCGGTCAGATTCATTCCTCCGCCTTTCCCTATCTCATCCTTCCTCCTTTCCCTTCATGACTCTTTGTCTACTCCTCTCATCTTTCTTCTATTCTGTTTTTTTTAAATCCCCCCATTATTTTGGATTAGCTTCTGCACCCTAGAGCAGACATTTGGGGACTGGCTTATGTCACTTAGCATGATAAGGCAGGACACCTCTCTGGATGCCTGCAGTCGCTAGCCTCAGCTGCCGTAACAAAACACCGCAGACTGGGTGTCTTAAAACCAGAAATTCATTTTCTCACAGTCCTGGAGGCCAGAAGTCCACGATTAAAGTGTGAGCTGATTTCACTTCTCCTGAGTCCTGTCTCCTGACTTGACTTTACAGGTCTTTCTTCTGTGTACCTGTCCCTGACGTCTCTCCAGGTATCCAAATTTCCTTGTTTAAGGACACCAGTGGGTTGGGTTAGGGTTCACTCAAACAGCTTTATTTTAACTTAATCACCTCTTTAAAAGGCCCATCTCCAAATACACTCACATTCTGAGGTGCTAAGTGTTAACGCTTCAATGTGGGAGTTGTGGAGGGTCATAGTTCTGCCCATGACAATGTCGACTCCCTTCACATTGTACTTTAGTCTGTTATATGTGAGTCTATGATACATGTTAGCCTATGTTAAATGAGGATATAATAATGAACAAAGCTTCTGTTCTATGCACTGCAACACTCAATGTATTTGAAAAATCAAGTTGGTGATAGCGAGAAGCACATCAGTCTATAGACACCACTCAGCACACAGAGGGGCCCAGGCCCTTTAGAGGCTCCTTGGAGTCCCAGGGGCTGGAGAGGATGGGACTGGGCAGCTGGCCAGGGTGATGCTCCAAAATCCAAGCCAGCAGCTGGGACAGGGAGTTGAAGAAAGAAAGACACAGTTAAGAGGAGGGACCAGCATTTCCTCTGAGCCGTTTTTCCAGCCATCTTGTATTTCTGACTCTTTGCAGATCACTTGTGGTCTGTGGGGTCAGACCCCATGATCTCCGCCCAAGCTCATCTCAAGGTCAATGCTGCTGGAGCCAGATTCCATCTTCCCTCCCCTGGGGACCGTGTGTCAATGACTCAGCCCTCACCGTCAACAGGCCTGGCCCTCGGCCCTCTGAGGTGTTTGCCACCTGAGCCAGTGATTAAATGGAAAGCATTATGATCAACAGGCCTTTGCTTTAAATTTCTCAAAACCATGATGAGATCTAGGAGAGGGCTGGCAAATGTCCCTATGAGTCGTCCTTGGCTGAGTCCAGTTTCCCAATCATCCCAAAGATGAACTTTGTCTTTCTTCTTAGTTTTAAATGCAGTCCCCACATCCAAGCTGGGACTGTGGACACCACATTTTGCTTCAGGTGGGAAAAAAGAAAGAAAGAAAGAAAGAAAGAAGGAAGGAAGGAAGGAAGGAAGGAAGGAAGGAAGGAAGGAAGGAAGGAAGGAAATGTTCAAGAAAGAAACATAGACAGGAGGGCGTCCATCCGGGGAACTCCAATGTGCTCAGGCAGCACCCCCAATGTCCCATCCCCCCATTCCCTTGTGAATCTAGCAGCCTCCAGGTGACATCAGAAGTGTTGTCTCTCAGGAAGCTGCCTCTGTTGGGGGTACATCCAACTGAGAAATGAGGCCTGGGCTTGAGTCAGAAGAGCCTCATACCCAGGGCTGCTAACTGCAGGATCTTGGGCCAGTCACAGCCCCTTTCCCAGCTCTAAATTGCAAGTGGTGTGACCCGTCTTACTCTACAGGAAGCTTTCTTAAGAACCACAGCAGATGACACCCAGGAACGCATCCAGGAACAGCATGGGGCCCTGCAGATGTTGACAGCCTCCCTGCTCCATCCTGTTCCTGCCTGCCAAGGTCCCACTTGTGTTCCAGGGCTATCACAGATGGGGAGCAACAGGGAGCAGGCCGAGGGCTGGGGACCTGGGCTGAGGCCTGGCTCAGCTCTGCGGTGGGAAGGTCCTATAATACCAGACCAGTCTGATCTGCAGGTCACTGTCATCCCAGAGTTGGAGCCATGCATGTAGGAAGCCCACCCAGATGGTGAATTGTGGGGTGTGGGTGGAGAAAAGAAGCCCCAAATGAAATCAAGAGTCCAGCTTTGTGCTACCTCTGGGTTTATTGGCATTGATACGCATCGAAGATCTGGGAGAAATAGTGTTGAGGAAGGAGAATTTGGATGAGGAGATTTTGTTGGCCTCCAGGACTGGAGTTGAGCCCCGGTGGAGAAAACACTGCAAGAGTTTTTCATTTTTTAAGAGATGGGGTGCAGCTAGGGACGATGGATGAGATAGAGGGGACAATGTGTGACAAAGATCAGGTGATAACTCATGTCAACCCATTCTACACAGAAATGTGTGGTTTTGGTGCATCCTGAGCTCAGGAAACTTCCAGTTGGCAGCACGGGGCACATAACTGTCACCTATATAGATAATCATGTTCACTGTAGCACTGTCACCATAGCCAAGACATGGAACCAACCTACATACCCAGATATGTAGGATAAAGAAAATGGGGTTCATCTACACAAGGCAACACTGTTCAGCCATGAACAGAATAAAATCCCATCTTCTGAGACATGGATCACCATGTGAAGGCAGGCACTATGTGAAGTGAGATAAGTCAGACACAGAAAGACAAATATCCTATGACCTCATTCGTGTGTGGAATCTTAAAAAAAAAAAAAAAAAAAAACCTGATGTTATGGAATTAGAAAGTAGAACAATGGTTCCCAGAGGAGAGTCAGTGAGAGTGGGGAAGGGAGAGAGAGATTGGTCAATGGGTACAAAATTACAGTTAGGAGAAAATAAGTTCTGGCATATTCTTGCACATCACAGTAATTACAGTCAACAATAAGGTATTGTAGATTTCAAAGTAGCCAGAAAAGAGAGTGTTGAACGTTGTCACCAAAAGAAATGACCCATGTATGAGGTGACCAACACAGTTACTACCCTAATTTGAGCAACATATAATATATGCATCTATGGAAACATCAGATTCTGACCCATTTTAAGCATGTACAATTAGAGGGACTATGAAAGTATAAAGTTCCCCTCCCCCTCAGATTTCAGTCAAGACCCTCCTCAGATCACCTGCCCAAAGCCTTTCCAGGGTCCCCCAAAGATGAACCTCTGGGAGCACCATCAGCTCCATAATATATCTGGCCCTCCACCCTGAGGACCATAGCCCAGAGCCTGAGGACCCCAGTTCTGATTCCAGCAAACCGTGTGATGGTTGTAGGACTGCTTTTTGGACCTGAGGTTGAGAAAACTCCTTCCTGCCTTCGTGGTTAGTGTGAGGCAGGAGTGGACAGTCCACGTGGGAACGCTGTGGCAGCTACCATGCCCCTCGCCATCGTCAAGTTCTTTGTGACCCAGAGCTGCATTTCTTGAAGGGCCCTGACCTGCTCAAGGTGCTGGGCATCGAGTGTGTCTCTGAGGCCGATAGTCAAGAAGTGCGACATCTCAAGCCCAGAAGCCAGAGGCCCAGGAGGTGGGAGCCAGTTCCTGGTCTTATGGGTTGGGTTTCATCTCTCTGCCCCCCGCAGATTCTTATGTTGAAGTTCCGCTCCAGCTCCTCAGAATGGGACCTTATTTGGAAATAGGGTCATCGCAAATGTATGTTAGAACGAATGAGGAGTAGGGTGGGCCCTCATCCACTGTGACAGTGTCCAGATAAGAAGGGGGACATCTGGACACAGACACACCAAAGAGAAGGCCACGTGAAGGTGAAGGCAGAGACCACGCCTGTGACCAGGTGAGCATCACCAGGAGCTGGAGAGAGGCCCCCGAGCAGATGCTACCTCACAGCCCCCAGGAGGAACCCATTCTACCCAGATTGTGGTCTTGGCCTCCCGGCCCCGAGAACTGTGAGACAATACACTTTTCTGAAGTCCCTCCATTTGTGGGACATTGTAATGGCAGCCCTGGGAGAAGAACACACCTGGCAGTGCCATCCCAGGATTCACCTGGTTTACCAGACCAGAAACTGGCAGCTGGTGAGGGAGCCTGGGAAATGCTAGAGAGAAATCCCTGGCTGTCCCTCCAGAGTGTGAGCTCCTTGCACCATCCTACAGGGCACGGGGTGTGTGTGACGGGGCAGGAGTGAGGGCATTGGGGTGTGCATGGTGTGTGCATGATACGTGTGTACAGTGTGGGCGTTGGTGTGCAGAGTGCGTGGTGTGGCTTGTGTGCATGTGTGGTGTGCATGTGTGTGGGTGTGGTTTGTGTGTGATATCTGGGGGTGTGGGGGAGAGGGAGTCAGCGGTGCATGCATGCATGGTGTGCGTGGGGGTGTTGTGTGTGTGTCTGGGATGAGCCGGGTGGGGAGCAGCCTGGGCAGCTCTGAGACCTACAGCATCCCTCCAACTGCTTCACCTCAGCCCCTTCCAGCCAGGGCCCCGTCAAACCAGATACTGCCACAGACCTTCCCGTGGGCCCAGAGCAGAGGAGGAGGAGGAGAGGGCAGAAAACAGGAAATACCAATCCTCCCGAAGCTCCCCTCCACTTCCTTCTTCTCTCCTTTCTACTCCCCAAATCCAGTGCCAAGTGTCAACCTTGAGAATTGAGATGAACCGGCATTTTCTTAGCAGGCAGTTCAGTTCTGGGCCACACAGCAAAAAATAGACATTTGTCTTCTTCATTGACGGGAAAAAAGAAAAAAAAAAAAAGTTGGCAAGACAAGACGACCAAGACAGACAGAAACAGATGATGCCCCTTCCCGCTCCCCAGAGGAGCAGCTCCAGACATAAAACACCACGTCGGATCCCCACGGGGCCTGCCCCAGCTTGGAGTGGAGCAGAATTTACAAGAAAATGAAGCCCATTTGGGGGTCCTAGTAGCCACTATAAAGTAGCCTTAGCCTTTGGAATTTTGAGGCCACATAGACCCCACTGGCCAGAAAAGGGTAACAAGTCAGGCCTGGAGGCAGACTCCTAAAACACACAGCCACGCTCTTGCCAGAACACCCAGCAAGGCCTGCGGAAATTATGCGACCTCATGTGCCAGGGGGTGGCTCATGCGCCTGCATAATTTGGGCCTCCCCTCAGTGAACAGGGACTGCTCACATGGAATGACCTGGTGCCACCGGGGCAGGGACAATGTTGTTTTTGAAAACATTGTTTCCTGTAATCACTTACAAAGAACTTAGAAACCCAACGTGGAATGTGTCGAGGCACCAAGACACCCTTTCCGCATTCCCCAGTCAGAGGTGACGACTCTCAGGTGGCAGCACTCTCTCCTCACACCTCTTCTGAAGCAGGCGCCCAGCCCCGGTGGTGGTCTGGGCCAGGCCTGTGCTTCCAGAATAGATGGTGTTTTTACCCATGCAGGGCAGCGGGTGTGGGGGCCGTTCAAGGCCCCCGTGGTAACCAATGACGAGGATTCTGTTTCCTCCCGGGATGGAAGTGCAGCCACGTGCGGGAGGGAGCTCAGGTATGGATGCAGGCTTCACTCAGGCCTGTGATGCAGGGGTTTGGCTCTATCAGGGCTCTTGTCCCCATGGAAGGGGGAAAACAGATGAATGCTCAAGGTCATACCAGCAGACTGCGGGGGGAGTCCTTGGACTTCATGATACATTTACTTAGATGATTCAGTCTGTCTGGCTGCATGTAAGTGACTTGTTGTGGATTATAAATATGTGTGAGTTATCATGAGCTCATGACCATGTGCCTCATATGAATTAGGATGCCTTTTCTTTTTTCTTAAGAGACAGAAGAATGTTGTCTGAGGATCAAAGAGCTGCATGATCCAGGGCACTGGGCCCTAGAGGAAGGAAGGGTGTGGAATAGAGAGTGGAAAGGAGGGAGCTTGGTCAAGAGAAAATCCAGAAGGTCCAGCAGGCCCACTGCAGCAGGATAAGGAGTTGCTGGGGGATGTGGGCTAGGAGGAAACAGATCCCCGTGGGTAACTCTTCCACCAGCAAAAATGTCCACGAGGCGGTGAGGAAGAGGGACTTGATTCAGACCAAGTTCATAAACCATGAGAGCTGTCCCCATGCTGGACAGAGCTGTCCCTGTCTCCATGACGGCCTGAGAGATCTGCTGTGCCCAGCGTCCTCACTGCTGGGATCCTCACCATGGCTCCGGGGGACCTACCCAAATGAGTGTCCATGATGACCCACCAGGAGAAGTCACCAAGGGGGACCCAATGGGCAACCCACTGGCAGCTTAAGGATCTCTGGCCACAGCAGGAAAGACAGGGAGCAAGCAGCCAGCTGGCCTAGAAACACCCAGGCCGGACCCAGGAGGGGCAGTGGCATTTAATAAGTCAAGTGTTGCAACTTTGTGCAGGAGAAGTTGGTTCCCTCATACATTGCTGACAGGAACACGAAATGATGCAGTCACTGTGGAAAAGAGCTGGTGGATTCCCAACAAGACAAACACAGAATTACCATATGACCCAGCAATCCCACCTTTGGGTGTATACCCAGGAGAACTGAAAGCCCACATTCAAACAAAAATGTATACAAGAATGGTCACAGGCAGCACTATTCCCAACAGACAAATGGTGGAAAGAACTCAACTGTCCATTCACAAATGAATGAACAAAATATGATGTATCCATACAATAGAATACTATTCAGCCATAAAAAGGAGTGAAGTACTCATAAGGGCTACAACTTGGATGAATTTCAAAGACTATGCTAAGCAAAGAAGACAGACACAAAAGCCACATGAGTCCATTTATTTGAATGGTCCAGATAAGGCAAATCCATAGTGTCCGAATACAGATTTGTGGTGGCCAGGGGCTGGGAAGGGGTGTGGAGACATGGGCGTAACTCCCTGATGGGTGTGGATATTCTGTTTGGGGTGATTTTAGAAATTCTGGAACTACGATGTACTTAATGCCACTAAATTTTACATTTTGAAATGGTCAAAATGATAATAGGAGACCAAAAAAGAAAATAAAGTTATCCAGTTTTCTTCCTTCCTGAGTTCAAAAGTTTTGATTTAGTAAAAAGAAACTTGATCTGCCACCGATGACAAGATAAACTCTGAGCTCTGAGTCATTCTATGATGTCAGATTTGCCGCATCTGGAAACGACATCCCATCTTGAGGCTACTCTGGAGAAACCAAGGCCCAAGCAGAGAAGCCCAGTCCTTTGAGAGATTGGTCCAAGTCGCTGTCGGGGGAAAGCCCCTGGCCCTTTGAGGGTGTGCCCAGTGCAAGGCCTCTCTTCCCACCCTCCTGCTCACCCTGCACTGTGATGAGACACGTCTGCGGTCATTTCCAGCCAAGAGGAGCAACTGAGACCCAGGGGAGGAGGTCCGAAGGGTCACGTAGCCTTGGCGTAGCATTCTCCAGACTCTGGACACTGCCCCTTCCCCCACGAGCACCTCCCTGCCCCTTGACATTTGGTCTCAGGCTGAAGCCTCAGATTCCCAGGCGGAGAATCCCAGCTGAAACCCTGAAACTGCGCAGCGGTCGCCTGAGCTCAGTGGTGACATCAGGAAAAGTGGTTGTATTCTTTTTCCAGTTCTGCCCAGGGAGAGGCAGCGGGCCCTCCCAAAGGCAGCAGAGACTAAGGAGGATGTAAGTTACAACTCAGGTCTCAAAACCAATACTAGGGATTTTGTTTTCACTCCTTGCTCCCTAAGAGTAGCCCCCTAGCCATGTCCTTTCAAGAGAATTTTGTTCTCCAAAAGATATGTTCAAGCCTTAACCCTTGGGCACCTGCGCATATGACCTTATTTGGAAATAGGGTCTTTGTAGACGTACTCATGTTGAAATGAGGTCATGCTGGATTAGGACAGGCCCTACCTAATGCAAGGTCTGATATTGTTAGAAGAGGGACATTTGAACACATGGATGAGGGCATGTGAGGGCAGACACAGAGGCTGGCACAACGAACCTATAAGCCAAGAATGATCACTAGAAGTCAGGAAGAAACAAAGAAGGTCCTCCCCTAGAGTTGTCATCATGAACTTGGCCCCGTGACACCTACACTTTGAACAGACATAACACTTTTTTTTTTTTAACTGCAGATTGAACTCAGGAGCAACCAACCACTAAGCCGCATCTCCAGCCCTATTTTGTATTTTATTTAGAGACAGGGTCTCACTGAGTTGCATAGTGCCTCACTTTTGCTGAGGCTGGCTTTGAACTCTCAATCCTCCTGAGTCAGCCTCCTGAGCCTTTGGGATTACAGACGTGTGCTACATTTTAAAATGTTCAAAATTTGGAGTATTTGGGATTTGGGATTTCAGAATTAGAAATGCTCAACGATTATTTCAAAATACAAAATCAAACACTTCTGGTCCCAAGCATTTCAGATAAGGGATACTTAAACTTCAATTTGTTACAGTAGCTCGAGGAAGTTAACAGAGTAAAGGAAATAAGACTCTGGAGATGGAGCGATCACACACCAAGACAGGAATCCAGAGAGCAGCTAGAGTCCCAGAAGAATAGGCTAATGCCTTCTGAGGGCACACCCCCAAGAACCTAACCACCTCCCACCAGGCCCCTCCTCTTAAAGGGCCCACATCTTCATATCACTATGCTGGGACAAGCTTCCTAGTCATAGCAACGTCCAAAAGATTAAAAGCAGTGTCTCAAAGAGATATCCATATGTTTACATTCATAGCTGCATTATTCTCAACAGGTAAAAAGTGGTAAAGGTGGAAGCAACCCAAGTGTCCACCCAAGGGTGAACACTTACTTATCAATGACAAGAGTTCTGGAGATGGGCTGCACAGCAAGGTGAATGGATTTAACACTCCTGAGCCGAATGCTTAAAAATGGTCAAGATGGCACTTTTGGACATATCATGGGTATGTTACCACAAACTTTAAAATTCCATCTCTTTCCATGTGCTCTGCACCCCAAATGATGGGCCCAGCCTCCATCTCTGACTTCCTTTTGTACCACTGTCCCCTCCCTTCCTCAGTGCTGGCCTCTGGGTAACAGTCTCTTTTCCCACTGGAGTCTCCTCTTCCGGATGTTCTCAGAAGCCGACCTCCCATTTCCACAGGCCTCTGCTCAAGGAGACCTTCCCTAAGAGCCCTCTAGAATGGCTGCCTCCCTGCTTGATTTCCCTTGGTGGCACTTCCTAGACTTGGCATTATAGGTTATTGCTGCTTCTTTTCTCTCTCTCCTTGTGAGGGTGAGGATTTTTGTTTGCTTTGTTTATCACATAGCTCCTGGCACACAGTAGGGGTTCAATAAGCACAGTGATGAAGAATGACTTGTTGAGACAATGGTCAAGCATAGCAGCGGGGGATGCAGTTCATGATAGAGCACTTGACTAGCAGCCATGAGGCCTTTGGGGTTCAGTCCCCAGCATTGGAGGGGGAAAAAAAGGACAAAGCCAGGGGCCTCCAGAGGCCTCAGATCACCCTGTTACTGTTTGATAAATCCAACTTCTTTTCTAAACAACGGGATCCCCTCGGACACCTCAAAAACTGTGATGGTGTATGTAAGGTCCCAAGAGCTATTGCAGAAAACAGTTACAAAATGCATAATTTGGGGCACACATCGAATCTCAGTGTTTGTAGAATGAAGATCTTTTGTATTGGCACAATTTCAAAATTCAAGCAAAAGCTGTTTTACCATTTTCTCCAACCACAAATAAGGCTCCAGTCTGGCAGGGTCAGGACCCCTGGGTGACCAGTGCCACCACTCACCGCCTGTGGAACCTTGGGGAAGCCAAGTTCCTGAGAAGCCTCTCTGGGACTCTGTTTTCTTTCTGATCCTGTGGAAAGGCCAGGTTGGTGTCCCATGGGTCCCTTCCGACTTGAACATTCTAACACCTTTGAAAAGTAGTCGTTTGTTCTCTCAAGATTCCTGAGATTTTTAAGCTCATCTCAAACTGCTAATTGATCAGATTTCCTTTCTCACCTTTCCACCCATTGGCAATGCGCTAACAGGAGAAAAACATTTCTACGCAGGAGTAAAACCACAATGATTCACAGCATGTCAGACCTAAACCTAGCAGGGGAGGAGTGGGGATGCAGGAAGACAGAGGAACGTACTCATTCTTGGAAAAAAAAACAAATTTGAACTCAGAACAGCATTATTCACCATCACGGTGATGACCATGACGGGCGGCTGGAGTTTCCATGAGATCCTAGATGTCATTGCCCAGGCATTCAGATGATGTTAGAATGGCGGCATCCCAGCCTGCCAATCACAACCATGCAGACTCCACCTTGGGGAGGCCAAGAGTGGGCCTGGGGGGCTCAGTGTTGGGGTTGAAACCATCCCGGAGCAATTCCGGGCCCGGGTAGGGTGGGGTGCAGTGGTGCCTCCCAGGCCCTGCTGACTCACAAGCCAACACTGTCACCGTCACCCAGAGAAGCAGGAAGTAGCACAGGCAGCCCTGGCCCGATGGGACCAGAGGCAGAGAGGCTGCAGCACCGACTTTCAGTTCTGGTTGTAGGAAATTTACCAAGTGGAACAAGGGGAATAGAAAGAGTTCATTGCTTTTCTGAAGATGAGCCTGAAAGCACTTGGGCCAAAAATAGACGCATGTGTGTGAGAGAGATCTCTGGTGACTTGTTTTTAAAAGGCTCTGGCTTTCCTAAACTCAGCCTCCCAATCCCAGACACATACTCTCTTACCATGTCCCTTCCCATGTGAAGGCGTCCTGCGGTGTGTTCGTGGTAAGCCCTTCTGAAGCCAATCTGCATGGGGAACCACGCAGCCTCAGGGGGGTATTTGCAAGGAAGTGAGTGAGGGTTAGGCCAGCAGGCTTGACCCCTCCCTCAAAGCTGTTCTCATCAAAGGGAAGGGGCTATTATACTTACGGTCTGTGCTGACACTGGAGACCAGAATTTGTTCTTATGGTATGTAGCCAGAAAAATGTAAGAGAAAATAGAAGGAGGTAGTTGTTTTCACCCAAAACATAAAGAATTGTGGCCCCGGGAGTGGCCATGGCCACCCCTCCACTCCCACCCGCACCTGTTTGTTACTCATGCAGAGGTGGCTCTCTGGCCCTCTGAGGACTCCTCAGGGCTTTGGTACAATGATTAAAGGTGTCATTGGTTGTCCCAGGGCATAGCAAGAACCAGCAGGAGGCAATCAAAGGCAAAGTGGTGGTTTCACACAGTGCTGCAGAAAGCAGGGGTCTCTCCTGGAATGTGACCTAGACCCCAGAGCAGGAGAGAGGACCATGGCAGTTCTCTGGATAACAGTGGACAGGTCACACTCATGAACCCATATGGTGTGCCCTCTGGGCATGTCCACAGATAACCGGAGTTGGGCATATTCAAAGACAACCAGATGGACAAGAAAACATGACACTGTAAGTGAAAGCCAGCAGACAAAAGGAAGGGACCACCAAGATCCCAGATATTTGAATCACTACACAGGTGCTGAAAAACATTCTGCATACTATATTTAAAAAGAAACAATCAAAAAGTTTGAAAATTTTAGCAAAAACCTGGGAACAATAAAAAGTGGCACACTTGAAAAAAAAAAGAACTCAAGAGAACTAGATGTAAAAAAAAAAAAAAAGAAAGAAAGAAAGAAAGAAAGAAAAGCTACAATCACTAAAATCAAAGACCAAATGGATGGTTTTAACCATACTTTGAACCCACTAAAGAAATGTGTGTGCCAAAATTAAAGCAGAAGAAACTATTAAGATGACGTATGGAGAGATTAAACGATGAATAAGACAACAGAGAGGGTAGTGGGGTTTGTAGTGAGAAGACCTAGCATACGTTTATTCAAAATATCTGAAGAAGTAAAAAAGGGAAAAGGTACAGAGAAAGTATTTGAGAATATAATGATAGAGAAAGGAAAGGAGGGAGGGAGGGAGAGAGGGAGGAGAGGACAGGAAAACTAGTGGAGAGGCAGTTCTGTGTTCAGCACTTGCCCTGCAGGCCCTGGGTTTGATCCCCAGGATCACAAAAGAAAAAAGGAGACAACAATGGGATGGAGGTAATGGCCTTTTTCTTCCTCCTCCATGTTTAACAATCCTTAATTCAAATGTGAAAGTTCAATATAAGCCATTTATAGGGCTTGGGATTTGTTGTTCTTTTAAAAACAAGAATCAGGGAAATGCAACAAAATGATTTTCCACTTTAAAAAAAAAAAACACTTTCAGGGATAGGAGAGATCATAGAGCCATAAAAGATTCATTTCTCCCCCTACTAGGTCTTATACTAGGTCTTACATCTTCCATAATCTTAATACATATTCCTGAATGAAGATTCACAGTTCAGCTTTGCAAAAATGATTCTTTTAAGAAGTCATCCATAGGGGCTGGGGCTGTAGCTCAGAGGTGGAGCGCTCACCTAGCATGCGTGAGGCACTGGGTTCAATCCTCAGCACCACATAAAATAAAATTAAGATAATGTGTCCAGGGGCTAGGAATGTGGCTCAGTGGTAGAGTGCTTGCCTCGAAAGTATTGGGCACTGGGTTCGATCCTCAGCACCACATGAAAATAAAATAAAGGTCTTGGGTCCAACTACAACTAAAAAAATTAAAATACAATAAAGATATTGTGTCCACCTATAACTAAAAAATAAATATTTAAAAAAAGAAGTCATCCATAAACAGTCAACTGAGTACTTAAAAGCCCCAGTGGAAGCTAGAAGATTGTGCAATGCTAAAAGGAAAACCTAGCCCTTCTCCCCACTGAAATTATCCTTCAAGAACAAAGGAAAGCCAAGCGTAGTGGTACAGGACTGTAATCCAAGCCACTTGGGAGGCTGAGACAGGAGGATCACAAGTTCAAGGCCAGCCTCATCAACTTTGTGAGGCCCTGATTCAAAATAAAAATAAAAAGGGCTATGGATGTAACTCAGTGGTAAAATGCCCTAGTTCAGCTGTGCTTGCAGCTAATAATTGGATGTGTATGCTCTGGGGTGCATGCCCTGGGTGTAGACTCTTGCATCACTAACTTAAGTCTATCTAAGTTCTGCAGTTTATCTGAGTTCACATTACGTCATGGGCACATTCCTTATAGTCTTTTATCCAGCACACATACTAATTAATATAATTAACAGTCAATAATCCTATAATATTTCTGGTACTCATATCAGCCTTGCAGACCTCAAACAGATCAGCAAGGGTCAGCTGAAGCTGAGCCCGCAGAGCCCACGTGGCTACAAACCAGGAGGGAGTGCCACATCCAGGGAGATGCAGAGAAAGCTAACATGCTTCCCAAATATGAGCCAAAAGGAAAAACCATTGGCCTGGGTTTGCAAAAAGACTGATTTTTTCCATGACACTGCCCAGAGTTTCCCAGGTGAGAACCCACAAGGATCTGCTTTTTTAACATTGGTTAATAATCACCCAGTCTCTCTAGTAATCAATGAAAAAAAAAATTACACTCACAGGGAAAAAAGTCTGTAGAGTCATGTAGGGAGATGAGGTTGACTTAGAGCAGGTAGCAGCAGAAACATAGGGTGCAGCGCTTTGCAGAGAAACATATCTCAGCTCCAAATGGATTGGATAGGAATGGATTGGGACAGGGATAGAGAATCATTGAGAGACTCCAAGTGCCTCTTACTGAGATGGGAAAGACAGAAGAGAGTGTTTTGTTTTGTTTGTTTGTTTGTTTGTTTGTTTCTTAATTTGGACGGGAGTGAGAATAATGCAGATTGAAGATTTCAGTTTTTGTCTTCTCAATTGGTGATGATTGTGAGATGACCAAGTAGAGACATTGACATAGCAATTGGAACTCAGAAGAGGATTTATATGCTACCTGTAAATATTGGAATTATTAGCACATTATAAGGGCATTTCAAGCCACAGATAAGGATGAGATCATCTAACGAAAATGTGTTGTATAGGTATCTTTAAAACAGATAAAAGAAGAAAACAAAATTCATGATCTATCAATAGAGGTCATGGTGTCCAATTAAGCATTTAGGCCTTCTAGAATTTTATTTACATATAAATGAATGTATGACATACATAACAAGCAATGATCTTACCCAGGATTTCCTGGTACCTCTTACTCTTCTAGTCTTCTCTCCAATCTTCAGAGCTAGCAACTGAAACACTTGTTGCCCTGGCCAAGGGATGCGATAAAAGAATACTGCCAAGCCAGGTACAGTGGTGCACGCCTGTAATCCCAGCTGCTGAGGAGGCTGAGACAGAAGATCACGAGTCCAAAGCCAGCCTCAGAAACAGCAAGGCGCTAAGCAACTCAGTGAGACCCTGTTTCTAAATAAAATACAAAATAGGGCTAGAGATGTGTCTCAGTGGCCAAGTGCCCCTGAGTTCAATCCCCGGTACCCCCCACCCTCCGCAAGAAATACATGTCCAGGAGTTGCTAAGGGCAAGGAAAGGACCTAGATCTTTCCTAGATGATGGATGTGGAAGGACATCACATTGGCAATGTGCTAACAGGAGAAAAACATTTCTACCTGGGTCCAGACCAGGTAGAACAGGAGGAGGAAGAGGGCCCAGGGGAAGGAATGGGCTTTTCAAGGCTGGGCCAGGGAACAGAGCCCTGAGCCCCACCCAGGCCAAATGCTGGGCAGACACCCTTCAAGAATGTGACATCTAGGGCTTTCCAGGCCTCTCCTTGGTCCAGGTAGCACCCAAAGAGAAGGCCCAGATCCCAGAGGAGGAAAAATGGCCAGGTGCAGCTAGGTGAAGGGGCCTGGCCCCCACAGGGAGCAGACACAGTGGCTGGACTTTGCAGGCCCGAGTATGGCACCAGGAGCACTGGAGTTGGCATTTTGCTCAGAGCTTCCCGCAGGGTATTTGGTGCCCTGTGTGGACCTACAATGATGGACCCAGAGAGAACCTAGTGAACTCACACATATCTTGGCATTTCAAAGCCCCTTTGAATGTGTACATAGCCCAGGAAAAACATGGGACCCTGAAAATGACATGGAACAATGGAGGCTCAAGATAGGAGTGAAATTCTGCTAGAAAGAACAAAGCAAGTGCCTGGCGCAGTGGCGCACACCTGTAATCCCAGAGGCTGAGGCAGGAGGATCGTGAGTTCAAAGCCAGCCTCAGCAACAGTGAGGCGCTAAGCAAACTCAGTGAGACCCTGTCTCTAAATAAAATACAAAATAGGGCTGGAGGGGTGGCTCAGTGGTCTAGTGCTCCTGAGTTCAATTCCTGGAACCAAAAAGGAAAAAAAAAAAAAAAAGATGAAGAAGAAAGCAAGCAATGCTCTGGAGATCTGTGGGTAACGACTCCTGCAGGTAGCTTTGCAGGGAGATTCTGTAAAAGCCGAAACTGGCAGAAGTGGGAGAAATACCAGCCACAGGTATTCATAGCAGACACTGTCCCTCCCTGCTGCTGGGGCTCATGGAGAAGCTAGGAGGAGAGGGGGCAAAGACAGAGGGAGATGACATGCCCACCCCAGACCTGGGACACAATCATGGTCTTGGAGGATGCCAACCATGCCTGCTTCACTCCCACTGTGTGCCCAGAGCCTGGCACAGAGCCCAGACCCCTGGGAAGCATCCAGGACACGTCCTGGAAAGACTGAATGGCAGGAGCCCAGTGAGGATTTGTGGAATAAATACACATGCTATAAATGTTAGTGCGTTGAAGAAACATAATACATTGGGAGTTAAATTAGAAGAAATTCGTTTTCAGCCTTGTCGAGATATAATTGACAAATACAAACTACATATATTTAAGGTGTACAACTTGATTTCTTTTTTTTTTTTAATATTTATTTTTTTTAGACACAACATCTTTGTTGGTATGTGGTGCTGAGGATCGAACCCAGGCCGCACGCATGCCAGGTGAGCGCGCTACCGCTTGAGCCACATCCCCAGCCCACAACTTGATTTCTTGACATGTGTCTACATTGTGAAATGATCACAGCGCTCAAACTGGTTAATGTATCTATCCACAGTTCCATGGTTACTGGGATGGGCTGAGTGCATTATGCAAAAGTTCAAGGGTCAGAACTTTAATCCTTCAGTGTGGCTGTGTTGGGAGGAGGGGGTGTTTGGGCCCCTGGGGCAGGGCCCTCCTGAATGGATTAGTGCCTTCTCATAAGAATGGGCTAGCCAGCAAGGGAGATGGGCCCCCTTTCCTCTCCCTTGTGAGCACCCTCCTGCCACGTCAGGAATCAGCATGAGGTCCTCAACAGATGTGGACACCCAGTCTTGGATTTGCCAACCTTGAATCTGAATTAACTTGTTTTCTTTAAAAATTACACACTTGGGGACGGGATTGTGACTCAGTGGTAGAGCGTTTGCCTAACATGTGCAAGGTACTGGGTTTAATTCTCAGCACCGCATATAAATAAATAATAAAGGTCCATTAACAACTAAAAATTTTTTTTTTAAAAAATTACACACTTGTATGTAGCAACAGAAAACAAACTAGATAGTTACCATTTTCCTGTGCGCGTGTGCGCACATGGGTGTTTGTGTTTGTGTGTGTGTGGAGAACCCACAGATCTATCCCCTCACCGGATCCCTAGTGTGCCAGCTGTTAATGGCAGTCACCGACCTGTGCCTGAGGTCTGTGGCATGAACTCATGCTGTGCACTGAGTCTTTGCACTTTGACCAATATCTTCCCGTGGGAGATGCTCTCTCCCTGCCCCTGGTCACCAACATTTTACTCTCTGTTTCTATGAGTTGACTAAAATAGAAGCAAGTCTTTAACATTCATCCAAATCCCACCATCTCCCGAAACCAGAGCAGTGAAGGTTTCTGTTTCCCTCCTGTTGTTCCCGTAAAGGCGGAATCCTAGCATCTCCTGGAGCCTGGCATCTTATGCTGGTGACCCCAGTAGGACTGGGTGTGCCTCTTTCCACCTGCACCTGTGCAGTGAGACTGCAGGCTCCTGCCCTGGGGGTCCTGAGGGTTGAGGAACCACGAGGAAACAACCCAATTTGTGGTTCTGATGCTGAGCTGGAGACGTCTTGGGAATCACATGAGAGAAACCGGGAAAAGGGAGCACACAGGTCCCTGGTCTCTGGAGGTGGCTCCTGGCAAAAGCAGCCAGGAGAGGGGCCCGAGCCTGCAAAGGGTTCTCCTGGGAACTCAAGGTCCCCAAGATGGAGTCATAACACCGGGAAGTGCTGTTGAACTCCTGCCAGATGTGCCTGTGAATTCATCTGCAGGCACATCTGTCATGTGTCGCAGATACATTGTAACTGCCTGGTGAACATCCATCTCGAGGGAAAGGAAGAAGGCTGGAGCATTATCATAATGCCAAAAAACTCATAAGTGAACCATTGTCAGCCAAGGGCCATCTGTAATTTTTAAAAGATGTCATCAATCTGACTTTGGAGTTTTGTTTTCTTTAGTCACATAGCAGTTGGTCTTCATATTGTAATATAAAACAATGTTCTGGATCTGTCCATGTGTTCACCTAAAGCAGTGGCCTTACAGAAAGGGTTGAAAGAAAACAAATGTCCCATGTGAGCCTTGTTAACAACAGAATGTGAGTAGAATGCATACAAGTCAGGCTCAGGGTCTAAAAGCCAAGTTCACTGGATACATTTTGTACAGGAGACCTAGGGCGAGCACGTCACTCACAGTCTCTGGTCACCTTGGTGCCAGAGCTCATCCTTGGGGCCTTGCTCACCAGGCACGGGTTGAATTTTCCCTTTGTTTTTAGCTCCTGCAAAACAACCTAGAAGAAGACTGGGAAGGTCCCTGGTTTAACTTAATGAGTCATCTGAGGGCCAGAGGGGTCAGGCATGGCTCAGGTGATATTGGCTATGCGGCCCATCTGCTGGTCATCACTACTTGAAGGAGTGAGGGGAGTTTCTCATATTTTTCTGAAGCTTTCAATGGAAGAATATGATTCAGTTTTCCATCGCTGTAGCAAAGTACTTTAGATAATAAACTTTAAAAGATGAAAGGTTTATTTTGGCTCACAGTTTTGGAGGTTTCAGTGCATAGTCAGTTGGCTCTCTGGCTTTTGGGCCTGTGGCAAGATAGCACGTCATGGCAGGAGCCCATAATGGAGGAAGCCACTCCTCTTAGTAGCTGAGAAGCAGAACGGGACAGAGGATGAGACAGGGATCCCAAAATCCCCTCAAGGGCATGCCCCCAGGGACCAAAGACTTTCCTCTAGGGTCCACCTCTAAATTTCACCACCTTCCAATAGCAATAACATACTGGGGACAAAGCCTGAACATAGAGGCCTTTGGGAGACATTCCAGAATCACACTATAGCCAAGACCTGTGTGGATCTGCCCCGTATTGATCATTTTCTGAGAAAGGGGTTTATCATAAAATGCCCCCTGTGCTGAGCTACTCAACGATGTTTTACATGTGAAAACTCCACCTACCCTCCTCCTTTGACACAGAAGTTTTTATCTCACCTAACTTTAACAACCATATGCTTATAGGTAAACACATGTCCGGTTAGTTGCTGCCAGGGCACAATGCCAGGGCGTTATCTGAGAGGTCACAGCACATTTCATGTCCTTCGTTGAAAATAGAAAAATGTAAACAAAAGACCCCTCCATAGAAAACAGCAGCAGGTCAGAGTTTGATGTATGGGGCTTTCGTTTCTATATTTGGCATCTTTAACTTCTTAGCCAAACATACCATCTAACAAACACTGGGAAACGCAAATTGGAATGTTCTCTATGGTCGCTTCAACTCCCTCATTCTTTTCCAAGAATCTCCCCCCAAATTCTGGAATCTTCTTATCAGCTCTCATAAGAACAACAGAAGGAAACCAGCACTTTCTAAGCCCTGAATCCTACTTCTACCTAACCTCCCTCCCTGGCTCTGCTCAGGCTTCCGGTTGCTGTAGCTCAGCTTCCACCCCGGCTTTAAAAACCACCTCCATTGTTGCCAGGAATTTTCTCTAGCTGGGTCCCCAGGAGATGCTGGGCGGGGAGGTCATGGGAAGCCCACCTTGGGAGAGCAGCATGGAACCCAGGTAGATGAGTGGTGGCCATGTGCCTCCTAAACAGGGTCCTGCCTATTCTACTGTGCACCTCATCTCACCAGGGCACTTCGACAGATATGCTGGTGGTACCGTCCCTCAAGGCTCACACTTGGCACTCCACAAATCCTCCCAGATGCTGAAACCCCTGCAGGACAGGAAGGCAGGAGTTCAAACAGCATGGCAGAGGAGATCTGGAACCATCGACCCATTCTAATACTCTGATGAGGGAAACAGGCTTATTTTGTCAACAGCACCTACCAGCAGAGCACACCAAGGCCCAGTGGGGAGTGGGATTCCCCACAGTGACCACCGACTTGAGCCTGTCCCTGACTTCTCTTCCCAGTTGACCTTGGATGGCATTGGACATGCTCATCTACAACAACTTCTACATCCTTGCCACTCCATTTCCAGTTGTTCTCTTGGGGAACTCTGATCAATTTTTGATGAGCCAAAAAATACTCTACCTTAAATCCAGCTAAATGTCAGGACTCTCAGGTTCCCTTGGAACAATCCATCGGACTGATGGTGGGTCATTTAAAATTCTGCAGCTATTCGGTCAGGTTCAATTCAACAAATAGCTGCTGAGTGATTGCTGCAGCCAGGCTCTGCTGATCTGGGAGGCTCCTGGTTGTCTCAGACCTCATGGAGCCCCCAGCCCAGTGTAGCTACAAGACAAACTGAAGGAGTGGAGAGCAGTTGCAAAATGTACTATAAATAGCCAGAGGATTAGAGCTAATCTAGAGGGCCAGCTGCTGCTGCTGCTGCTGCTGCTGCTGTTGCTGCTGCCACTGCAAGGAATTGAAGCCAGAAAAAGAACCAAAGAAGATGCAGGAAATGTGTTGAAAAAATCAGCTTCATAATAATAATGGCATGGTGGTCACACACAATGGTGACCAAGGTTGTTGTTTTTTTTCCCGAGTTCCAATGAAACATCATTCGTTTTTACTTTGTGAGATTGAAGCAGTAATAGCTGGGTGTACAAAGAATTTCCTGTAGATTAATATGAAGCTGGAAGGAGTTGATAGACTTCAACAGTGATTTGGGCTATTAATCCAAGCCAGTCATTCATTAACCCTCAGGAAGTTTTCAGTGCCAAAGTCATTATTATTATTATACGCTGCACCCCAAGCCCAAAATGGGTGTATGGCTACTTTTCTCTCCAGGATACTCAGAGTATGAGTCAGCCAGGGAGCCTGAATCATTTCCTAAATTGCCTTCCACTTCGTGGGGAGCTGGGCTTTGTACAATGCACTTGCTGTTGAGGGAATTCTGCAGAGAGCCCTTTTGAGAGGTAACTGTCGCTCTTGCCTTTTCTACAAGGTCCTGAATCACTAGAGCAGGGTGTTGGTCTCCAGGTTTCTGTTCTGTCCTTCTGTAGTGCAAGGTGAGCATTCCTAACCTGAAAATCTGAAACCTAAAACTCTCTAACTTTGTCTCATACTCAAAATTATTTAAAATAGTGTATAAAATTGCCCTCAGGCTATGTGTACCAAGTGTATATGAAGCATAAATGAATTCCATATTTAGACTTGGTCCCATTCTGGAAGATTTTCCATTATGTATTTGCAAATATTGTGAAACCTGAAAAAAAAATCTGAAATACTTCTGGTCCTGAGCATCTGTAATCTAAAATGCTTGGTATTTCAGCCAGACACATGGTCATTCGGCTAAAGACTCCATTTCTAGCCTCCTGTTATGATTTGGATGTGAGGTGCCCCGCAAAAGCTCACATGTGAGACAATGTAAGAAGGTTCACAGGAGAAATGATTGGGTTGTGAGGGTCTTAACCCAATCAGTGATTTAATCCCCTGATAGGGATTAACTGGGTGGTAACTGAAATGGTAGAGTATGGCTGGAGGAAGTGGGAATTGGGGTGTGGTTTTGGTGTATATATTTGTATCTGGAGAGTGGAGTCTCTCTGCTTCTTGATCACCATGATGTGAGCTGCTTCCCTCTGCCACACACTCTGCCGTGATGCTCAGCCTCATCTCGAGCCCCGAGGAATGGAGCCAGCCTTCTGTGTTCTAAGAACTCTAAAACTGTGAGCCCTCAAATAAACTTTTCCTCCTCTATAGTTGTTCTGGTCAGACCGTTTAGTCACAGCAGCGAAAAAGCTGACTGAAACACCTCCCTTCCAGTACTTATGGTCATGTGACTAGACAACATCTTGATCTTGATCTTGCCCTCCAAGAATTGATAGTGTCATCACCCTTTGTCCCCAAACCTCCCCTCCACTGCCCCTGTCCACTGCGGGATGAAGATGACAACAATGGGACCAGTCTCCTCAACAGAGATGGAAAGTACCTGTTAAAGATGCAGAGCTGACCTGATAGTCCCTGCGCTGCTGCCCTCTAGACTGTGACCTGGAAAGTGATTCACTTCCACCTGGATACCTCTCTGTACTTTGGAGTCTCTTTGTTACAGCAGCTAAACCTGTACTTCCACAAATATAGTAGCTACCAAGCAAACCCTGAAGGCCCATTTCAGAGTCCCTTCCTTAGCTGAAGTATATTCTGTGTTTATACATTGTGGAGCACATACTATGTACTGAGCGTTTTTATATATTATTTTATTTAATTCTCCCAACAACCCTATGTGATTTGTAGAATTCCTGTCCCATTTTAAAGATGAGGAAACTAAGGCAGAAATAAATCAAGAAACTTGCTCAAGATCCCACAAGCTGGCAGGTGGTGGAGAAAGGATTCAAACCCAGCAGTGAAACACCACACTGCTTCTTCCCTGTGTTGCCCCTCCCTGATAAAATCCCTTTGGGGTCCAGGTAGACATGCACTCCAGGTTCAGCAAAGCCTAACATTTGCTCTGTGTGAATGTAACCGCCATGTCTTGCTTTTCTACAGGCAGCTTTAATCAGTCACCCTCCAAAGCTCTGCCCAGTGGGTCAGTAGGTCAGCAGCTCCATGTTGATTAATTCCTAATGGATCCCAGGCATGGCGTTTGACACTGGGGACATAAAAATGGATAACACATGGTCCTGGGCCTCAACACACTTGCCTCTGGTGGAGAAAAAAGAAAAGGCTTAAATGGATGATTTCAACATAATGGATGTGGCCAGTGATAAGATAAGGGTGTGGCAAGGGTCACTGCAGAGGTCACCATCTGCATTTCCAAGGCCTCCCAGCATAAAAACTCACCCATGGGCACTGGGAAGGGAAAGCAAGTAACAGAAAACTGAAGGAGACCTATGGTATTTGGGAATATGTGCTATTTTATCTCGTCCTCACCATAAACCTAAGAGGGGTATTTTATCCCCATTTTACAAATGCTAAGAGTGAGGCCAGCAGAACCTCAGAAATATCCCCAGGTTCCTACGCTCCCGATCCAGGTAGGATGGAGGTCGAGGTTGGTGGGCACTTGGGGGGAGCAGCCTTTGAATGGGGAGCAATTCTGAAGGAGAGACTCCATCTGCAGAGGCCACATTTTACCTTTGCTCCCAAAGTAAGGAACATGTTGATCCTCAGACTGGGAAAGGTGTCTTCCCTCTAGTCTTTTGATGGGAGGAGGAAACACTTGGGGGAATGGAGCCAGCTAAGGGACAGGGCTGGTTTGCTGAGACACAGGCTTCAGGACTGAGAAGGGAGACAGGTGATCGCTGTGGCCCTTTCCAGTGTCGGGAACTGCTCCATCCCCACGTTGACAGTCTTGGTTCTGGGGTCTGAGCCCCAGTGACTTGCCCCCTGAGGTCCTGGCCTATCTGAGTTCCCTACTCCTCCTATCCCTCTGGAAGGCTCAAGGGAGGGCCAGGTGACCTAGCAGGGGCCTCTGTAACTTGACCTATGGCCCTGGGACAAAGAGAGGCTCTCTCCATCCCCCTGAGCGTCCTGCTAGAAGGCCCAGAGGTGAGGTAGCAGTTCCCAGGTCAACTCCAAACCCACCCCTGTCTGTTCTAATCAGAGAAGTCATCCATCAATCAATCGATTTCTCCTTTGTTTGCCTGACGAGGTTCAGTTTTCATCCCTTGCCGTCTAAAGTGTCCTAACGCAGCGGGAAGGCCTACATGCACATTCACCGCGTAATTTCAATATATGACTTCCTTAGGTTTATTTCTCACTTTTATATCATATTTTATTATTACAAATATATTTAGCTTAATCATAGTAATCAAAATATGCTACATTTAATTTAATCATATAATCACTTTATATATAAACATGTTAAAAAATATTTCCTATGTAAAACATTTTATAAATAGGATATTTATGTTTGCTTATTATGTTAATCATGATACATATTTTATTATATCATTCATATCATTATATTTATAGCTTCAATACTTGGAGTTTTGTTGTGAGAACATTGGGCATGCAACCCTCATTTTCAAATGAAACTACAAAGACAAATGCCAAGGTCCAATATTTGGAGACTTCATCTCTTTATGTGACTCCTATAGCAAATGATTTTCATAAATTTCATCACCCAGAGCTGTCCCCATGTCTACCCAGGAAGTTCCAGAGGATGCAGACAGTTATTCTGCCTTAATCACCAGCCCTGCCTCTAGGAGATGTCAGTTCTACATATTTACGAGTTTTTAAATGTGTGTTTCTACCTGGGTTGCCATGTTTGTCTAAGAAAACTGAGCCTGTGATTAACTTCTTTCATTTTTTTACTTTTTTATAAAAGGTATTACTCAGAATGGATCTTCCCAGCATCTCACAGCTTTCTGGAACATGTAGACTAGAGTAAGACGAATTTTCCATTTCGACACCTGGGGCCTGGCCTCGTGTGTAGCAGATTCCGATGCACCCACTGAGGTGTCTTCAGGGCTTCAAGGCCCACCCTCCCCCTGGGCCCCCAACACCAGCTTCCTGAGGCCTACAGTCTTCTGGTTGGAGTACGGCCTCTCCTTCCTCAGTCAGAGATGACTTTACAAAGCATTTCCACCTGGGAGAGATAACATGTAGATAAATTTACAGTCAGACATAAAGGGCTGGGAGCAGGTTCCCTCCAGCTCTGAACAGCTCAGGGAGTGGAGTGAGAAAAGGTGGGCACCTGGCGGGAGCAGCCTTTGAATGGGGAGCAATTCTGAAGGAGAGGCTGAGAGGACAGGAGTGACCCCCACCACTAGGCTGTGGCTATCACTTGACCCCAGGCGACCACTAACTTATCAGTCCCCTCATCTGTAAATGGGGACCATTTACTACATCTCAGGATGTAAACCTGAAGTCTATGAGCATGCTAAATGAGGCCATCAGTGTACAAAAATCCTATTTCCTAAGGATGTCAGGTAAATATTTGTTGAATGACAGGGAAGAATCCCATCTTCACATCTGCTTTGCACACCATTCGTTCAGCATTCAGCATTCATTCAATGAGCTACCTATTGTGTGCCTACTGTGGTCTTTGCAGTCAGGACCTGCTATCTAATGTGCAGGGTTCGGTGTCAAATGAAAGAGGACAGGCTTATGGGGTTGGGCCTGATGGTCATGCCTATAATCCCAGAAGCTCGGGAGGCTGAGACAAGAGAATTGCAAGTTCAAAGCCAGCCTCAGCAATTTAGTGAGGCCCTAATTAACTTAGACCCTGTCTCTAAATAAAATATCAAAAGGGCTGAGGATGTGGCTTGATGGTTAAGTACCCCTGGGTTCAATCCCTGGTACCAGAAAAAATAAAATAAAAAACTTTAATAAGTCAACAGCAGAGCATGCAGCTGACAGCACATTAGAAGCTGAGATCAGAACAGTGACAAAATAAACAAGCATTCTTACCTTTGTGGAGTTGACATTGCAGCAAGAAAAGATTAGAGTATATTTTGACATTAAATACATTCTCCTGTCATGTAGAACAAATAAAAAGAGCAAATAAAAAATAATAAAAAGGCTAAAATTAAAAAAGAAAGAAAGGACAATACAGCCATCCCTTGTTACCCAGGGGGACTGGTTCCAGGACACTGCCCAGTACTACCAAATTCTGCAAAGATGCTCAAGTCTCTTACATAAAATGGCATAGTATTTTCCTATAGCCTCCTCATATAGTTTGGGTCATCCCTAGATGGCTTATTAAAGCTAGGCATAGTGGTGCACACCTGTGAATCCCAGAGAATCAGGAGGCTGAGGCAGGAGGATCTCAAGTTCGGCCAGCCTCAGCAACTTAGTAAGACTCTGTCTCAAAATGTTAAAAAATAAATAAATAAATAAATAAATATAAAGGGCTGGGCATATAGCTCGGTGGTCAAAAAAATAAAATAAAAAATAACACCCTGGGTTCCATTCCCAGTACCAAGAAATAAAACAGATGGCTTATAATAATACCTAATAGAATATAAATGTACATAAATCATTAGTATATTGTTTAGGGAATAATGACAAGAAAAAAGTCTGTACCTGCTCCATACAGTTGTGAATTTTGCCCCCAAAATATTTTTGAACGGTGGTTTGTTGAATCTGCAAACACAGAACCCATAGGTACAGAGGGCCAACTGTGTGGGTTCATAAGAAATATATATAAATAAATAAGTCAGGGGAAAAAAAACCCTCAGACTGTTAGAGAGTGTATAGGGAAATACATGAGGAAGTAGGATGGGTGTAGAAGGGTGGGGTTGTCTGCGATTTTAGTTAGATGATGGGGGAAATTGAGAAGGAAAGGGCTGCGCTGAGCACAGCTGATGTCTGGGGAGGCAGCCGACAGGGAACAGCAGGTGCGAGGTCTCTGAGCAGGAGGGTGCTGGTGTGTCCACAGAAAAGCACGGGCCAGCCTGCAGCACCAGAGCCTGGGAAGACGGGGCACCAAGGTGAAGTCAAGCAGGCCAAGGTCTCTCTCAGGGGCTTCGTGATTATCCTAATGACAGAAGGCACTGGCTCCGAGCAGGGTGGGTCGGGGAAGTGGCGAGAAGGGGTCAGGCTCCAGAGAATTTGGAATATGAGACTGAATATGGGGTGTGAGCTACAGGAGTCCAAGGGGACTCCAGAGTTTGGGGACTGAATAATGAGAAGAATAAAGATGCCATCAACTGAGAGGAGGAAATGGTGGGGAGCAGCAGATTGGGGGCATCTAAGTGGCTCAGTTTGTCAGGTTGTTCATATAGAGGCACTGAGCGCACCCTGGGAGACAGGAATTTTGGAGTTGGGGTGGGGGTCCAAGTGGGAGATTAAAACATGAGTGTCATCAGTAGCACTGTAGGAAAAAGAGGAAAGGATCCCCCCACCTCAAGAGCCCCAGTGTGCCTGGACAGATGACCAGAAGCCCCGTCAGTACTGGACGAGGTCAGGTTGACCAAGGACAAGCAACAGGAAGAGCTGAGCCTGAGTGGCTGAGCTTGGGAGGTCCAAGGCCTCTCCCAGATGCTCACCCACCACCTCCACCCTTCAGCAGGTCCCGTCCGTGCCACCTTCTAAATAGCTTCCAAGTCGGCAGTTCCTCTCCACCTCCCAGCACCCAGCTCAGGCTGGTCTGGGGACAACCACGGGGAACTCACATCTGCTCTCACTCCCTCCTGAGGCTTCCTCTTGGCCAGAACACGTGGTCCCTTGTTTGAAACCCAGCGTGGCTTCCCATGGCATTTCAATTTCAGCCAAGTGCTTTTGCAGGGCCTGCAAAGTCCTTTACAACATGGCTCCTGCTGACATCTCAGGGCCCCTTCCTGTGTCTGTCCTGTGCTGTGCCACTCCGGCCTTCCTTGGCTCTTTGCAGTAGGGTGGTCCGGGAGGTGGTGAGGAGTGACTGGATTCTGGATACAGGAGGTGAATTGCTGAGAGATTGGACACATGAAGCTTGAGGCTCCCAGCTTTCTTCCCATCCCAGGGCCTTTGCACCTGCAGTTCCCATGGCCTAGAACCTTCTCCCTGTCATTCTGGTGCTGCAGCTAGCTCCTCAGTATTACGCAGGTCTTTCCAGAACACCTGCTTCTGTCACTGCAGACATGTGCATGCCAGAGCAATGAGACAGCCTGAGTCACCTACATGCACATTCCTGCTGGGGCTACAGCACTGTCATCTTCTATGTCAGCTCTCATACCATAAATCAGTGCCCTTATCAGAAATGACTTAATGCCACGTGTTGGTCTCCTCCTCCTCCTCCTCCTCCTCCTCCTCCTCCTCCTCCTTCTTCTCATTTTGTGCTTTTTCTTGTTGATTTCACTGTGTAAAATGACCCCAAGCATAATGTTCAAGTGCTATCGTGTGTCTTGAGCTTCTAAGTTCTAGAAGGCCATGATATCCCTTGGGGAGAAAATCCCTGATAAATAGATCAGCTCCCTCAGACAGCTGTTCAAGTGCTGCGGGCTGGGAGCTCCATGTCAATGAACAGAGAGCATATCTTAAACGAGGGGTCTTTTGAACAGAAACACATGAAGCAGTTATATGTTGATGATCTGATGAAAATGAGACCACAAGCTCACAGGAACCAGACCCTGTATTTCCCGCAGGAGCTACGATTCAGCATTCACCAACTCTGTATTTGTGAGTAAGGAGGGTGCACTGAGTCATTGAAGAAAGGAATAGATAGATGTCCCAGCTCAATTTACAGGAGCAAAGCAGTGATCCCACCTTAATATGGTCATAATACAGGTGAGCAGGAAGGACTGCCCATCCATTAGCTCTTTGGTGGCCACAGGAATGCCCTAAGAGCCCTCCCCACCTGGGCTGGACCTTGTCAATTCTGCTCCTAAATTCAGCGCACAAGGTCGGGGTTGGGTAACAGACATAACAGGAACCTGGCCAGGAACTCTGCAATACAAGGCCAGACCTTGGCTCCAAGCCTCAGAACTGCTTCACCGTGCTCCTGCCGCTGCCTCAGGGAAGGGGTGTGATCCTTGTTAGAACCCAGGCTCAGCTGCAGGTCGGTGTCCAGCCGCCCCCAAGAAGAGCAGACAGGGAAGGTACCACAATCCAGTGGTTTGTTCTCTTCAAATTTCAACTCCCCTTCACTCTGCCTGCTGAGAGTTTTCAGATAATTGCTTCATCTAGAAGTCCTCGTTGTTATCAGTGGGAGAGATCAGATTAGTGGGTGGACGCCATTGAACCAAGACAGGAAGCTGGTATTTTCGTTTAAAATTGTTAAAAAAACATCTCAGATACTGTTGATGCTCCTAATGTGCCCCCCTCATCCTCTTTTCCTCCCTTCACCTATAGAAAAATGGATGCCTGAATTTGGGGTTTATTGCTCCATGGGTTCTGTGTTTTTAGTGCATGTAATGCTCCTAAATACTGTGCAGTATAATTTTATAAGTCTTTAAGCTTTATATAAATGGCTTTACAACATAGCTATGTAGTACATGGTCTAATCTTTAATTGGACGGTACTTGCTTGAAAAGGACATTCTCTGATTGTAAATGTAAAACACATCATCATGATAATTGTTCAAGATTATTAATTGTGTCATTCAGACATTATATCTTACTAATTTTTCTTGGTTCACTAATTACTATGAGACGTAGGTTAAAAACCTCTTAATATAAGTGTGGATTTGTCAATATACTCTTCTAGTTGTGCAAGCTTTTGCTACTTGAATTTTAAGGCAATCTTGTTAGGTGCAACAAAGGTAGACAGACGTTAATGGACTGTTCCTTTTATCATACGGAAAGACTATTTTTTAAATAGGGCTTTTATTCTTTTTTTTTTTTGGCCTTTTTTTTTTTAATATTTATTTTTTAGTTCTCGGCGGACACAACATCTTTGTTGGTATGTGGTGCTGAGGATCGAACCCGGGCCGCACGCATGCCAGGCGAGCGCGCTACCGCTGAGCCACATCTCCAGCCCAGGGCTTTTATTCTTAAAGTCTATTTTAGATGATATTTTTATAGCTATACCAGCTTTCTTTTGATCAATATTCTCCTGGTGTATATTGTCAACATTTCTGTTTCACTCTTGTAACAAAACCCAGCCAAGCTCTGTGTGTGTGTGTGTGTGTGAGTGTGTGTGTGTGTGTGTGTGTGAGTGTGTGTTTGTGAGTGTGTGTGTGTGTGCTCGCATGCACGCACCCTATTCTAATAGTTGTCTTTTAGCCGAACACTTTGTGCTCTCTGTTCATATTGTGATTGCTCGTGTATTAGGTTCATTACTGTTACCTCCCTTCTTGCACTTGCTACTTAATCTCCCTTTCTTTGTTATCTTTTTCTCCTTCTATTGCATTGTCTGGGTTTTATAGATTTCCCCCTTTTCCTGTATACTAAGGATGTACAGAACTTTTGCTCCTAATTTATTAGGCTTCTTAATTTTTAGGATTGAAGTCTTTAATCAATCTGAAATGTTCTTGAGCATTAAGACTTTGAGTATTGCTTTCTTCCCGTCTTCCATTATCTTACTATCTGGAAATCCCAGTATTTGTATATTAGAATTTCTCATCCTTCCCATCTATCTCTTAAGTTCTCTTTCCTATTTCTTTCCTTTTTATTTTATTTTATTTTTTTGGTACTGGGTATTTAACCCAGGGACACTTGACCTCTGAGTCACATCCCCAGTCCTTTTCTGTTTTTTTCTTTTGAAACAGGATCTCACTTGCTTAGGGCTTCCCAAAATTGCTGAGGCTGGAGTCAAACTTGTGATCTTCCTTTCTCAGCCTCCCAAGTTGCTGGGATTACAAGCATGTACCACCATGCTCAGCCCTATCTTTTAATCTCTCTGAGCCCCATGCAGTAAAATTTCATCTGTTCTACCTTCCAATTTCTTAATTTTCTTTCAACTATTTATAGTACATCACTGAGTTTTTAAAGTCAATGTCTATTTGCTTTCATTTTTATTAATATTATTAGATTCTTTCTTCAAACCTGCCTCCTTCTTTTTAATTATGTCTTGTTCTCCTTATACACTTCTAATTTCTTCTTTTAAGTTTTTAATCAGTTTAAATGTTTATCTTATAGTCTATTCAATAGTTCAATTACCTTAAATTCATAAGATCTACTCTGGCAATTATTTAATCAGCTGCCTCTTGCTCATAGATTGGTTCCTTGTATATTTTGTAATTTTAGATAGTAAAATCACATTTAGTAGGACTTTTTTGTCACAATCTTAAACTATCCAGGTTGAATTCATGACCCTCTGCAGAGATTTTTTGTTTTGTTTTGTTTCTCATAGATGTTGCAGCATATCACCACTGCTTAAGACCACTTTTATAACTAATATCTCTGCTTGGGAATCCCCAGATTGTCTTGGTCAGTTTTCTGTGAATATAACAGCATGCCTGAGAACGGGTAATTAACAAGGAAAAGATACTTACTTCTTTCAGTTTGGAAGTCCATAGTCATTGGAAATCCATGGTCAGAGGGCTGTCTCTCTCTAATGAGGGCCTGCTGACTGGTAAAGAGTCTTTGCAGAGTCCAGAGGCAATAGGCTTTGTGAGTAGGCTCACAAGACACTACCAAACTGGCTCTTATAATAGACTCTTGTGATGGGTAACCTACTCCTTTGATAACTCATTTACAGGTTAATGAATAAATCCATAAATGGACCCATAAATGGATCCAATCATCTTCCAAAGGTCCAACCACTAATTGTCATTAACATATGGTTTTGGGTATTAAGTTTCTAACACACAACTCTGAGTGACAAATATTCAACCATAAAACAGACCAAAGGGGTCATATTCATTTGAAAATTTAACGTACATGAAGAATTCACAGCATGTTATTACCTGAATGTTTGTGTCCCTCCAAAATTCACATTTGACGCCCTCACCAATAATGTGATGATGTTTAAAAATGGCACCTTTGGAAGGTAATTTGGGTGAGATGAGGTCTTAAAGGTGAGGCCTTCGTAACTGGATTAGTGCCCTCCTAAGAAGAGAAAGCTTTTCCTTCACTCTCCCTACATATGCACAAGGAAGAGGTCACATGAGCACACAGTGGGATGCAGCCATTTGCAAGCCAGGAAAAGAGTTCTTACCTGGAACCAAATTGGCTGACACCTTGATTTTCGACTTCTGGACTTCAGAACTGTGAGATAATTTCATAGTTCAAGCTATCCAGTCCAAGGTGTCTTGTGGCAGCCTGAACAGACTAATACTGAGTAGCATCAAAAACATTAAATACTTAAGTGTTCATGTAATTAAAGCTGTGTGAGAGCTTCATCATTCACATTTTGGAACATTTCATATTTAAAGATTTAAACTGTCTATAATCTGATATATCTCAAGTTTCAATGTAATCCTCATAAAAATCCTGGAAGGTTTAGTGTGTGTGTACATGGAAACTGACAAGCTGATTCTAAACTTTAAATGTAAATACAGAGGACAATATTGTAGGAGGGCAAAGTTGGAGGAATTTCCTTATTTGATCTTGAGAGTCATTATAAAGTTAAGTAATGATATACAGTACAATAATGTAACAAAGGTAAACGAATAGATCAACACAACTGCAGAAGAGAGAGACTGATCAGTACATATGTGGTCACTGGATTTGTGGCAAAGCTGATAATAGAGTACAATGAGGAAATGAGTATTTTCTTCAATAAATGCTGTTGGGTAAGTTGGATATCCAGATATTTTTTAAAAAAAAATTAGCTGGGTGTCGTGGCACACGCCTGTAATCCCAATGGCTCGGAAGGCTGAGACAGGAGGATCTCCCAGCCTCGGCCACAGTGAGGTGCTAAGCAACTCAGTGAGACCCTGTCTCTAAATAAAATATAAAATAGGGCTGGGGATGTGGCTCAGTGGTTGAATGCCCCCTGAGTTCAATCCCTGGTACCCCCTCCAAAAAATTAATATCAACCTTTATATATCTAAATGTCTGTAGATACAAAAAAATGAATTCTAGATAGATTATAGATTTAAAATTGAGAGATAAAACAATAAACTTCTAAAGGAAATCATTGAAAAATATCTTTATTCCATCAGAGTAAATCAAACAGCATTTCTTAAAAGTGTCCCACAAATAACTATCAAGGAAAAGCCAGCTAATTGGACTGTAATGAAATCGAGGCTATCTGTTCATCAAAAGCACCATTTAGAGAGTCTAAAGACAAGCCAAAGAGTGGGAGAAGATGTTTACAGCACAGCGATCTGTCAAAGATTTATGTTTCGGGCATAGAAAGAACTAAGACTCTACAAGAAAACAGTAGATAACCTGCCAGGGTTTGGCTAAGGGTCCTCCAAAGACCAGGTGTGATACCCAGACCTCGGCACTGTTAGGAGGCAGTGGAACCGTGACCAGGGGGAACCTGCTGCAAGTCCTCCAGTCTTGGGAGAATACCCTTAAAAGGGCTTTTTGGACCCCAGTCTCTTACTCTCTCTGTGTTTTCAAGCCACAATGAGGTAAGCAGCTTTCTCCACATGCTCCCTGCTAAAATGTTCTGCCTTGCCATGGGCACAGAATGACCATGGACTGGCACATTCAAAATTGGGAGTCAAATTTAAACCTTTACCGTTTTTAAGTTGATTACCCCAGGAATTTTGTTACAGTAACGAACATCTGACTGATCCAAAAGGAAAATGAGAAAAATACCTTAACAGCACTTGACCAACACACATAACAAGTTGCCACAGTACTCATTAGTATTATCACTCCAATGCATACTCAGATTAGAGTTCCTGGAAATGCAAATCCAACCAGAAGGACTAAAATGAAGCTGGGGAAAAGATAATATCAATCATTGGGGAACAACTGGAATGCTCAGATGCTAGAATTTAAAATGGACAACTACTTTGAGAAACTGTTTAATAATATCCTCCAAATCTGAGCTTATGCCTACCCGGATGCAGTAATTTTTCTCCTAGATTTTTGTTCCACAGAAATGTCTTAGGTACAACCAAAATTTATGTACTAGAATGTTCATAGCAGCACTATTCATAGTTTCTAGAAACTGGTAACCACACAAATGTCCTTGAAGAGCTTTGAAAGAAGTACCCAAGTTACCAAGTACCAGCCTGAACACCGCCCCCATCCCCATGTGGAGGGATGCCATCACCCCAGTATGTCCTTGATACTCTGACATTCAGGTTCCTCTGCACTGGGGCCCTGGAGATTTTCTTTAGTTTCTTATGTGCTCAGCTCTGCATGGAAAGGGCTGTGACGGTTGACCCAGAATGCTAGGAGGTTTTGCACCAGAAAGGTTACCATGTTCCATAATTCATCATGTGCCCCAACATCCTTCTACATCCCCATATTACGACTCAGTTTTCCATGACTGTGGCAAAATACTCGAGATAAGCAACCTAAATGGAGCAGATGTTTGGCTCATGGTTTCAGAAGTTTCCGTCTGTGGTCATTGGGCCCCATCACTTTGGGTCTGGAGCAAGGCAGGACATCATGGCAGGAAGTGCCTAGGGAGCAAAGCTGCTCTCCTGGTGGCAGCCAGGAAGAAGGTGGGAAAAGGAGAAGGGAGGAGAGGAAGAGGCCAGGGTCTGAATGTCCCTGTCAAGGATATGCCCCCCAAAACCTACTTCCTCCAACTAGGCCACACCTTCCAAAGTCTCCATCACCCCCCCCCATAGTGCCATCAACCAAGGATCAAGCCTTCAGTGCATGAGCTCTGGGGGAACACTTGAGATCTAAAACATAACATCCGTTTGATGTGAAGATTCTTCCTGGCACTGGTTTCGCAGACTGAAGATAATGTTTGGTTGTAAAGGAAGACGGGAGGTCAGATAGGAAAAGAGGAAGCACTTTCCCTCACATGCAAGGGCACAAGGAGCACGTCTCCCTGCACTCATCCGCTGAGCATCACGGGGTACCACATCTGCCTCCTCACCTGCCCGACTGGCTGGAGACTAAGTCCCTGCTCTAAGGGCCCATCTCCAGCACCACAGGGTTGGCAGCTATTTCTGGAGCTTCCTATCAACCATCTGAGCATCTATTCACCTCCATTAGGCCCTAGGGCTGCTCTGAGCAGGGCCGGGACCCAGGATGCCAAGATCCATTAACTGAGGATTAAGAGGGTGAATCTAGGAGAATCGCCCCCACCTTCTGCCCTGGGCTCCTGTACCAGCTCCCTTCAAGGTCACAGGTCTCTGATAAAGGAACCAATTGATAATCACTGGATGTAGCTGTTACTTCTTGTGTCCCTATTTCCAAATGGCACCAGGACTGTGCCCCAGACCACAGGCGTACCGGGGAAACAGCAGTGCCTCCAGGAGCTATCATGGGTGGGCCCCAGAGGCCATGATGCCCCAGAGGCCTGCTGACCACTTCTCTATGGCTGAATTTTAAAACTTGGAATAAAGTTAGTTTTCTTGGAATCCACGGTCATTTCTAACACGTGGCTAGAGAACAGGCATTCGTGAACAGCTTCCCTTTCAGGGAGATGTTCAGACTCCAACCCCAGGGGATAATTTCAAGAAAGGAGAATAATAGATATAATGGGCCCCCAAAAAAGACCACTAGGCCGGGAGTCTGAGGAACTGTTTGTAGCCCAGGCCTATCACCAAACCTCGATTCTGTGTAGCCTTTGGCAGTCCATCTGGGGCCTGCCTTGCCTCTCCACGGGAGAGATGGAGGAATTAGTATTCCTCATTGGGCTGAGCCAAATGACATTTTAAATGCCCTTCCAACTGGGACTCAGCGGGAATGCACTCCATCCTTATAATATTTGCCATTTAATAAGCACCACGGGCCAGGCTATGGATGTGTTGTCACACTCGGCCCTCCCCACAACCCAGTGTGATGTTCTGATTAACATCTGCTATGGTATGAGTGTGTCCCCAAATTTCACGTGTTTCAGAAACTGCAAGTTTGCCTTGTTGATATAACAAAATACCTGAGATAAACAGCCTAAAAGGAGGAAATGTTTATTTTGGCTCATAGATCCAGAGGATTTTAGTCCATGGTAGCTCGGCTCAGTCACCTTGGGCCTGTGTGAGGCAGAGCATTATGGTATGGAGGGTGTGGTGGAGGAAAGCGTCTCACCCCACTGCAGAGAGGAAGCAGAAAGAGTTGGGGGGAATGGGCTGGGGTCCCAAGATCCCCTTCAAGGGCATGTCCACAGTGATCTAACTTCCTTCCACCTCCTAAAGTCTCCACCAGCTCCACAGCCTGGGCACCAAGCCTTCCACGCTTGGGTGTTCCAGGGACATTAGGATCCAAACCACGAAAACTTAATCCTCAAAATCATGTTGATTAAATTTGGATGTGGGTCTTCAGAGGTGATTGGCTCCTCAGAGCTCCACCCTTAAGAGGAGATTAATCCATTTATGCATTGATGGATTAATGGATTACCACAGGAACAGCGTTGTTATTAAAGCAAGCTCTCTCTGGCACGCTTTCTCTGTCTTGCCATGTGCTGCCTTCTGCCATGTTATGATGTATCACGAGGCCCTCCCCAGATGCTGAGAAGATACTGTGGCCATGCTCTTGGACTTCCCACCCTCCAGAAAACGATCAGCTAAATAAACCTCCATTCTTTATAAATTACTCAATCTAAGGTATTTTGTTATAGCAACAGAAAATGGACTCAGACAACATCCCTTTCAGCAATGGAGACAGTAAGTTGACAAGAGGCCAGAGTGGGTTTAAAGAGGACAAAGGATCTGGGTCTAGGTCTGTCTAACTCTAAAAGTGATACTCTTTCCTGTCCATCACACTGCCTCCAGCTCTTTACCAGCTCACTCAGCCTGCTGCCTCTTGACAGGAAGTAAAAGGCACAGACAGCCTGGTGGAGACCTTGCCCCCAAAATGGGCACGTCCGGATCAAAACTGCCAGTCAATGGCCTTGTAAACAGCAATCTCCAGCCTCTGACCACAGAGTCTTCTCACCTCTAGAAACAGGCTCCCTTTTGTCCACACATCCCTGTTCACAAACAATAACTCCATCACCCAGGAGACCACAGCACAAAGGGAGAGCGTGGGACAGACAGATCGGGTCATAAATACCGTCCTAGACGGGCAGAGAGGGGGAAAATGATTTAAAGGCAAAATACACCAGAATGCACTAGAAAGGGATATTGGACGTGCTGGCGTTCAAATGGTGCCTACACCCCTCATAAGAGGAGTGTGCACAAATGGGTCTGTATTTTCAACTACGTCACATGCCCTGCCTTGCAACCAAAAACAATATTTGTGCTTCGTGCGCTGCACTGTGGTGTTTTATACACAGGATCACCTGGCACGGCTCCTGACACCGAGATGGAAATTAACATTTTCATGGCGGTGGGTGGAGGGCTTGTGGGGGGGGGGGTCCAAAGGGAGGCTCGGGGGAGGGGAGCAAGTATGATCTGCAGGCCCCGCGCAGGCGCTGACATTGCTGGGCATGATGGATGCTGCCAGCTCTGTTGCTTAGCAACCCAATACGGTTCGAGACAATTCAGCCGCCTTGCTGGCTTGCAGAAGCACGCAGGGCTCGTTCAGCATGGCACTGGGCAAAGAAAAATAATCATGGGTTTGTTTGTTTTTTTCCAGTTATTAATAATCATTCTTCCTAGTTTCCCATGTAGATGAACATACCTGGGGGTACCCAGAGTCCTCCACTAGATCGGGCTGGAAAAAGCCCAGGATTTTTAAATAGCCACCCACTCGGCTTCAGAGAGTAGTGGAATTTTACTGGCTGGTCTCCTGATGCTTCCCTCCATCTCAGGCCCTCACCACAACACAGAGGCAGAGCTGGCCGCGTGACTCACCGGCATACCTTCAGATCTTATTTATCGGCCTTGTCATGAGTCATGGTTTCTTCAGCTTTCTTTTTTCTCAAAACTGAAGTACTTGACATTTTAGAATGGGGTTGGGTGAAGGATTTTTTAAAAAAAAAAATTTTTTTAAACCACTCTGCAGCTTTGTGTGCCAGTGTGGGGGTGTGTGGGAAGAGGTGAGTAATGGCTGCAGGAACAGGTAAACAGTGAGGTTTTGCATGCCATCAGTCACCTGGAAAGCCAGCACCGTGCAAGGAAGCTGTCACCGGTGAGGGAGGAGGGATGGGTATGCCCCTAGGCTAATATCATAGCAGGAACAATGGGCTGGACAGCACCCCGCCCTCCCTCTGTCCGCACCACAGCCCAGCACTTTCTCCATCCCCCAACAAAGAGGTCGACTATCTTTTGTGCAACATAACAACAGTACCATGTAAGCCTTCAAGAAAAATCCTTCAAGAATTCTAAGTAACAAAGAAAACCGGAATCTAAGATCAGAAAAGAGAAATGCAATTGCTACACAAAAATGGTGCTATAGCACACAGACCGCTGGTCCCTGGGTTGGGGTTCTAATTCAATGTTAATTGGATGGGTGATAAACTTCTCCTTATTTGCATGGCCAAGCATGAGTCTTGTCCTCTCCGTGAAGCTCTCAACCTCTTACATTTATTCACGTAGCACACTGGCTGTTCTTCCCCCCAGAGTATGAACCCCTCAAAGTCAATGTACCATTTTAGGCATCTCCACATCATTATCAACTCAGAACACTATCAGATATATAATAGATGCTCAATGCATGCTGCCCGTTTGTATGGAGACATGGATAAGTGCAAGAATTAATTAACTAAATCCAATTAACTTCTTGGAAGTTCTGTTTGTTCCCATGTCCAACAGGATGGATTGGATACACCCTGTTGATTTACAGAAAAGTAATGAGTATCTAGGAATTTTTGCAACTGAAGGCATTTTAAATGTTACACAATATTTTAAGACATTATTAGAAAACAAGGTAATAATTATCAAACTGCTCCCTGAATCAGGAGTTAGGACTACTTCTATTAATAGGTAAATTGGGGAACAGGAAAGTTCAAACGGATACAAAATGTTTCCCCTTTCAGATTTGGGTTACACATGAAATTTCTACAATACTTACTTCTTTGGATTAAGACATTGAAGATCCATTTTAAAAATTTAAATTCTCTCTCCCAGCAATAATTTACTAATCTGTTATTAACCTCAAGTGCTTTAGATAAACTTTCTAAATCCGCTCCGAGAGTGTATGAGACTGAGGATTAGATAGGAGGTGATATTTCTTTTTAACTTTTTATTATAGAAATATTCAAACATATACAAAACTAGAGGCAATAATATAATAACCTCTGTGTGCTCATCAGCCAGCTTCAGGAATTATCATCCTTTGGCCTATTTCATCTATTTCCTCTTGCCACACTGGGTGATTTTAAAACAAATTTCAAAACCTCATTGTATTCTACTCAGGTATGTTTTGGTATTTAACCTGCTAGATTTTAGATACTGTTTGTCCCCTCCTAAACTCATGGTGAAATATGACCCCATGTGGCGGTGACTGATGGCATGCTGGCCCCACGTGCTGGCAGGTGGGGCCTCGAGAGGTGATTAGGTTGTTAAGAGGGATCAATGCCTTCCTCCTGGTTTCCTCTCAGTAGTGAGTGCTCACTCTCGAGGGACTGAACGAATTACCGACAGAGTGGGTTGTTATGAAGCAAGGCTACCCTTGTGCTCTGCCTCTTCTGCAGATCACGTCTGCCTGTCCGCTTCCACTGTGAGTCAGAGCACCTCACCAGAAGCCAAGTGGATCACAGTACCATGTTGCTGGATTGCTCTGAAACTGGGGGCTGAATAAGCTCCTTCACCTCATAAATCACCTAAGTCCAAGACAAACCAGAAAGTACAAGCTCTTTAAAATAACAATAATAATAATAACCATAAATCAATATCACATTTTTAAATAACAATGATTTCTTAGTAACCTCAGGCCATCGGTGTTTCAATTTCCTGGAAAAAGGGTTCCATTTATTTTTATTAGGAATTTTACATTTTAGAATAGTGTTATGTTCACAGAAAAATTGGGCAGAAAGTATGAAACATTCCCAGATGATCCCTGTCCCTACACAAGCCCAACCTCCCCCACTATTGACATCTCCCTCCTGCTACACACACACAATGGTACATTGGTTATCATTGAGGAAGCTACATGGACATATCATTGTCACCCAAAGTCCCTAATTTATGCTATGGTTCAGTTTTGGTAGTGTTCACTCTAGGGTTTTAACAGATGCATAATGACATGTATTATGTATTACAGGGCCACACAGAGTAGTTTCATTGCCCTAAAACTCCTCTATTTATCCCTCCCTCCCCACAACCCCCTGGAAACCAGTGACCTTTTCTCTGTCTCCATAGTTTTACCCTTTCTAGAACATCACACCGTTGGAGTAATGCAGTGGATAGCCTCTTCAGATTGGTTTCTTTCACTGGAGAAGATCCCTTTGAGTCTCTTCCATGTCTCTCACGGCTGGGTAGCCCATTTCTTTTCAGGTCTGAAGACTGTTCCATTGTTTACAGACACCACAGTAGTTTTATCCGCCTTCTCGGAGACACATTGGCTGAACCCAAGTATTGCCAATGATGAAGTAGAAACACCATGTAAAGGTCTTTGTGTGTGGGAGGACGTTTCATTCCTTTGGGGAAATGCCGAGGAGTGTGAGTTGGACCATTCAGCAGGCCAATGTGGAGTTGTAGGAAGCCGACAGTCTTCTGGTGTCTGTGCACTCTCTGCATCCTCCTCGGCAGGTCCTGCTGCTCTGCCTCCTTGCCAACCTTTGACACTCCCTGTATTTTGGATTTTGACCATTCTGATAGGCACATAGTGGTACCTCACTGCCATTTTTGTTTGTAATTCCCCGGCAGCAGATGGTGCTGAGCGTCTTTTGATACGCTTTCTCCACATCCACACATTTTCTTGGCTGAGGTCTATGTTCAGGTCTTTTGCCCATTTTTAATGGGACTGTCCCTTTCTCATTGTTGAGGTGTTACAGCTCAGTTTTGTGGTAAAAGTTACATTAGTCGCAGAACACGGTGGGGGCTGGTTCTAGGAATGTACCTAGCGGGAGAAAAGATGTGAATTTCACCCACTTTATTGTTCAGTTTTGTCTTCTGATTTCATGACCATTAACAGCAAATCTGCTCTAGGGAAGGACATGGATGAGGAAGTCAAAGTAGGAATGACTGTCCCTTCGGCCAATGACTCCTACCAGTTGCCCCAGCTGTTATTATAAAAATAATAAACAGCTGAATTTTCCTAACCTAGCAGTAGCAGGATTTTATTGATCTTGTCAATTCCTCCCCCTCCTGCCCCATTGTAGACAAACCACACATACTTGCCTGAGACTCAGCTTCTTTTAAAATGGAGGCAATAACAGGGCCTACCTTGTCAGGCTCTTAAGAGAACTGAAGAACTGTATGTAAAGCTCTGACACCCTACACCCAGAACCACCATGACTCCTGTGCTGTTATTCCCAGTCTCCTTGGAAACAGAGCTGAGCTTGATGGAGATCCTAAGGGCCTATCACGGCCTTCTCCGCAACTCAACAAAACCCTGAATCTAATATATTTCAACGGAGTGTTCCTCTAAGTGTGGTTTTTGGACCAGTTGCATCCAAAAAACCCCTAACAATTATTTAAAATGCAGATTGCTAAGCCCCGGGCAATTCTTGAGAACACCAAAGTATGAGAATTTTTGCTGAAAGCTTTAAGGGTTGTGCAGTGACTTTCTCAAACAGGGAACTGAAAGACAGTGATGTGTAGCAGAAGGGACCTGGAGCCTAGGATCGGAAGGCCAGCCTTGGACCCTGGCCATCTCTTTACCTCTAGGATGGAATTAATAACACTCACTCATGGGGCCACAGGAAGGCCCAAAGGGGACCCTAAGGATAGGCAAACACTCTCCATTATATGATGTCACTTACTTGTATTATCCCAATTCCGAGAACCTAAATATAGAAGTCCTGTTTTGTGCTTCCAAAAGAAGATCATGTGGCCTAATGATTTCCATAATAAAGGGCATGGTTTCTGAAAAATCTCATCCATTCTTTCATTAACAAGTATTTATTGGGTGTCAATTCCGTTCCGGGCACTGTGCTGGCAATGAACCAGGGAACAAAGCAGTTCATTCCCTGACCTCTTATTTAGAGGGCTCTGAAATATCCAAGGACAAACAAGGGACAGGAGAAACTTAAAACAGAGTTCTACAAAAGGACCTTAATGAGCACATGTTCCGTTGACAACACTCTGAGAGTCGAGGTGTCACACAGCCATGCTCCACCCATGGCTGGTAGCTAGGAAATCACGTCCCGGCTTCTCCAAGTTCTTCTTACCTTGTCTGTTGTACCTTCTCCTGCACCAAGAAAACAAAGAAGCAAAACAAAGGTTGAACTGCTCTTTCCCTGTGTGGTCAGAATGAATCACTGGAGTTGACGGCAACGAAATTCTTTCCACTTAATGTTGTGCCATTCAATTTTCATTGAATTTAAAAGCAGGTTACAAAGCACTATACAGAGTAGCATTCCTTGTTAGAAACAATGTGATGCAGGGCATAGAAAAATGGCTGTACAACCCACGGATTATCAGCAGACTTGTCCTAGAGTCTAGAATTACAGGAGTTTTTTTTTTTTTTTAATTTTATTTTCTTCTTTATATTCCTGGAACTTTCTCAGAAATTTCTGAATCTATAATGAACACAAATTACTTCTATAATAAAAGGTTATTTCAAAATTAATGCTTAGCTTCCTCTCTCTCTTCCTCTCTCTGTTATAAAACCAGCAGTGTGTTTGGCCATTTTGAGACAAAATTCAATCTCATGAGCATTTTCTAGAATCTCATTGTTCAGATTAGGCCCAACAGTCAAACCTGGCCTTTGTCTTCCAGCAGAAGAGATGAAGCCCAACCTTTGCCAGAATTCCTCTAAGATCTTCTGGGGTTTACCTGGACTAAGGTTAGCCGGGATCTTGAATGGACTCAACTCTTATACAGATATTTCCAGATGCCCACCAGATCCAAGGAACCACGTGGTGTCCTGTGCCAGGAGGTCAGAGACATTTAGGACATGAGCTGGAATTTGGCTGAGGAATGAAGGCATAAACACATGCAAAGTGAGCGTGAGGGTGACATTGGACAGCACCCATGTGTGGAGCCAGGAAGGGCAACTGGTTAGGAGTTTAGAGGGCAATGGGGAGCCACCGGGGTTGGGTGGTTGGTTAACAGGACAGTGACAGATCTGTGCTTCAGGAAGACTAGGTGTGTGGAGTGTAGACTCGTAGGGAAACAGAGAACAGAGAGGGAGGAAAACATGGCAATAAAGGACCAGGGAAAAGAATATTGGGTTTTCCACCAGCTCGGCCACCAAGCAGGCAACTCTGACCACGTCACTTCTGCTGCCTGGGACCAGTCAGCACTCCTGACAAATGAGAGTTGGGCTAGAATCCAGGCAAGAGCCCTCCCAGGCAGGAGTGCTAAGGCCTGGGCCAGGAGTCAGCAGCAGGGAGGACAGGAGTGGTCTCACCCCAGCAACGCCTCCTTCGCCAAAGAAGATGCCAAACCAGCTGTGGCACAGGCACCAACTAAATAAAGTAAGGTTTCTTCCTCTTATTTTTTTCTTCTTACTTTAAAAAAATTTGATACCATTTATATTTCAAATTCACCATGTGAAAGTACACAATTGAGTGTCTTACAGTATAGTCACAAAATTAGGCAACTGTCACCATTAATTCCAAAAATTTTTCATTGCCTCAAAAAGAAAATTTCTGGAATTAATTTAATTAATTTGATCATTCCCCACTTCCCTCCCACCAGCAACCTCTAATCATCCTGGCTGTGAATTTACCAATTCGTGGACATGTCAGAAAAATGAAATCATACAACATGTGGCCTTTTGTGTCTGGCTTCTTTTCCTCAGGATCATCTTTCCAAGGTACATCTGTGTGACACCATGTGTTAGTACTCCCCTACTTTTCATGACCACGTAATATTTCATTGCATGGATATGCCCCTTTTTATAATTTATTTATCCATAATGGACATGTGAGGTTTTTTTTACTTTTATGCAAAGCATATGTTCTTATCCTCTTGTCTATCAGACAGAAAAGATGCCACGTGAACTATTTGAATTTCAGAAGATATGGGAGTTTGGAGCACAGGGGGCTGTGGCCACAGCAGGACAGAGGCAGCTCTGTCTTCATGTGCAGTAACTGTAGCATTTGTTCTAGTAAAACTTCCCATTCATCCTGCTACAGTTACCAAAGTATTTGTACCCCCAAAAGAGTATGTGATCTTAAGTGGAAATTTCTGAGCATCAAAGCCCATTCCACGGATTTAAAAAAATGCCACAGGATTAGAAGATAATCTTTCGCCTTCATGTTCTGCCAGTGCAAGGGAATTGAGTTTGCAGATTCTCAGGCATGACAGAGGCCATGTCCCAGCCTACGTGTGACCTGCTTTCCATTCTGTAAACAACAATTCAGACCCAGGCACATCAGACTTCCAGTTTTCCTTCTTTCCCACAGTCAGAGCTGTTAATTTCCTCCCTGTCTTTTTATGAGCTAGAGAACTGTGACATATTACTATCATTGTTTGTGTTATGATTCAAGATGTCTTTGTCTTTTCCTAAGTGAGACTGGATTAAAAGAAAGGCCAATAAAACATTTACCCGGTGGACATGAGACCTTTGAGTTCAGGCCTTCCTAAGTAGCAGGAAAATGGGGAAAAACAGATGAGTGTTTTCCTCCTCTAGTCATTTAATGTTTGAATTATCATAAAAACCAGAAAAAGAATGAAAAAATCCAGCCAGGCACCGTGGCACACGACTGTAATCCCAGCGGCTTGGGAGGCTGAGGCAGGAGGGTCACGAGTTCAAAGCCAGCCTCAGCAAAAAGTGAGGCCCTAAGCAACTCAGTGAGACCCTGTCTCCCAATAAAATACAAGATAGGGCTGGGGATGTGGCTCAGTGGTCGAGTGCCCCTGGGTTCCATCCCTGTACCACTCCCTACTACAGGAATGAATGAATGAAAGATCCAAGGTTGAGAGCTTGGATTTTATAATATTTCCTAAGTACCTACTGTGTTCCAGGAAGAGTCATGAGTTCCAGTGGCCTCTCATAATGTGATTGAAGAGAAGAAATACAACCATTATAAAAATCCTCAGCATTTACCAGGGGATGGGGATGCTGGGGTTTTTATTTGGAGGGGGGGCGGGGCTATGGAAATAGTCTAGAATTATTTACTATGGCTGTGAATATACAAAAAAAACCACTGAAACTTATACTTTAAGGGTCATGTAGGTTAGCAACGTACCAGTGTGGTAGCCGCCTTGCCTAGCATGTTGGAGGCCCTGGGTTCAATTCCCAGCACCACACCCCACAAATTTTAAATTAATATGAATGTTATGGTATGTGAATTACATCTCAATAAAATACAAAATTAAAATTAAAATGATACATTGAAATATATTTAAAAGAGTGACTAGGGGCTAGAGATGTAGCTCTGTGGTACAGCCAGGCACAAGTTCCTGGGCTCAAGCCCCCAGGGCCACCGCACCACCCCCCTCCAAAAAAAAGTGACAAAACCTGCCTGAGGTGAGTGGAAGAGGTGTTTTCCTCCCCAAGAGCGCTTTATCCACAAGCAAAACCTGTAATGAATTTCCACGCACTGTTGCCACTCTCCTAGTTTGCAGAGGCCCTCCCGCTGCTGACCCCACTCCAAGGTCCTAGCTGCAGGGCCCTGGTCTCCCCAAATCCCCAGGCTCCCTCAGCTCAACGCTCATCGCAGGCCACAGGCTCGGGTGGAAACCCTCCTCCTTAACTGCTTTGCCCCCGGGGACGGGTATTTCAAGGGAACGCGGCCTGGCTTCCAACGTGATTTGGAAATGTGCTGCTGGCTGTGTTTTATGCATTCTAGCAAGTGTTTTTTAACTTTGCTCGAGCTGGGACCATGAAGGGCACAGTTTTAGAAGGTTGAAGTTAAATAATAATTTCACACCAGGAAATCAGCAGTGGCACTGAACAGAAAGCCGCCTGGCCCTGATCAATATTCTCGGGCCCTGAGGGTAGCCTCACAAGCCAGAGGTTGTACCTTGGCCACTGGTAGAGTGGGGTTGGGTAATACAGTGGAGCCCAAGTCTTTGGGTACAAGCCAGCTGACAGGCCATGTAATCTGGGGCAGGTCTATTAAGCCTCGGTTTCCTCATCTGTAAAATAGGGATGATTCTATCTACAGTTGACCTAAGGGGGTGGGGGTTGTGTGTGTGTTGGTTATTTTGCCATTTGTTTTTGGGTTTGGTACTAGGAATTGAACCCAGGGGCTCTCGCTCAACCACTGAGTCATAACCACTTTTTAATATTGTATTTAGAGACAGGGTCTCACTGGGTTGCTTAAGGCCTTGCTAAGTTGCCGAGTCTGCCCTCAAACTTGTGATCCTCCTGCCTCAGCCTCCCCAGCCGCTGGGATGACAGGCATGCACCACAGTGCCTAGCTGACCTAAGGGTTTTGAGAGAATTAAATGAGTGAATCTAAAGGGCTTAACCCAGTGTTTAATAAGTGGCGGTTGCTGTTAGAAGGATTATTACTTCCTGGGCTACTGTTTTTTGACTTAAGGAAAGAAGGGAGGTTTGCCATCTTTATGCCACCTTTCCAGGATGATGAGCCTATTTTGGTTGTCTCCCCACTGAAACATCACATTCTAAAACAAGCCAGGGCAGCTAAGGAGCATGGGTCCGGGGACATTCTGGGGGAACTTAGTTGAGATTTCATGATGCAACAACAAACTAGAGCTCACATTGCATCAGTGTTCAAAGGCTTGCAGCAACTGAAGCCCAAGGACACACTCCTCACAGGTTCTCAGAGAACTGTGCCAGCTACTATGTCAGAGTCACAGGGTCACTTGTTTAAAATAGGAAATTCCCAGGCCCCACCCAGAAGTGCCCGGACTGGAACCTCTGGGAAGGGAACACGCATACCAAACACCTCAAGGCCCCCTCGGTGAGCTGCAGCAGAAGAACGCAGCATTGGATTTGAGAAAAACGATTCTACGGCCGGTGCCTAACACATCAGTGCTGAGCGCACGGCAGTACGCAAGATGTTTTTTTCCTGGATAAGTAGAAGAAAAGACTACATAAAATTAATGACAAAAATTTTAAGGCTGAATAAAAATTGGAATGAATGAATGAATCAGCCATGGGTACCTCACTTCTTTGCTCCTCTTCCCCTTGTTGTTCCTGAAGAGGAAATGCTTAACATTTATTGACAGAATTCCTCTCCTGTACAAAAGCACCGAGATCTGATACTAGAAGCACAGAAAAGCACCAAGGGAAAAGACAAATAGAAATCACCACTCAGACACCACCACTGCTGATAGAGAGTTTCTGAGGTTCCCTCTGCCCCTCTGTATGATGCATATAAATAACTGTTTATCGAACAAAAATGTCATCAGATTATAAACTGAGTACTCTTTCTTGATCTTGGTTTTTCTTTCTTTCTTTCTAACTTAGCAGTGGATTATGAATATTTTCTCAGATCAAAAGGGCAGAGGCATAATATTTCGTCATAGACATACTATGATTTATTGAATTCCTAGCCAATCCTTGAACAAATTCAATAATTAATTAAAACTAAAATGTGCATAGTAGGTTCTAATTCATGTCTCAGTAGACATCTGTAGTTTTTCAAGTTCCACCCTTGATTTCGATCAGTAGCCAGGATTGAGGACTACCTTGAAAGACTACTTCTAGGCTATTCTCAGGAAATGGGATCAGAACACAAATAACATCTAGGCCTCGAGAACATCAGCAAATCTGGATTACATAAACTCTGTTGATTCCAGGGTGAGCGTGACTATCACAAATCACAGGAAGAAAGAATACTGGCTCTCTCCTCACTGTCCCAAGGGAACCAATTGGGTCCAGTGCTGGAGAGATAGTAGTACCCACTTCATATTTGGGGGGATCTGGGGATTGTAGGAATGGAACCCAGGGGTGCTTTGTCACTAAGCTCTATCCCCAGTCCTTTTTATTTTTTGAGACAGGCTCTCTCTAGGTTGCTGAGGGTCTTGCTGTCCTCAAACTTGGGATCCTCCTGCCTCAGCTTCCCATGTGGCTGAGACTGCCCAATCCAACTTCCTTTCTCATGAACAACCACTTTGAGAACTATACCATAATGCTCAGCCACCTGGAATGACTTATTTTTATCATTTCTCTCTCATGGCTTCAATTAGTTGCCAAGATATGACAGGAGTTGTGGTATGTTTGGGGCTTCTGTGTTGAAGGAATTCCTTAAAAATTTAAAGAAATATTCAAGAAAACTGAGCGCTTATAACATTATGTACAGTTCAGTTTGATGTTAGACTAATGTCTCTCCATTTTTAAAGGGAAAGGTGATTTTTTTAAGTTAAACTAATTAGGAAACTAGGAGCCCCTGCTTGAAGGCATGGTGGGTCTCAGTTGACCTTCTTGTTCCCCAAAGTATCCAGCATGACCTCTAACCCACAGTGAATGTCTGTTGGATGATTCATACCTGCACCAAGGAATGAAGGAATGAATTGGGGGATGGACCTCGGTTCCTGTTTCAAGCCATGCAATATAAATGGTCCAAATTACTCTGTTTTCCTACAAATCTGGCCTTGGTCTCCACAAAAAAAAGCCCGGTAATAACCCTCTTATTGCTTAAAAACTCAAAATAGATAGTGCTTTGATCCAGCCTTGCAATTCTACCCATAGAATCAAAACCCTACAAAAATATGTTACCAGCTCTGTCTCCCTCCAGGAGGTGCTCAGCAGGATAAAAAGCATGGGCATTCTATACACGTTCAGGTCAAAGGGCTATCTGCAAGGTCACACGAATGCATTTGCTACATAACCATGGCTGCCTTTAAACTCTGGGGTAGAGAAAAACCTCATTTCTTCTCCAGTTGCCTCCTCCATGCTGTTCCCAGCATCTGGGCTCCGCGGGGCCATCAGGAATCCCATTGCTCCCTGCTCTTTCTCCATCATCCTGTGCTAAACTGTAGGGCCCCACAGAGCTCCAACCTCATTTCCTGGAAATCTCAAAGCAAGCATTCCCTGTGCTCTTCTTTACAAATAAAAATTAAAAATGATCGCTCTGCCAAAGAGTGTCTTGTCAACAATTTCTTGGGTGGTACAGCTCACTGTGGGATGCTAGAAGATTCTATCACTACCTGGGGACATTTTGACATCAAGCTGCACCACGCTCTGTCCCACCATCTGGGAGGTTGCCCCAGTGTCTGACTGTGTTCTTTGCCCTGACTTTTACTTTCACTTTTCCTACAACTAAATATTTGTATGCAGGAACAAAATGTGTAATTTCCTTTTTTTTTTAACCATATAACTTCGTGTTTCACACTAAACTCCTACAAAGCCTCAGCAGTTCTCATGTTTTATTTATCAAACATGAACACTTCATTTTTTATTTTTAAGTAAATGGTGTTCCATGCTTGTTTGACAGTGTGTCCTGACTGCTGATGGTTCTGAAACCAGAAGACTGACTTCGTTTGGAAACTCTCAGACGAAGACACCCACTTCTGACTCACCTAGCTGTGGTTCCCAGGGATCCGGTGCCTCTAAAACCGGACTGGTGTTGACAAGTAACCACTTCCTGGCTTTCAGAAGATATGATAATGCTCTGTTGTACTTTCTAAGTCACAACCCAGGAAGGAGAGGAAAGAAGACTTTAGTGAGGAAATTCACCATGTTCATGCTCATTTCGCCTCTGCAGACAGACAACATATAGAGGGACGGCATGTTGAGGATGACGGTAGCACTCAGGTTTCTCATGGGTTGACTCCCGGCCAGCACAGTGCAAAAAACAATTACAGGCTTTAGCTCACATGCCACCTATGTTCCTACCTCCCTTCTCCACAGAAGGACACGGAGGCACCGAGATCATCTGACTGGCAAGGTGCACTGGTAGTGAGGGGCAGGGTGAGGGGCTGCGCAGCCTGATGCGGTCTCTGCAGGAACAATGGGATAGCCACCAGACACCAGTGACAGGTCTCAGACCCTGAGTCCCAGGCAGGGCCACCAAACAGATGTAAGCACAACTGGAACTGCAGAATGCTTCAGGGCATCAAAGGCACCCAAAAGGTTCTGTTTACTACAGTCGATGCTTCTCCATTTACAATCCCTGTGTCGACTGCAATCAGTGAGGTTCTACTATTTATCATTACAGACCTCCAGAATAGGGCATGCAAGTTCAACTGCATAACTTTCCCCTAAACTGTCCCAACCACCTCCCCCCCAAAAAAAAATCTATAAGGAAGTCATAGATCCCTCCAGCCTCTTCTGTGGAAGCAAAGGAGCAGCCCGTGAAGCAAAACCTGGGTTGCTGTGAGAAGTTTGAGGGCCAAGCTGGAGGGCTGTGCAGCCTAAAGAACACTGGAGGAGGGCGTCAGGGGTCGGGGGACAAGAAACTGTAGCCATCTGGGTCGCAGAACACTAAGAGCCCGGGTTATCAGCCTTTCTCAGGGACCCCTTTTGTTTGTGGATCTCACAATGCTGATGCTTACTTACAAATGTGAGCCCGACACCACAGTTGGACACAGAAAGCTCTAGAAAGAAATTGATTCCGGCGCCAGAGGCTGTTTACAACGTGAGAAGATGGCGCCCTCTAGTGTCAGAATGATCCTGCAGTCCACACCAGCCTGAGAGCTGTGACCTTGAACGCTGAGCAGGTGGCAGCTTCAAGGTGGCCGCCACCCACAGGCCTGGAGAAGGGGAGGGAAGAAATCTGTATTGGGAATGGGTGACCAGTTTCTGCAGCTCAGGGTCCTCCCTCTGTTGACTTCCAGACCCCAGAAATCTGTACTGCAGAACCTTCTAACGCAGCTTTCTCCAAAGACAACAACAAAAACCATTGAGGCCTTTTTTACGTGTTTTATTTTCTCTTTTTCTCTTAGAAGATGCATGATACCTTAAGAATAAACGTTTTAACTTAATATGGTCATAATGTCTGGGATCCTATTGCCTGTTTTCATCACAAGTGCTTCTTCTCCAAAGCCTGGTCAATTCCAAACCAGTGACCTCTGTGACTGGCAAGACCGCCATGAAAAACAGTTAACAGGGAAATATCACAGACCTAGCTGAATGTCAGCCAAGGTCATTTTTACATTCTTGAAATTTAAACAGAAAGACAAGTTACACATCAAATGTGTAGAGAAAACCTTATTACCGCCCTTTGCCCTGAACTGACCAAATTCTTACTGTGGATTCTACAGAGCTAAAGAAAATTCCCCCAGTTGGTGGAGTCTCAATCTTTAGGAGAAAACTTGTTCATCTTCTGATCCAACTCTTTAATCCATCATGGTATTCAGCAGCTTGAAGTAATTGCCTTTCTTTTTTTTTCCACCACATTTTTTATTGGTGCATTATAATTGTACAGTTCATGGGATCTGTTGTTACCTGTTCATACATGCATACAATATAACAATATAATTTGGCCAATATCTCTCCCCAGCACTTCTCTCCTCCCTCCACCTCCCACCTCTTAGTCCCTTTCCTCCTCTGATCTCCCTTTGCTTTTTAGATCTCTCCCCACCTTTTGTTTTCCTTTTTCCTCTCTAGCTTCTGCTTGTGAGAGAAAACATGTGACCCTTTAACCTTCTGAGTTTGACTTATTTCACTTAACATGACGGGATCTAGTTTCATCCAATTTTCTGCAAATTCCATAATTTCGTTTTTCTTTATGGCTGAAAAAAAAACTTCATTGTGTATATATACCACATCTTCTTTACCCACCCATCCATTGATGGACGCCTATACTGGTTCCATGGTTCGACTATTGTGAGTTGTGCTGCTCTAAACATGCATATGCACGCTATCATAGTAGTACGATGACTTTAACACTTCAGGGTAAACACTGAGAAGTGATGTAGCTAGATTATATGGTGGTCCCATGCCTAGTCTTTTGAGAGCCTCCATACTGATTTCCATAGTGGTTGTACTAATTTACAGTCCCACCAACAGTGTAAAAGGGTTCCTTTTTCTCCACATCCTCTCCAGCTTTTATTTGTATTCTTGATGAATGCCATTGTGACTGATGTGAGATGAAATCTCAGTGTAGTTGTGATTTGCATTTCCCTAATTGCTAATGACATTAAACATTTCTTCCACGTATCTGTTGGCCATTTGTATTTCTTCTGAGACATGTCAGTTTAATTCATTTGCCCATTCACTAATTGGGTTACTTGATTTTTTGGTGTTAAATTTCTTGAGCTCTTTATATATTCTAGATATTAGTCCTCTGTCAGAAGAGTAGCTAGCAAAGATTTTTTTCCCCAATCTGTGGGTTCTCTCTTCAGATTTCTAATTGTTTCCTTTGCTGTGCAGAAGCTCCCATTTATTAAATCTTGGCATTGTTTGATGAATTTTAGGGCTCCTATTAAGAAAGTCATTGCCTGTGCCTAAACACTGGAGTGCTAGACCTGTGCTTTCTTCTAGGAATTACATCATTTCTGGTCTAGTTCCGAGGTCTTTGATCCATTTTGAGTTGATTTTTGTGCAGGGTGACAGATAAGAGTCTAGTTTTATTCTTCTACATATGGATAATCAGTTTTGCCAGCACCCTTTGTTAAAAAGGCTGTGTTTTCTCTAGTGTATGGTTTTGGCACCTTTGTGAAGGATCAGACGACTGTGGATATGTAGGTTGGTCTGTGTCTTCTATTCTGTACCATTGATCTATGTGTCTGTTTTTATGTCACTACCAAAGCAATTGCCTTTCATGTCAGAAGTGGAGCTTCATCAGAAACTAGAGCAGATGCATCCCACTTTTTAAGGACACAGTAGTGAAGGGACAGGATCATAGCTCTTTTCTTCCTTCCTTCCTTCCTTCCTTTCTTCTTCTTCTTTTTTCCTGATCATAGTGTGACATATGCTCATTGTTGAGAAATACAGAATGTGGTTTTTATTTTTTCCTTGTATTAAATATTTTTCATGTCATGAAATACTTTCTGAAAATCTCATTTTAATGGCTGCATAATATGTCATTTTAAAAGTCATTCCTTTATGCTTAGACACGTGTTTCCTTTTTTATTTATATTTTAAAGTCAGTGCAATGAACATGTTGCACATTAACCTTTGTCCACCTTTCTGACTAGTATCATTGGGACGTGTTTTCCTGGATTAAAAGGAAAGTCAATTCATTTTTAAAATGCATCTTGTTAAGGTGCTTATGATGGTGTGCTGCTGCTTTCTAGGACTGCATATGATGCCTCTGTATAGAAAATAAAATGGTGAGCCATATTTGTTTTTAATTGAGTGTCAGCCTAAAGCAAAAAAGTTAAGATAAAACTCAATAATAAATAATTTGCATGCCTGTAATCCCAGTGGCTGGGGGGGTGGTGGCGCTGAGACATGAGGATCACGAGTTCAAAGCCAGCCTCAGCAACGGTGAGTTGCAAAGTAACTCAGTGAGACCCTGACTCTAAATAAAATACAAAATAGGACTGGGAATGTGGCTCAGTGGTCGAGCGCCTGAGTACCCCCTGCCCCCCCCAAAAAAAATAATTTGTAGCAATGGATCGAAACAAGGATTTTCATATACTGCTAGTGAAAGTGTAAACTGGTTAAAATTTTTGAAAAGCAACTCAAACTCATGCATCAAAAGCTGGCTCTTCAAATACTCATACTCTTGCCAAGATGGGCAGTTTGACAATCTATTTGGAAATTATTCGAAAGATGAAAAAAAATGTGTCTAAAGATGCTCAGGAGTTTAAAATGTCCAAAACCAAAATTGGAAACCATCTGAATTGTGTTTAAAAATCCGAGAATGATCAAATTATAGAATAACCATTTGAGAGATTATTCTGCAGCCAATGAAATTATATTTATGAAAATTTTATAACTTGGAAACATGCTTACATTATAAGAATGTATTGACAGTCCATATATAATTTTGTATCCTTTTTCTCTTATACTAAGAAAAAAGTCAAGATACTAAATTATATACAGATTGTGAATCTGTATGTGTAATAAAAATAAGCACAAAATAAAGAACTAATATTATTCAGTGAGGTTCTGTCAGGCAATTGTTCTAAGTACTTTACATACATATTAAATTCTTTACTTTTTATAACAATTTATAAAGCAAATACTATTAAAATATCCATTTTTATAGATTAGGAAACAGAAACCCAGAAAGCTTGTATAATGAGGCCAACATCACATAACCTCCTGAGATTAAAGTATGGGCAGTCCACAGTCTAAAAATGTACTAGGAAACAGTTCCCCAAAATATTGACAACAGCTGCCTCTGGGTGGTTGGGAAAAGGAGCAATTTGTAATGATGAAAAATTGCACTTTGAAAGGATAAAATTAATCTGAGTTCCTATATTAGATTTAAGCAGAAATATTATTTTTTTTCCTCTTAAATTGATCACAGAATCCCATTGTTTTACCACCATGAACCCTGACCTTCGCTCTGCCTGTCAATTCTCTTTCTCTACAAAAGAGAAAATTAGAGCCTCTCCGCTTAAGGGGAATGGGTTGAAGACAGGTTTTTTTTCATGAGGTGCTAAGCTTCCGCGTCGCATTTGCTAAAATCCAGGTTCTTCTGTTTCATATCAGACTCTTCTCTACACAGAAGAGACATTCAAGCACCAGAATCTCACACACCTTCACAAACTAACAGAGTAGCGGTCAGGTCAGAGGGAGGAAGAGGGCAGGGGACTGAAAGGCGAATCACGCCTCGGGTAAGCGGGATGTGATGTTTGCTCTTGGAACTACGGGACTCCTTCGGTGTTGTTTTTTCTTTTGCTTGTTTTTGTTTGTTCTTGTTTTTGTTTGGTTTGTTTTGCTTTGGTTATACAGCTGATGCATGCTTGGTAGGCTAGGGAGAAATGGTAGATGCTATGATGAATGTGAATGGAACAAATGGCACTGTGTTTTAAATAAATGTAAATTTTAAAACTAGAGACAACAAACCCATTCTATACTGAGGGCCGCTTAGTGACTCCAGGATTTCATTTTCAGACGCATTGCGCCCATCAGTCCACCTCAGACCTCTGGTTGGCTCCCTTGTCCCCCATTTCTAAGGACTACAATTCCCGGTCCGCAGACGTCATCGCGCACGCGTCCTGGCGACCTGCGCCTACATTTCCCAGAGAGCCTAGCGGCTACGCTGGCGCGCGCCTGCGCCCTCACTCCCCTCTCGCTTCCTCTCCGGGTTTGACCTACAGCCACCCGGGAGAAGATGGCCGCCCCAACAGCCTCCAGGCTTTCACAGCAGGTGAGAGAAGCCAATAGGAGGTTGCCTCTTGGGGTGACCGGTACCAGCTGCTGAGCGCCAGGGTGCGGGGCCACGGCTGGGGGGGGTTGGCCGCCGTTCAAGGTCGTGGGGCCTGACGAGCGGGGGCGATGCAGGCAGGCCCTTATTTCGACCCCGGGGACACCAGCGGGTTAGTGGGCGCGGGGCTGCGCGAGCTGTGACCTTGGAGTCCGCCGAACACTGCCCCGGGCGGCCTCTGGCTGGAGGGGACCGGAGACCGAGACCGGGCTTCCCGGGCTCCGAGGGCTGCTTGGCGGCGGCGGTGGCGAAACCTGTCAGGGGTCACTAGTAATGCTCCGGAATATTCGCAAAGTACATTTCATTTTCGTAAAGAAAAATGACAGAAACGCTTAAATGACCCGTCCTTGGCTGCTCAACAGTAAGTGTTGAGCTCGGAACCGACAGAGTCAAACAGGACGGAGTTGGGGAAAATGTGTGCCTCTTGTGCTGTGTCCATCCTGGTGCTTTACATACGAGCACCCTTTGCAGCTTAGGTAATTTTTCCATGAGCGCTAAAAGTCTTAATCCTCAGAGAGAATTCTGACATAGTGCATTCCTGTGCTGAAGAATGTGAAGGTGACCTGTGCCCTTGCAGGTGATTTTTTAAATCTCGGATTCCAGCTCTGGCCTTTGATAGCCAAGATACCAACTAAGAACTAGGGCCTGTTGTCATATCAAACCAGTACAATACTCAAATAATGAATATTTATTATTTATGCTAAATACTCAAAATAATGAATATTTTTAGGTAGCGTTTAGATTTCTGAGAAAGTATATTCGTGATGACCAAAGTCCTCCCACTTTATGATAGTTCTTCCCAAGGGTGTGGTAATACCAGTGCCAAAAATGTTAAAAGTTTTTTGAAACAATAGCCCTCACTGAACGTTATTTTTGTATCTCCCCCGTCCTTCCCTTGCACCCTCATTAATGTGTGTAAGCCTTAGCCCATTCCAACAAACTGGAATGTTAGTGCAAAGGCAATTTCCCAAGCTATTTGAAATGATTCTCATTGGTGGAATTTACTCCCAGGTAATAAAGAGCGGTTCACCCTGTGTAATTTTTGTGATAATACAGAGAAGCATATGAAACTAATTGTTTAGAAGTCATTAAAAATATTTTTATTATTTAAATACAGAAATTTTCAAGTAACCTTGTTTGACCCATTTTCCTTGATTGTTTTAAAGGTGCGATGCTTCAGTACATCTATGGTCAGACCATTTACCAAGCTTGTGAGGGTATGTTAATTTATATTCTTTTGTAATGTAAAGCAGATGAAAGTATGTGAGTCAGATAGCAATACAGTTAGGGTATGGACTTCTGTGTATTCACTGCCCAAACCTTTCTGTGCATAGTTTGTGGTTCCCAAAATGTGATATGTGTTTGGTGTGGGCAAAGGATTGATGTTGAGTGCTTGCTATGTGATGAGCTTACACATAACCTTTAAATATAGTAACTTTAAAAAAAAAATTCATGTTTTTCCAGTTAACCCTCCAAAATAGGTATGCCAGCTTTTATTTGCTTTTTTGTAATGCACGGAACAGATCCAACGAAATAAAATGACACACCCATATTCTCACAGTAAGTTACTATAGGAGTTGACATTAAATGGAGGTATCTTAATTTCTGTTGCAGCTCCATGTGCTTCCCTTCACCTTGGCTAGTAAGGGATGGTCACTACTTATACCCTTGCTCTGCACTAAATCAGCACAAAGGGACTACTCCACTTGGCATCAAAACATCTAACCATTTCAAAGATCTGCCAGCCCCTTGCTTTCAATGCAGAAGTAGCCTAATTGACCTCTGATGAAGAGAGAGACCTGTGAGTGACAGAAAAGTAATCTCAACAGCTCATAGTAACCCTGTTACCAGTTGGTGACAACCTGACTGCATTTTCGTGCGTTACTTTAATTCTTTCTTTAATTATTAGTTCTTATGTGACAGAATATAGATTCAACTAACAGGGAACAGGAACAGATCTCACCTTACAAAAGAACTGGGCTATCTAACCTGCTCACTCCACTCAACAGTGAGCCAATCCCTTCCTTAGAAAAATAGCATCAGAGATCAAAATACCAGTGTCTTTAGTGAACCACTGTTTTTGAAAAGTGACTATTACACCCCCACCAGCCTAAATCTCTCAAAACTATTAGGAAGAATCTTATTTATTCTTCATGCAAGAACTTCGTAAAACTTCTGTAACAGTGGTAAAGAGTAGTTGGTTTTCCCATTTTACAAAGGGGGAAATTGAGGTTTAGGGGAAGTTTGCCTAAAGTTTTAGAACTGGTCAGCTTAGTTTTAGAACTGGTCTGAAAACTAAATCATTCTTATTCAGAGCCTGGCTTTCCTGCTACATTCATAGCACCACTAAGTACATGCTGTCATATGTTGATGGTAGCATGTCATATGTAGAAATGTCAAACCTCAGGTGATTTGTGAATTAGCAAAGGGCTCTATTAAATTGAACACTGATAGGGAGGCTCTGTAAGCAGAAATTTATAAAATGTCTAAGCGCTTTATTCCCCTAGCTCCAGTATATTCAAACATCAGTGTTACAGATCTCCCATGTTTGGAACTGAATAGCTACTGAGTTCAAGGGAATCATAAGTACATTTTTAAATTAATTGGTTTAAACTACTTTAAGTAGTTAAAATAACTAAATTATATGAGGTAGAGCTGAAAGGGTCTTTAGACACTATGTCTTCCCAACCCCTCATTTCACGAGTGAAGAATTAAACAGAAACCTGACTAAGAAAATATTCCTAATTTGAGAATTGCCATTTAGAACAGCTCTTTGGTGACATATTTAAATTGTTTTGTATTATGAGATGAATTTTTTAAATTATAAATGTTTAATTCTGCTTTATAGTATAATATCTTAATTGATTTTCCTTCTTTCTTACCCTTTTGTCTGAAGCCACCTGTTCAGGTATACGGCGTTGACGGTCGCTATGCCACTGCTCTTTATTCTGCTGCTTCTAAACAGAATAAACTGGAACAAGTAGAAAAGGAGTTGTTGAGGGTAGCGGTAAGTGGTTTTCTTGTTTATTGCATTTTTAAGTTCCTTTAATTATCAAACAAAAAATTTGTTCTTCAGAAACATATTGTTGGTAATAATATTGAGTTTTGTTATCCTAAAACTATTGTGTGGAGGCAGGCAGGCACATATAAGAATATTCACATTAGGTACCAAGATTTCCAGATAAGAAAAGGTAAAAGTGGAGCTGGGGTTATGGCTCAGTGGTAGAGCGCTCACCTTGCACGTACAAGGCCCTGGGTTCGATCCTCAGCACCACATGTAAATAAATAAAATAAAGTTATTGTGTCCAACTACAACTGCAAAAAATAAAATATTTTTTTTAAAAAAGGTAGAAGTATAAAATCAAAATGTAAGTTAGTAACTTAAGAAAAATCATCATTTCAGAAGAGAATTAAAAGGTCGCCTTTTGAAAAAAATGTGCTCATAATACAGGTGTTTTCAAAATAGTCTTATAATATGTTACAACTTTGTTTTACTATAATTTATTTTTCAGATGAAGTCTTTTCATGGATTTTTTGTTTTTATTTTATTTATTTTTTTAAGTTATTGATGGACCTTTATTTTATTCATTTATTTATATGTAGTGCTGAGAATCAAACCCAGTACCTCACACATGCTAGGCATGCACTCTACCCACTGAGCCACAACCCCAGCCCTTTTTCTTGGATTTTAATTATTTTGTTCCCAAGACATGAGGAGAGAGCTGAGCAGAGCCTTGGGGCAGCAAAGTTAGGAGGGGAGCAAGAGCATCCCAGTGAGGTGGAGAGCTGGCTGCAGAGGAGGGAGGCCACCTTGGAAGCTTGTCTTCACTTTTATTTACATAAAAGAAAAGAATAAACTGAATTTCAAACCTAGTGATTTAAGCCAGAGAGTCTGTGCTTTAATTTTCAAGTCTAGAAGTTTCTAAACATTTTGTTACTTTTCCTCTCCTTAGATTTTCTAGCTGCCACCTCTAGCAGTCAGGTCCAAGAGAGGGAAGGAGGGCCGGGCACGATGGCACATGTCTGTAACCCCAGTTGCTCAGGAGACTGAGACTAGAGGACCATAAGTTCAAAGCTAGCCTCAGCAAAAGCAAGGTGCAACTCTGTGAGGCCCTGTCTCTAAATAAAATACAAAAAGGACTGGGAATGTGGCTCAGTGGTTAAGTGTCCCTGAGTGCAATCCCAGGTACCAAAAAAAAAAAAGAAAGAAGAGAAAATAGTCTCCCCAGAGAATTTTTTTTAATTGTATGCTTAAAAAATTTTCTATCTTCTAATCCATGTATTTCTAAAGATTTTTATTTTGTTTAGGGAAAAAACCCTCATAGGCTACTTATAGAATAATACCTGTATTCTACATTAATCATAATACCTTACAAGTATTATTTTTTAATATTTATTTTTTAGTTTTAGATGGACACAATCTTTATTTTATATTTATGTGGTGCTGAGGATCAAACCCAGTGCCTCGTGCATGTTAGGCGAGCACTCTACCACTGAGCCCCAGCCCCACTTTACAAGTATTGTTCTATGCCACTTATTTTGTTCACTTTTTATTTTGAACTCTTATTGTAACTTTTGTCCTAACAGATGGAATAAGTTTAGCTCTGTATTCCTTCCTTGATCCAATTGTTGCAAATATGCTTAAGGTCTTAGCTGGTCCTCTTAGATCTTCACAGAGCCAGCAGGCTGAGCCTCCTTGCAAGAGCCACATCAGGGGAGGGTGTCAGAAACACACAGGGTCTACAGAGGCCTTTTTGGAGGTGACAGTTACATCTGCTGCTTATCAGTTATGCCCTTATTTAAGTTCATATTTACAACAAAAGGAATGACCTGGGTCATGGACATTAGAATGATTCTGATCCAAACCTGAAAATCAGACATGACATGGAGGAAAAGGAGGGAGGCAGTTACCATAAGACCCTTTATAAATGAAAATTAGCATTTGGGGGGACACTGAGGGAAGAAGTATAGAACTATCCAGTGCCATTCTTAACTGTCCAGCCCTGGAAGATCCATCAGAAACAGTTTGAAAAATAGATACTACGGATTCTAAGATGCTTTTTTTTTTTTTTTTTTTTATTGGAATACATGTTCAGTTTTTGTGGACAGGTGTCCTTTCTGTGGGCCATTCCAGTGGAAATCTGTACACTGGATGGCAGTATATGACAAGCAGTATGGCTCAGAGACAGGATTCTGGCCCAAATCCTGGGCAGAAGTATTGGCAGAGTAATTGGAAATCACATAGAGATGTGTAACTCAAAGATACCTGCCTGGAAAGAGTGGCTGTTGGTTTATTGGAACTATGGTCTGTAACCAGAACAGCAAGGTGCTAGAAGCTACATCTGTTCACTAACAAAAGACATTTGTCATTGAAAAAAATGGGGCCATAGTGGTCGCCCATGGTCATTGCACTTCCATGTTTGGTCCATTCTCCCTTCCAGACCATTGAGGCTGCTGTGGAAACACTAGAGACTTCTCACAAGTTGGGTTGATCCTGTGAGCTCTGTTAAAGCAGAGCCAGGATGCAGGCCCCTCTCAGGGAATGGGAGAGAGGCCTGCCCTGCTATCGGAGCACCTGATTTAGGTCTGCCTTGGAGGAAAAACTAGAGCCAGAGTCTCACCTGTATTAAATACATTAAGATAGGAAGTAAAGTGAGCCTTTGGCTGCTTAATTTTTTATAATCTTTCTTAGAAAACAAATATTTCAGAAACATCATAAGGTATTTTTAAATACTTTCCAAGGAACATCATTTTATCCTATATAAAACCGTCATGCAGCATATTCCTGAAGTCATTTGGAGAAATGTATTATATGATAAATTTGTCTTTATACGTGCTTGTAAGTGCTGATTTTTGTAAGTCGTAAGAAAGTGAGTATGAGGCTGGGCGTGGTAGTACAGGCTTGTAATCCTGCTCCTTGGGTGACTAGACAGGAGAATCAAAAGTTCAAGGCCAGCCTGGGCAACTTAACAAGACCCTGTCTCAAAAAATGAAAAGGGTTGGGATGTAGCCCAATGGTAGAGAATCCCTGGGTTCAGTCACAAAAAATACCACAAAAAGAAAGAAACACAGCAGGAGGGAAAGAAAAAAACTGTGGCAGCTGAGATCATTTGTGCTGTAAAGAATTAAGTTATCTTGGGGCTGGGGATGTGCCTCAAGTGGTAGCACGCTCGCCTGGCATGAGTGCGTCCCGGGTTCGATACTCAGCACCACATACAAACAAAGATGTTGTGTCCGCCGAAAACTAAAAAATAAATATTAAAAAATTAAAAAAAAAAAAGAATTAAGTTATCTTTTGGTACTTTCAGCAAATCCTGAAGGAACCCAAAATAGCAGCTTCTATTTTGAATCCGCATATTAAGCGTTCCATCAAAATGAAAAGCCTAAGTGACATGACAACAAAAGAGAGGTTTTCCCCCATCACGTCTAATCTGATCAGTAAGTATTGGGACTTCTTCCCCTTTATTCTCTTAAAACATTGCTACTGGAAGTGTGCTCTGTGGACCCGGAGCATCACCATCACCTGGAAGCCTATTGGCAGTAAAGAATCCCCGGACCCACCCCAAACTACCAAGTCCAAATCTGCATCTTAACCAGCTTCTCAAGCAAATTGTGCATTAAGTCTAAAGGATACTGAGATGTGCTGCACAGGGAGTAGTTTCAACCCACGGAGGATACCTGTGGTTTATGGCCATATCAGAATACAAGTGTTATCTGTTGAGTGTATACAGTATGTTCACTTGGGAGTTAGAATCTGTAGCATAAGCATGAACGTCAGATTGCAGCATGGTTGCAAGAGGGCTGCTGCAGATCCAAGTGGGGGAGACCACAAACACAAAGGCACTAATTTAATGCTTGTCAAGGCAGTCTTTTTTTTTTTTTTTTAAGACTATGTACTGAAATAAAATATATTTGAATATACTTTTAAATAACAAGTTGTCTTCATTCATGTTCTTAAAGGACATGGAATATGTTTTAAGGCCACAAATCAAAGTTTGCCTTTTGGGTGAATATAAGTTACTGAGAAAGCTGTTAAGTGAGTGTCATGTCACTGAGACTCTTTCACTTTCCCAGACTTGCTTGCTGAAAATGGTCGCCTAGGCAGTGCCCCTGGCATCATTTCTGCTTTTTCTACCATTATGAGTGTGCACCGTGGAGAAGTACCTTGCACAGTGACCACTGCATCTGTAAGTAGTGGGTTGCTGCCGCTGCATTTGCCTTAACAAACAGGAAATCAAGAAATTGGGGAAGGTGCTGTCACTTGGAGGTTTATTGTATCCTTGTTATGAGCTTCTGTTAACCTCTGCTTTGGAAGCGCCAATGTTGATCTCACTAGTGTTTCTACACCAGTGATTATTCATAAAGACTATAGACTGGTTTAACATAAAGAACATTGAAATATGTTAGAAAATTGTGGTTTAAGTTCCATTATAAGTTTGAATTATGCTGTTAAGTGCCATTATTAAGTAGTTTACTTAAACTAGAGTTTCTAATCTTTCAACTGATGTGGCAGTGAATGGGAAGGGGTAGGGTGGATGGGCCCTTGGATTTTTTAATCCCCAGCCACCTTTACTGAACCCTAGCTTATGCCATGTACTTTGTACTTCATTACTTGATTCAATACCAGAAGATCCATATGAGGTAGAAGTATAATTGTGTTATTTTACAGAGGGAAACTGAAGCCCAGGGTGATTAACTAGTTTGCCCAAAGTCACACAAAATGTGACCTGAATTTAAATGCAGGCCTCCCTCAGAATCCCAGTTCTTTAAGCTACACTGTGTTACATCCCCAGAAGTAATTTTGTTATTGTCTTAAATATGTATTTCCTTCCTAACTTAGTTTGGTTCATATAGTCTAGGGGGCTTAAACATCAGTAGAATATGGTAGATTTACTTGCAGTGAACAGCACTTGACCTCATCTAGATCAATATTTCTAATGTTTAAAAGAATGCTCCAACTCTCCAAAAAAGTAGAGTTTCAAAGAGAGGCATTTTGGTGCATAAATACTTCTTTGCGTATTTATAGTTCAGTACATAATTGGTGCCCCCCAAAACATGTACCTGGCTCAAAGCAGTCCCAGCTGGGATGTTCACAGGGAGCCACACAGTTGAGGCAGTCACTTGTCCCCATAGCCATGCACTGCTGCAGACCGTGCTTAAGTGCAGACAAGGGTATGGTTTTGTAAAGGATGCTTAGTTTGCAAAAGTATCTTGGACCAGCTGTCATTAAGGTTCTTGATGTTTGTAGACCTGGGTAAATAAGTTTCTGCTGTTTAAGAAAAGTTGTGTTTTTATTATCAAGTTCACAGGCTTTAGGAACACGTAGACTAGTTGCAAATAGTGGTGTTAATCTTCACTTGGCTTTTTAGGCAAGTGTCTTAACCACTCTGACCCTCAGTTCTCTCACGGCTAAAGTTAGACTAATAACTTCAGGCCTCGCTGCCTTGTCCAGATTACAAGAGGTGGTGGGTGTAAGGTGCCTGGCACTCAGCACACATCTCAGTGGAAGGTGTGGACGGGTTTCAGAGGTCTCCAACCTCAAAGTCAGCAAAGAGTGTTTTGATGAGACACTGACATACTTCACCACCATCACCCAAAGATACTATTAGGTCTTTACGAAGATGGAAGGAGTTTCTGCCAGCTCTTGGCTGGGGGAGTAGGTTTGTGATAACAGAGGCCCTTCCTGCAGCAGCCTCTCTCATTCTCACCTCATTAACTGGGAGTAGAGTTGAGGCTGAGAATAGGGAGTGCAGCCTGGACATTTGGAGTACTTGCCCTATACAAGCAGATTGCAGAGTTATGCTGACCTCAGGGATAAGCCAGGTATTCCTGGTTTTCTGTGAGATTGAGGAGTAAGTGGTCTACCAGAGCTGCTGGTAGCCATGGACCTGAGGAGACAGTGATAGAGCTGGGAAGTTGAAAGCCCACAGAGCCAGCCTCACCCGCAGCTATTCCTATCAAGAAGTGATAGGTGTATACCCTGACCACAGGGCTGCCAGAGGAGAGCCCCGCATTTTCTGCTTTGCTGGACTTGACTTGTCCTTCGTGGGTGGGACAGGAAGGGAACAGTGTTTATGGACAGAATTGAAGTGCTGAACATGAGCTTGCACAGGGTTCTTGTGTGGCAGGGCCCACGTGCCTGAGCCAGCAGACTGACAGGAGTGTGTGTCCCCAACAGAGTTCCTAGTATTTAAGACAGGAGATTACAAGGCAGGTCTTGGCAATTGTGCTCACTATTTTTTTTTAATTTTGGAGGATTCTGTAATGCTTTGTCCACATTTAATGGATTTTTTGTTCTTTTTCAGCCTTTACCTGAAGCTGTTCTCTCTGAGTTAAAGACAGTCCTGAAGAGCTTCCTAAGTCAAGGCCAAGTATTGAAATTGGAGGTTAAGGTAGGTTTTTAATTATATATGGTATGTTTCCTCAAGTTATTCAAATCTTAAAATGGCAGCAGAGAGTATGAAAAGTTAGCTCTGTAAGTGTATTTTAAATATAAATGATTATCTGATTCCATGCATAATTTTACATCCACATTTTTCTAGATGTAATATCTGTATAGCACATTAAGCATTTCAGAGCACTTTTCATCTCTCCAATTGATTAGTGAAATAATGTCCGTATGTTTTCATGTGTCTGGTTTGTTTTCTTTCCTAGACTGATCCAGCAATCATGGGTGGAATGATTGTCCGTATTGGAGAGAAATATGTTGATATGTCTACAAAAACCAAGATTCAGAAGCTGACCCAGGCTATGCGGGAGAGTATCTAAAAGTGTTGGCTTTCTGTCAGTGAAAATTCTTAAACATGGAACAACAATAAAATGCTTCCTGAAGAGACTATATTATGTTTACTATCTTTTAGAGTGATGTGCAAGGATTCTTTCTTCATATTTTTCTTCCATTGTCCCCCTCGTCTCATAGATACAAAAAAAAAAAAAAAATGAAGAATTTGGTTTGCATAGATTACTCTTAGGAATGAATTAATCAAACACAGCACTTATACACAGTCACTCAACAAAGTCTGTCTGGTGCTGCCTGCCAGCTCAGGGCTCTTAAGGGGTGTTGAAAACTCCTCTTCCCCAATGGATCACTGGATGACTCCAGGGAAGTTCTCCAGGGAGGTGTCTCCCTGCTGAAGTACTTTTATCCTGGAATAACGCTTATTGTAGGAAACTGTAGCTTTCAAGGCTGTATCTTGTGTATATCTCACTTAAGCTTCATTAGAATCTCATGATACAGGTGGGACCAACATTAACCCACTTTATGAATGAGGAAAGATAGGGGGCTTTGGAGATTTTCTCAGGATGACATACCTGGACAGCAGGTGGGCCCGGTCTCCCACTTCCTGTCTTAGGCTTGCCACCATATCCTAATACCACACCCTGGCACACTTCTAGAACCAGCAGGCTGAGCTGATGCAAGTCCCCATATTCCTTCCCACTTTGTCCCTAAGATGCTCTGAGTTCACCCACTAGCCATGCTAGCTTCCAGGTTAGCTCTTGCCATATATTTTATCTCAGCAACCAAGAAGAGCATTTGCTGGACAGCAGTCCCAGTACCCATTCCTTGGATGCCCTCCAAAAGTGTTTGGCCAACAGACTGGTTTCTTTCCCAGAGTTGCTTCTGCTTAAACAGAGGAAGAGAACTGCAGCTGGGAAGTCTTGACAGTGGCATGACCAGGGCTACTCCCTGTGTGCTAGTGCAGGGACAATGTGTCCTCTGCCTGGCGCTCAAGCCAGGTTTCCTCCTGGCCAACCAGCCAAAGGGAACTTGAGGCTCTCAGTACTTTCCCAGGAGCCAGGAGTGCTGAGACTGCTGGTTTGCCATTCCCCAACTTTTCACTGGGCATGAACCACCAGACTCCTTGCAGTTCCTGACCACAGGACTGTGTCCCAGCAAGTGGAAGAAGAGAGGAAATGATGCAGACCCTGCCTGAGTTTCCTCGCCAGCAACAGGTGTGCAATCCTAATCAGCCCTCTCCCTCGTACTGGACATGCTGGACGCGCTGGATGCAGACAGCAAAAGTAGAACAACAACACTAGGAAACAAAAGCCAAGTGATGCCAAAGACAAAGCCACCCGGCCAGGCCTGATCACAGACCCGCTAGACCTCCAACACGAGGAGACAGAACCCATCACCCAAGCTGCATCCTGCTTCAGTGGGCTTCTCCACAGCCAGGTGTGTCACCTCCCCTCCTTGCACTCCTGCTTTGCCAGGGGCCATCACTGTCCTTGCTTGCCTCCTGACTGCAGAAAGTCCCACCTGCTTTCACCCACATCACACATTAAACCTTCAAGGAACTGCAGAAACTTGACAGCTGGTGCATCTTTCAGGGAACCCTCTTGCTGGTCCCCAAAGCCTTCAGAATCAACTCAACCTCCTTCCTGTTGAAGACAAATACACACAAAAAGGGGGACTGTTGAAACTCCAAACAGCCTCCAGAAGTCATCAGGGTACCCCCAGAGAGCTGCCGACAGTGATGTTCTTCACAGCCTTGTGAAAATTCAAGGTGAAGATTCTTAAAAACAATCCAAACATGTGGCCACTCAGGATTATTTAAACAAGGTAAACTAGTATACAGTGAGACCACTGGACACTATCCAGAACTCAAAGTCAGGTTGTGGAAAAAATAGGTAGAGCTGATTTAAATGACAAACTGTGAGAGGATTTACATAAACTATGTGATTAAACAGTTCCTTGTCCCTAGGACATGCTCAGTAGCACGTTGGCTATTAAATAACAGAATATTTAAAGTTCCTGGGTTTACACACACAGGAAAATACAGAAATGACATCGAAACTTTTGTGTGGATGAAAATCTCCATTAGGTGATTATATTTCCTCTATATTTTTCTGGGCTCACGGAGTTTTCTGCATTAACAAGTATCTACAATTAGAAGAAGTATTTGCTGTGATCATGTTGACTACTAAGCTTGGTTACATAGCTTTCTGTTCAACACATTTTATACTATGTTTTCAACCTGATTTCTCCCATCCTCCAGGCTCTACAAGTGGACCTCTTCAGACTTGAACTAGGTGTAGTCTGAGAAACTAACTTTGTTATGACAACTTTTTGTTTGTTTTTGTTTTTGTTTTCTCATGCTAGGGACTAAGCCTAGGACCTAGAGCATGCTAAGCAAGCACTTTACCACTGAGCAATAACCCCAGCCCTAATTTATTTTTGAAACTTCAAACAACTAAGAAAAGGGCATAAGATTTTTATGTTTTTATCAAAAATAAAATCAGCATACTACAGTGACACAGCCAGATCAATGGTTATAGCAGCACAATTCACAATAGCTAAGCTATGGAGACAATATAAGTGCCCTTCAACAGATGAATGGATAAATAAAATGTGAGATTATATATATATATATACTACTCGGCTATAAAAAAGAATGACTGACATTTGCTGGTAAATGGATGGATCTGGAGACTATCATGCTAAATGAAATAAGCCAATCCCAAAAGATCCAAGGTCAAATTTGGAAGCTAACCCACCATAAGAGGTGGGAGGGGGAAACGAAGGGAAGGGAGGGGGCTGGGAAAAGGAAAGAGTGGAATGAATCTGACATAACTTTCCTAGGTCACTGTGACTATATCACAACGACTCTCACCATCACATATACCACAAAAATTAATTTTAAAAAATAACTAAGGGTAAATGGAAGAAAGATCAGTAGCGGGAAGGAAACAGATAGGGGGAGGGAAGGGAAGTGGTGGAGACTGACTTAGAACAAGATACAGTCCATGCTTTTATATTTATGTCAAAATGGATTCTACTGTATAACTAAAAAGAACCAATAAAAAATGGCATGTACTGGTTTTTAAAAGGCTGCTTTGGGGTCATTTTTTTTTCATGTGCTATAACAATTTGACTAGTGTCTAAGCCAGCTAGGGAATTTAAAGGGTTTATTTACAGTCAGTTAAACCAGTGAGGAAATAGGGAAGAACTGCCTTAAAACCAGAACAGAAGAAAATGCTATAAATAATACAACGAAATTCAGATTGGGTTTGTTAATGACACCCAGCATTAAAAGACAAAGTTCTGAATCTCTTGGTGTTGGAAGCTTCACAGAAATCAAGAGTGACCCTTCTGAATGTCTGTGAGAGACTACCTTGGCCGCCTCTCTCTGTCCCAGTCATGGCATTGTGCTGCACAATACAGAACCTCTCGGATTCCCAGAAACTCTCGGCACGAGGAAATCTATCTCCACTTGGTGCTAACATTGATCTGAAGAAGGCACAGGAGAGTTGAAAGGGTTGTTGGTTCGTTTTGCTTTTTAGGTTTATTCTTGCATAATCTTCCTCGTACATCTAACTACAGTCTCACCTCTGGGAAAGGGAAGAGCCGCCACTGCAGGACTATTAGCATCTTCTGTGCTCAGTGAAGAAGAGGAGGGGCAGAAAGGACCCAAAATAATCCACTGTGGCAAGTTTGCTTTTCTCATTTTATTCATGAACTATGTGAATTTAAACCATACGGGTCAAAATGACCAAAGAATTATTTTGAAGAGATTGTTCTTTCTAGGTTCAAGATGCACCAGAATAGTAATTTGTATTGATGTTGTTACTGGTTTAAAGAAAAAACAATAACAAAAAACCCCTCAGTTACCATAATCTGAATTGGTAAAATTTAACATTTCACACAAAATAAGGTGCCAAAGAAACACTCAATTCCTTTTAAATGAACAAAAAGAAAAACCTAATGTTTTGGCCCTGCTTTATCAAACCTTAGACAAATACATAAGTCTACAATTTACAGTAGTGTCTAGTAGTTTTTAGAACTCCACAAACATTACATAACAGACAATATAGTCTCCCTTTTACAGAAAATTAAATAGTACCATTATTTGGCAACAGAAGTATATTACAATCAACAGGACATCCTCCAAGGGGGTGGCCTAGCCCTACCCCTGGGCAGGGCATGAGGGGAGCAACACGCCACTGGCACTGTGGCCACTAGTCACTGGGACACAGCACTCCTGTTACGCTCGATTACATTCTTCTGCACAGGCAAAGGCTAACTGGGGGCTCCTGCAGCCCCACTGGGAAGGGCCCACGTTCTGGCTTTTCTGGTCTGCAGACTCTTTTTTAGATCAACCAGGTCCAGGTAGCAGCTGACTGGCTGACTCTCCCCACACTACTGGCGCCCCAGCCAAGAGGGCATCGTGCTGGGGGAGGAGCACCAGGGCCGTTTCTGGGCAAGGGGGTCAGACCTTGCCTTCTTCTGTTCGCTGGCCTGACATGGCCTTCCTGGGCTGCACTCACAAAGAGATCGCTAAACAGCTCCACCTTTGGGATCAAAGGCGGTTACAGTCACATGGACAGTTTCTTAAGTTGATTTGTAGGTTGTCATATGCCTCAACAGATTCCAGTTAGGTTTCCGAAATCCCAGGTTTCCACCACCCTAAAGTCCGCTTGGACTCAAATGTTCACGTCAGGCCACCAACAGGAGACTCTGATGGTTGCTTAGCAACATTAAGAGGCACACACCTAATTGAAAGAAATGCTAAAAACCTAATGCGCATACCTTTGTCCTTTCAATCCAGGGGCCCTGAGCTTTCCACACACAGTGATGACAACTCAATGCCCCAGTCACCAGAAACCCATCAAGGAAGCATTTCTGGGGCCACCACCTCCTGAAGCCACTTTTGCATGCTTCTCTTCAGGTTTAGACGAGCCCTGCCTGTGTCACCCGCAGGGACATTTCTGGTGGTCATGTAAATAAGCACAGACCTGTGCCCCAGAAGCAGCGTGGATTCCTGGTACTTTTCTGGGAAAGGTGTAGGGAAGGAGAGGAAGGCCTCTTGCCCCCAAGGCCTCACCAAGGACACTGCCTGTCCACAAACAGCTCAGCCCAGAGCCCTCAACTTCACCTCCCACCCATGGGCAGGCTAGAGAGGGTGAGGCCGCACCAGGACATCTCAAGGAAAATGCAAACACTAAAGAGGTGTCTGAATCCACCCACAGAGAGAAGTGGAAAGGGTGACCAGAAAGCCAAGAAGTGGCCTCCCCGAATGCTCTTGGCCTCTCTGAGGGGATGGCTGGATCACCCCAGATTCCTGACCTTCACTAGAACCCAAGGAAGCTTCTGTGGCATGAGACCTGATGGAAGACATACCCACCCTCCAGAGTACACCGTCTGTATGGATTCATTCTAATGCCACATGGACACCGACCTCATCCAAGGTCATGGTTACAGGACACTTCATTCTATCACACCCAATTTCATTGAAATTCATCACATTTCCTGCAGGAAAAATCCCACTCCTTTGAATTCCTAAACATATATAACTTGGATTTTTTTTAAATATAAGAAATTTAGTTGGGTTGAACCCAAGTAATCTGATGAAGCATTTTCTACTCCTGGAATAGTTTTACTTTTTTCCTATAGTTTTATGCACTTAAATTAGATTCCTAAAATACTCTCATATACATACAGAAAAATAATCTCTCAATGACAAATCACATTTTACAATAACAGGTTGAATATTTTAGATGACACAATCTGTGTTAGTTTATGCAACATGTAACAGCAGAGTCTTACACACAGTATATACATTTAGTCACGGCCATTCCCATAAACGTACAGCAGAGAGTTCACAACTAACCTTCTAAAGAGCATGACCTTTTTCACATTATGGAGAATTCTGCATTTTTTTTCTTAGCTATAAACAGCACAAAATGCAGAAAACCAGAAACCATGAGCTGATTATCATACATAGGACATTGTGTAGTGGTCTCTCATTTGTATACATGTATTTACACATATGTATGCCACCTATGTTTGTGAGGGTACAAAGCTGTTGGAGCTAAGGCAGTGCACAGGGGTGAAATGGTAGTCAGTTCCCCTATCTACGCAGAGCTATGAGGGGCAGGGGGTGCACAGACTCCAGCTGGGGGTACCACAGCCAACAAAGTCTGAGACTGATACTTGGGTTACTGGAAATATATGCTTTAAATGCACATCTAAAACTAAACATCGTTAAGATCTTTCTAAAATATCTACTTTCTGACACAGTGACTATTTAGCAGATAACATATTAAAGATGTTGATTATAAAATATATCTCAAAATATTCATTCGTTAAAATTGACGCTGACACCGTATTAATTCAATGCCTCTAGAGAACCTTTCTGGACCTTCCGTAGTTTGGAAGACTGTATAAAATGTGGAAACAAAACTGTAGTGTGTTATTTCATTCAAGGTGACTTACTCCACATGAGCTAGGTTTGCAATTTGTTTGACACAATAAGAATTATTGCTCCTCGTGGGTAGAAATGGGACTTCATTTGCAAAAAGCAAGAAGAGCAGAAGTTGGAGCATCCAGCCCAGTGAAAGCAAAAGCTTGTGAAGGAAATCCACATACCAGCCAGGAAGACCAGCTCCATGGTCATAGGCCTCCCGGGAACCATGGTCTTCTAGGTCTCCAGGCTACTCACACAACAGGGCCTCTCCTCTCTGCAAGCACCAACCTACCTAAAAGTCAGATCACCTCTCCACAGGGAAACCTATGCAGGGGATCTAGCTGGGAGGCTGCTGCCTCTCAGAAGCCCTCAGCTGAGGCTCCCATTAGAACAAGTGTCCAGCCACTGAGGAAGGGTCACTGAGTCCTCTAGGACCTTTCTCACTTATCCTTGAAAACAGAAGTTTGGGAAAGCCTCAGTGTCCACCAGGAATTGGAAGAAATGCCCTGGTGGGTGACTAAGCCCCAAAGGAAGAGTCTCATTTCAAAGTAGTGAGTTTGATGGTAGAGGCTCAAAGGCCTCTTGGCATCTGATGGCATGCCCTGGACTGGGAGACCACAGACCAGCTCCTGTCACCATGAGCGACACTCCCTCCCTGGCTCTGGGATGCTTTGGGGCTTGGGTTTTCTATCTCCAAATTAGTCCAGACCATTTGTGCTTTTAGAAACTAGACGCAGATATGTTGACGAATACATCAACCCAGCTCTATGAAGCCTGCCAGGGGGACCTTCCACAGAAAAAGACACAAGATGAAGTCCCCTGCTTAAGAACCAACTGAAAATACAGCATGGCTAGCGCTGGTATCATAGTGAGCAGCCGGAGTCACCAAGGGCCCTGCATCAGAGAGCCTAATGCTCTGCTGGCGCCATCTTGAAGTTCTTCATCATGGGGAATGAGGGGCCTGGCCCACAGATTCTGAGCTGGTTGTCAACGCACCTAGGAAAGGGTGGAAGAGCACGTGTCCTGGCCCCTCTTCAGTCCACACATCCATTCCCACCTCCTGGTGCATCACAAACACAAACACACACACACACACACACACACACAAGCACCCCCAAACATATATACATATGCACACACCACAACAAGCCACTGTACCCGCTACTTCATACCACTAAAAATTCCAGAAGTCAAAGTCTGCAAGTAGAGACTCCAAGTAAAGCAAACCTAACTTCAGGAACCCTCCATGGGAATGGGGCCGCCTCCAGAGGCCTACCCAAAGCCCTCCCAACAGTGGGGACACGTCTGACTTAGGTCTATGGAGGGCTGAATCCCATAGACCCCCACTGAAGCAGATGCAGAAAGGCAGGAGGGCTAAGGATCTCTGACCACCAGCCTTCCCCCCACGAAGAGCAAGGTCTCCCTACGTTTCCTTCTGCAATTTACACAAGAGCAATGCCCTGGACCTGCAGCAGGTGGCGCCAGCACCTTGGGACCCACCAGTGGGACCAGCGAGTGTCCAGCACACACAGCCCCCCTTCACCCCCAGCAGGGACAGTGGACAGAAGACAGCTACTGCCACTCAACCAGACGTTGCTAAGCCACCACCCTCTCTTGGGATCCTGTCTGCCCAAGGCTCCAGCTCTGTTTCCAAACTGAAACAGGAGGAAAGAAGAGATTTAAGAGGCAAAAAGCAATGGAACACGGCAGAAGAACAGAAGCAATGTCACTCTTATAAATGTCAGAAGTATAAAAGCAGCGCTCCAGAAGAAGAAAACAGGCATTCTTTCCACTGCATTAAAAAGTTCTCATTAAATAGAGGAATACTGGCCTTTTTCAGCCCACTTCTGAACACGCTTTTACTTGGTGGGCTTTGAATATTAAATACACTCATCAGATGATAGTATATGATGGTATAGAAAATAGAACAGAATCCCATGGAAACAGAGGCTCACAAAACACCCAGACACACAGTAGGGGCAGATTTGCCCTGAAATATGACAACACACATAGTTGAAAAATGATTATGTGATGCCGTCTGGCTTCTAAGGCCAGAGTAGAGGTTCCCTTTAATGGAACTGATTGATTCTGCAAGAAACGGAAGCCATTATTTGGAGGTGAGTTTTTATAAGCACTGGGTGTTATTTAAATGACTTAAAATTAGATCTACAATTAGGCTTGACAGCCATGAAGGAAGGAAATCCCACTGCCTCCCAGTCCCCCTCCCAGGCCAGGAGGGGGACTCCCTGAATGAACAATGCACTATAGCTTCACATGTCACTAAGAGGTGACAACCCAGAGAAAAGACTGTCCAGTGTGTTGGCACCCAGGTTTTAATGCTCCAAAATCAGAGAGTATTTCCACTGGCTTCCATCTTTCACCCGGCTACACTTCCTGGTCAAGGATGGAGTCCTTCTGGCTCCTACAGATAAAAAGTTTAGTAGAGTCGGATGACCTAGACACATGGGTCAAATACAATGGAAGGTGAAGAAATGGATTCTGGAACTTTCCTTTCCTCTAGCTCAAATAAATGTCTGCCTTCTAGGTAGGAAAGCAGGAGCCTTATGCAGGAGAGGAAGCTGGGGGTGAGTCTTTCTGCCAACCAGCCAGTTGCTTCCTCTGAATCAGACCTTACATAAGAGGCCCTCATTATTCCTTTGAACCCCTCACAGGGCAACATTAATTGGTAGGACCATTCAAAATAGACTCAAGAGCTCATGGGAACTCATCACCCCAGCTGGCCTGGTTCTAGGGACTGCTGCACTGGAGGTACAAGGCATGGTGACAAGAACAGGTGGAGCCACTTCTTCATCAAAGAAAGGGACCATGGGGGTCAAGAGTTGCAAACAGGCCCCCTGACTGGAGCTCCCTAAAGGAGTACTTCCCTAAAGGAGTACTCCCTAAAGGAGTACTTCTCAGCAGGTGAGCCACTTGGCATCCCCGACAGCCTTGATATGGCCCATTTAAGCCTGGAAGGCCAATGGCCCAGGACTACTTGATAGCCTGTTTTGGAAAAAGAGACTGAGGAGTCTCTTTTTCCTCTCCCCCTGCTGCTTTACTGTGAGTGCTGCCTCACCCTGCGAACAGGCCTGCCTTCCTCTGAAAGGGGGCCCAAAGCAGGTAGGCAATTACAGGGTGGGTAGGAAGAAAAGAAGAGAAAATGTCCTCATTTTTCAAGCCCTGACCCTCCCTCAAGAGAACTACGTGTTCATGCACAGGACAGAGATGGGTTGACAGGTGAAGGTCATGGGTCACTCGCTGGGATGCCTGACCCTCTTGTACGAGTCCAGGGAGCTCAGGGATGTTCTGGGGAAGCACCTACCAGTACACACAGCCTGTCTGTGTCCCTAAAATCGATCGCAGAACAAGAGCCTGGCCAACCAACCCTGAGCCAGCCTTCTCAGAAATGCCATCTCCAGAGTATCCTTAAAGCAAATGAATCCCAAGCACAGAGAAACACAAGAGTCTGATGTTGCAGGGCCAGGGAAAAGGAGGAGACTGAACATCCCAAATCCATTTACAAAGTACTAAGTGGCTAGTTGAATATTGGCATCTGACACCTGCTGCTCCCAGCAGTGAGGGAAGGTCCCTGGCAGGGAGTCCAACACCCCAGGGTGCCAAAAAAAGAGGCATTAGTTCTACCAAATGCTTCTTAGGGTGGCTTGGACCACACTGAGGGCTTCACTCCACCTTTCAAATTCAACCAGAAGTACCTTCTCCATCTATCCCTTGATCTCCGGCCCCCAAAGACTAGAACATCCTCTCTGTGTACCTCAGCCACGCATAGTGCCTCTGCTGGTGTGAGCTGAAGCTCTTTCACCTAAAAGCAAAACAAAGACATCCAGTCCTGTTTGTCTTCACCCCCTTACTCTGGCACAAGACACTCTCAACTCACAGGGCGAGCGCCTGGGAACAAGCAGACCAACTGCTAACCTCACACTGACCACAAGCCTGAAAGGACCCCGTGATCTGAAAAGTATGCCAGGTGTCCATGTGTAAGTGCCCTGTCAGCTCAAAGCAACCTCAAACCCAAAAGAGAAGGTGAATCAAGTCAACCAAATTGCATTTCGTTTCCAGTAGAAATTCTTAGTTTTTATATACCCAAATTTTCTTCCTATGAACCAAAAAGACCTGACAAACTAGGGGAAAAAAAAAAAAAACATCCTTGGAGGAGAAATAGTTTTTTTCTCCCCTATGAGGTTCTAGAAAAGTCTAAAATATACTCTAGGATCTCCACCTTTCAAATTCAACCAGAAGTACCTTCTCCATCTATCTCTTGATCTCCAGCCCCCAAAGACGCCTCAGCCAGCTCCTGGAGAGATGGTCAGCCTTGAAAGGTCGACCTCTATCATCCTTCCCCAGTCCCCCTGATCCTAGGGCACACCCCCAAGGACACCTGGGGTGTTGACATCAGGTCACCAAGGTAAGGCATAGTAAACGGTCAATTTACCACTTTTTGATGGGAATTTTTTTTTCCACTTAAGTTCAAGTCAACCCAACCAGATGAAATGGAGTACTTGCATAGATCTAGATCAAAAGTAAAGAAAAAAAAGCCCCCTATTCCACTAATGTTCTTTGGGAGCAGAGCTTTCTCCTCTGCTATCAGAGGACAGAGACATGTTATCCAAGCAGGGAAACAGGGAAGACTGGCCCCAATTCTGGAACATTCCTGGTAACCCAAGCCTAGAATGTTCTCTCTTCCCCATTAGGTCAGACCTGGACCTGAATGAACCACAATATGTCTTTAGGCTCTCATGGTCCTGATTCTAGGAGATGATCCTGTTTACAGGCCAGGAGAGAAAATATCAGCCAGGGCAGCCCTGACCCAGAAGGACCAGGATGTGGAATGACCCTGTGAGACGGCAGGTCTAGGTAGAAGGTCCAAGATCTCCTGTGCTCGGGATAATCCTCAGGGCTGACTGAGGGTCAGAGCACAGCATGTAACCAGGAAAGCTCCTTTCTGGGTGAGAGGATGTCAGATGGCATAGGAGGAACTAGCAGTGTGGCTCAGAGAAGAGGAACACTTGCAGCGGTGTCTAAAAGGCTGTTTCGGGATGTCAGGAAGCATGCCTAGAGAAACCCTGTAGTTAGAAAGCAAAGAGCCAGGCGACAGACTCCTTCCTATCCAGGGCATTTCATGTCTGTGAAATGTAGCCCAGACAGCAGAGAGAGAGAAGTGAAGGAAGAGAGGGCCAAGGGCTCAAGGCTCCATGCATCACCATATCCCTGCCTCCCCAACACTAGTCTCAGTCACAGCCGGGTTGGAGGGACAGCCCAACGCATTCATAATACCATGGGTCACATTACAAATCACACCAAAAAATACAAGGACACTCATCCAGAACTTGCTAGGCCGAGAAGCATCTCAAGGATGCTCCATAGAGTCACGTGGGAAAAAAGACCACATATTGCTTTTTCATGCTACATAATTCCAATAATGGGATTCTACCAGTAGGAGACCTGAAATCTAAAAGATTTTAAGAGGTTTATCATTGTGCATACCACACACTCCCTACAGGAGCAGAGATGTCCAACGTTAATACGAAAATAAAGTCAATGAAGGAAGAAAAGGGAGAACAGAAAGAAAGGGATTGGAATGGTGATCCAACACTGTCCCACTTAACATTTAATACATTTTTTTTCCTACTATGGTAACATGTCCTTCATAAACACAATGAACAAACTCTGTTGGGTATAGAAATAGGAACACACGAGTTACATGTCTATTTATAGATTTAAGAGAGTTTCTTAACAACATCAAAAAACACAAAGTATTTTAACCATGTTTTCTGCCGGGAAGTGGTAAAGAAATGCATGCCTGAAGTTGAACTTGCTCTACAACATGTTCAGTTGAAAGTTTCTAACTAAAGGGTTTATCTGCTTGTTTCAAAAAATACTTATGTCTGATACAAAATTCTACACTATCTTCATAAATAAATAATAAAGTGTTTCTTAAAAGTATGAAATGTAAACTTTGTTATTCTTTCCAACACACACATTTTAAAAACTGCTTGAACTAGGACAGGGCCCTTACCAGAAGCAATAACTCTACGCATTCAGTTCCCAAAGAAGTGGGTACTCTGCCACGATCATTGTGAAAACACTGCTACAACCCTAATCAAATTCTAAGGACCTACAGTCAAATTTCAGAATACCATCCAACACAGGAAAGCTAGACTCTAGTACCAAGAGGACATGCAGAGGGCACCTCATGACCACAAGGAGCTGCAATTATGAGAACATCAACATGCAAACAAAACATGGCCCACACTTCTCATTAGCAAATCAAGGTATTCTAATTAACCAGCTGCCCTCCTGGAATTCAAGGGAGAACACTAAGTAACTTAGTACACAGTCGTACCCCTGACTCTGGCAGCAAGCGCCCGTATTCCACCCCCGAGAGGCTGGCCTGTGTCTGACGCAGCCCAGGAGGAGTGTGGCTCTTCCTCCCCAGAGCTGTGGGCACACTCCTCACCACATGATGGGCATCCTTCACACCTTCCCACTCCACCTCCAGTTTGTCATCTTTCCTTTTTAAATCTTAGGGGTGCAGGACCTACCTTTTTTAGGAACCTACCAAAGACTGCTTCTGAATGTTCCCTCTGGTACCTTTGATCAGAGAATAGGCTCAGACCTGGTCACCAGCAATGACTCTTGTCATGGAACATCACAGGCCTCCAAGCCAAAATAAAACTTTCCAACCAGGGCTGGCAACCAGGATTCAATGACGTCACAAAGTTGCCTTCCCAGCAACGGGCAGTGATCTAACCCAGCAAAGCACGACTTTGTAGATGATGAGCTTCTGTGCCCACCTTCCACGCACGCCAGGAATCAGAACTGAATCACCGGAAGGTACATTGTGTGCTTTCACTGACATATCAATTCCGGGGCCTAGAGGGGAATGGAACAGCTGGAACAGCAGACATGCTGGAATCTTCCAGGGCCTAGCTCTTCAAAGAGCTTAGTTAGAGTTCAATGAGGAGACTATCACACAGAGCAATCAGATCCCAGAGAGCATTTCCCTGCAGGGGAATAAAATTCTGAAGCCAAACAAATCCATCCTAATTGTTTCTTTCTTTCTTTCTTTTTTTTGTACTTGGGATTGAACCCAGGGGCACTCAACCACTAAGCCATATCCCCAGCCTTTTATTTATATTTTATTTAGAGACAGGGTCTTGCTGCCTAGAGCCTCATTAAATTGCCAAGGCTGGCTTTGAACTCGTGATCCTCCTGCCTCAGCCTCCCAAGCTGCTGGGATTACAGGCACACACCACCAGGCCCAGCTCATAATTGTTTCTAAACACACCAAGGCCTGGGCGGTATAGGCCAAGGAGTCTACAAAGGGGCTGAGGGACATGAGAATTAGGAGGTCACACAAGTTCTCCAAGGAAACAGACACTGCATTTAGGAATCTACTCTACAGTAACCAGGCCCATGCCAGGAGTCCAAGGATGGGCCAGGTTCCAATCCAACCTACTTGAGGGTTAGAAGATTCAGAGACCCTAGAAGCCACAGTGAGACCCACAGTGAGGAGGAAAGAAAACAGCTTTTTTTCATAAAACGGGAAACTGTTCAAGGAGCAGGATTGTTGAGAATTATTCCTAGATTGGAGGGGCCCGTCTTTGCTGTCCCATTGTCCTGTGGCTAAACACCAAATAATAATTTTTTAGAAAAAGAACACAATTTGCAGACAGCAGGTGCAGCCTCTGAGCGTGGCCCAGGCCACTCCTTACGGCTCATCAAACAACTGCAGGTCCAGGCGGACCACGATCTCTCCCGTGGGGACCTCGTGCAGCAGCAGACACTTCGTCACTGGCCCCTTGGAACCCTGGTCTTTCTTGATGTCAGCTACACGGATCTCGGTCCGACCCAAAAAATCTGAAAAGAGAACAGACAGACCCTGCTCAGGAGGAATCCCTGTCTTCCAGGCACGCACCGGTCACCCTGGGGATCTCCCAAGGAGCTGCCTACTCTCCCTTCTCTCTGACCTTTGGTGTAAGAACAGAACCATGGTTTCCAGTTTCTCCTCTGTGGAGCTCTCAGGTGTCATGACGTTTCATTATTTAAAAGACAGAGAAAGAGAAGATTCTTAATGTTCCCAACACAAAGAAATGATAAGTGTCTGAGGTGATGCCTGATCGCATCGTTACACATCGTCCACACACGTTGAAATGCTGTTCAAGCCTGAAGGTTTGGGATTAGATTGCATTTGGGGGCGGTGGGTGGGGTTGGGTTGTTTTTTATGAATTATTCTGCTTAATATTTTTTCAAGATTGACTTACCATAATTGTACATATTCAGAAAGTATTGTTGGCCCCGAGCTGACATTCAACCAGCTATGGGACTGTCTTTGGGCAAGCCCAGGGCTTGTAAGTCACATGGCATAGTTCATATCAGAAGAACTAAGAGGCAAAGGCCACGTGGAGCCATTGAACCTCTGCACAGATACTGCCAGCAACAGGCGCTCACTCCTGGCACTTAATTATGCTCCTCTGATTATAATTACAACCATCATCTTTTCAGTTACTCTCTGACTTTTGCTGGGGTGAAAGAAAAGCAGCTAATATTTTGGATTCATTGGCCAGGGATCGTTCTTCTCCAGGCTCAAAGCAGAGATGGAGAGCCAACTGGGGAAATAGTATCCCTTTTCCTAACCAGAAATGTCACCCGCTGGACGCCGACTGATTCTGCTGTGCCTGTTGTGGGCCGACATCCCTTCAACTCTGTTGGCCAGCTCTGTCCCATAGCCTTTTGTCAAGGGCGAAAGAACTACGCTGGGGCTCTTGGGTGTGCTCCTCTTTGCAGTCCCTGCCTTGGAAATCCTACTGTTTAAGGCAGTGGGAACAACTAGACCAGTGTGTCCTGTGCGTGTCCCTTCGGACATCCCCGGCATCACCTTGTCTTATGTCAACCTGATCCCTCAGGAGCGCTGCCCAGAGAGTTCCAAGGCCAAGTCCTCTGGTGAGAAAACAGGGACCCCGGCAAGACAAGGGGCAGGGAGGGAGGGGAGGTGCCCCGGGACTGCCCTTCACTCACCGTCTGGTGAGAACTGGTCCCTCTCGAACACGGTGATGCACAGGACCTCCTGTTCCAGGTCTCTGATGAAGAACTGGCAGTTGGAATTCCACTTGGGGTTCAGAGTGTCCTGGATTGTCTTGGTGATGTGGCACTGGGAGCCCATGGTCACCTCGCAGTATGGGTTGCTCTTTCCTGGAGCAAACAAAAGCCTCTGCCAGGTGGGAACGACACCTCATTGGTCCCCTCCACTGTCACACTTAATAAGTGCAAAATCTGGGTGAAAACTCCCAAAACTCGGTATCGTACTTAAATGGAGAGCAACTAATTAGATGGGTGGGCCTTTGAACTGCCTGCTCTCCTCAGCCTCACAATGTGTCACCTCTACTGTGACACAGCCAGTCAGATTCCCCAGAGAAGCAGAGGAATGGAAAGCATTCACACCAACAAATTAAACCTCCAGCTTTTTAACAAGTGCCATGAAAGCCAGTTCCCGAAGAAAATTTAAGCTAAGAAGTATCACGTTTGATTTAAGGTCAGTTGAGGGGCGTGGGAAATGCAGGGAAACCCCCAGAATGCCAGGGGACGCTTCCTTGATCCTTACCGTGTGACCGGCAGGGCTTCAACTCAATGCCTTCCACAACGTTCACCATCAACCTTCCAATGCCTGTTGCCCTTTGGGAACGGACTGTGACAGCAGGGGAAACACACGCTTCATTTCAACACGGGCTGCCTGTCTATCCCCGTTGACCTTCCTGCACCCAATCCAAAGCACTTCCCCCCCTCCTCTCCTTGAACTCTTGCTTCCTGGCTCCTGGCTCCTCCCTCCACCCCTCATCTGCACCCCACCCTGTGCCCACTGCCATCCCATCTCACGCACCCCTCTACTTCTAGGCACAGCTCCAGCGCTAAGGATTCTGGGCCCAACCAAATGGCTCTCCTACTCCAGCTCTGCAGGAACCTCGGGCCCTGCCACCTGGAGATACTTTACCAAGGTACGCCTTCTCTCGCTTCTTTTTCTCAGTCTCTATGTAGAGCTCAGAAGCAGCTTTGATTTTCTGCACCCAGGCAGTCCTTGGACGGGAAAAGACAGAATGTTGCCAAACAGAACTCAGGAAAAAAAAGGCGTCGGGTCTGTTCAAATTCTGTTTCCAGGACTCTCGTTGGTTCATTTGATTTTAATGACAAAGGCTCGGAAAAGAAATGTCACAGGATGCTATTATCTCTACCATTAGTAAGAAAGTGGTGTTCTCATGGGTAAAAGACCTGCATCCGTGTCCCCAGGAAGGAAGTCTAGGTTAAATGACAGACACCCTGGAGGAGGTACCGGCTCCTCTTTTTTTCCTTGGTGAAAAAATCACATATTTGCCCAACCCAGTAAGGCAGAAGTGTCTCTCCTACAAACACACCCAAGGGAAAACCAAAAACCATTTCCCAGACTGGGAACCACTTCCCATGAAAGAGCAAGACACGCAGCAGGAAGCACTTTGGCCTGGCCTTTCTCCTTCGTGTTTTTCTGAGCCATATGCACAGTAACTTCAGCCAATTCTCCCGCTTGGCACACATGCTCTTTGGAAGTTGTTGGCCTGGTGTCAAGCTCACCCTTCAGAAAATGATCTATTTCCCTTGGCTCCAGGACCAGAGCCTTCAGATAGGACTGGAAGCAAAAACCCGAAGCCCAAGGATCCAAAATGAGCCCCGTGTGCCAGGGGAGGAGGATTCAGGTGTGGGCGCTCCTGCTAATCCCCAAATCACCTTCCTGTTGGTCTCTGCCACCTGGGAAACCTGGGCAAACCCAAGATGCTCCATTTTGCTAAAAGACTGCTGAAATTTCTTTAAAAAATATTCTCAAGCATAATTAGTTTCGATCCATTTTATTTTGAAAAAAATCCATGCCATGTGACCAAATTTGAGAAGCTCTAGGAAAAAAAAAAATTACACTCTCCCCAACTCTCACCGGAATTTATAGCATTGCAGCTGGGGGTGTTGGGAACTGCTGACAGGTGTCCTGCACCCAGTGATAGGGAGTGTCAGGTCTTACCGTTCATTTATGCTTTCTGCTCGGAGGGTGTAGACTCGGTCGATGTGGGAAATGTGGAAGATGGGTTCATCTCCAGAAGGGTCAGTGGGTAATTTTACTAGAACCTCGTTTAGGAAAATAGGCTGTAAAGTAAGAATGCACAGGTCTTACAAAACAGCCTGGGGTCTGTGTGCTCTAGAAAATTCCTGAGCGTGTGCTTGTGCAAGAACATTCCAGAAGGCAAGATTGCGGGTATGTCTTTCAGTAAACTAGACTGACCATGAGTGCATCTGTGTCCAGGAGCCTAGACAAAGGGTCTATGTGTGTGTTTGAGGGTATGGTCCTGTAAACCAGACTAAGGATCTGTGTGTTTCCAGTAAATTATTCTGGAACAAGGATTCTGTGTTAATATTGATTTTGATATATTGCAAGTTATGGTTATGGGTCCCTTTCATCCTGCAGGTATATTTGATTCCTTCAAGGTAAGATCTAAATGTCTGCTCTCCCACAGTGCATCCTGAACAGCACAGTCCCCGCCAACTCCATGTCTCAGTGAGTCCCTCTGAGGAGTTTCATGCGGTTTCTAAGGAAAGGTCTACAAAAATACTTCACTCTCCCCCGCCCCGCCCCCCAACAAAGCTAACTGCTGCTTCTGAGAAAATTCTTCAGTGAAAAACACCCTCACACAATTTAGAAAAAATGATATTCCATGGCACAGAGACACACAAACATAGCCATGCACGTGCGAGCACACCAGGTAACACAGCGTGAGGAACTCTCCACAGGTTGACTGCCCCAGGGGGCCTTCGCTGATAAAGTGGGAGATTTGGCAGGGGACTCAGGATGGCGTGAAGGTGGCAGTGGCTCTGGGACTGATGATGTTCTGTACCTCTACTCCAACCTTTTCATGCCTGAGCTCCCTGGGGCAAGGCATGTCTCTGTCCTGTCCTGGGGACCCAGAGCAGCTGATCCATGTGTGACCAATGGGATTGTGTGTTACTGGCAATGCATGGCCCTGAATCCTGGCTCATCCCTTTGCCTTCTCCTCCACACCACAACCCCAATCCTGCCCAAACTGGCTCCTCTGGAAACTCCTTCCTCCCCCAGCACACCAGCCCTGCTAGTGCACCCTAAACAGAACTTACTGTTTTGTACATTTTATACTGCAGGTTAGACTTGGGGCTGAAGACTTTGTCCGAGCCGGAAGACCCCAAGGGCTTGGTGATTTGGGTCAGCAGGAGGAAGTCATTGAAAAGGAAGCCGTACAGTTCCTTGTTGCTCTTGGCCTTGTACAGCTTCCCACTGTGCAGGAACTTGCGTGGCCCCAAGCAATTGGTCACTGAATTGAACACCAGTTGCTGAGAAAGGAAAACAGAATCCAAAGAAGACACAATAAAGGGAGGTCATGCTTTTATTTTTGTTTCTCTCCACCCGGAAGAATGGGATCCATCAAAATCCATGGACAGGCCCCATCAGGCTGCAGGGGGGCACAAATCAGGATGGCTAGGAAGACCTTTCAGAGCCAAGAAGTCAAAGTCAAAGATAGGGTTCTGGGGATTCCAAGTGTACAGAGGAGTCCTGGTGTAAACCTGTGGCTCTTCCCAAGCGTGTGTTTCTCCCTTTTGATTATTGGAGAAACCACCCCATTGGCTCCCACCCTCATGACCATCGGCTCAGGTGCTGCACTAGAGTGGCAGAAGCCAGCTTCAACAGAAGCCCCTTTTTCTGGAAAGCAGCAGGGACTCTCCTATATAAGTCCACAAGACAAATGCAGCTTCCCAGGCCCCTAGCATGTGGGTGACTGCAAAACTCAGGGTGCTTAGTGACAGACACCTCAACAGACACTGTCTCATGCACCTTAAATCCCAACCAACTAACTCGTTCTGAAAATGTGAAGGGGACACCTCTCTCCCCGACACTTTCCAACCCTTAGGGACAGCTAGGAGTGTGGACATGTGGCCCTAACATCTCCCTGGGGTTGATGATCTCATGCCAGCAGGGGCCAAGGGGCAAAGGGGGCTGAGGTAGAGACAATTCCACAAAGGTCCCATTGGACGGCAAGTGGTGAGGATGAGGTAGCAGGTTCCACAGTGTGTCCCAGGCAGTGAGGTGATCCAGGCCGATGCTGGGCCTTCATGGTCTCCACCTGCCTGCACATCTGCCCTGGCCCACATCTGCCCTGGTCGTGCTCCATGCAGCAGCCTTCAAAGTCAGGTTTCCAGAGTTGTGATCCCTCTAGACCTCTCTGAGGAGACTGTGTAGGGGCAAGGGAGCTCCCAAAAAGCATCTCCCAGAGATGCTGGTGGCCGCCTGTTTACCTCCAATGTGGGAGAAAGATTTGGTGATGCCTCTGTGACCAAAGAGGTTAACAAGAAGAGCAGTCGCTCTGTTCCACTCCCAGGTCTGTGGAGGAAGGATGTCCTTTAACCTCTCCCCAAAGCTCTGAGAGAAAGATTGAAGGGGACACCCCAACAGGAGCCTTCAGAGAATGATCTTCACCCCATTCACTCTTAACAGGAGCCAAGAGACCAATCTGGCCCTTCTTGCTTGCCAAGTTCAAGATACTCGGTGACAGTGAGTCTAGAAAAGGCAAATGTCCCTGGATCCAATGTCATTTAGAGAATGTCCTGCATTCACACTCCTAGTTTATGGCTCTCAGGTGGCCAGGTCAACACTGGCTCTGTGTGAACTGGGAAGAGTCTTCACATTCCTCTGTCTCTGGACAAGAATGCCAGAAACAGCATTCATCTGAGAACTAATCACTGGCGTGTATCCAGCTCTGGGCCACATGTGGGCCACTCTGTGGTTATGAGACGGAAAGCAGAAGCCACCCTGGTCCCTTCCTGTTACTGTGAATGCCATAAAGACAACCATAAGCTGGGTATGAAAACAAGGAAAGTCCAGTCGATGAAGGACTATAAGCTGGTTTTAAAGGGGGGATATAAGCCTCAAAAATCAGATGTCAAGAATTTATTTTATTCTCAACATCCTCAGGTGAAGACCCAGGCCCCTGCACCCTCTGATGGAGACTCAGGGGGGGCCCCTTACTAAAGTGCACTCTGCTATCTCAGCGTCTCATCAGAAGCGGCCAGGGCCTCTGTGTCCAGCATCAAAGCAACGATCCTTGAACGCTACCTAGCCCTGTTGGCCAGCCCGCAGCTTCCCTAAATCAGTGGGGCCCATCGTTGCTCTCCACTGCTCTCCCTTCCCCTGCCACTCAAGACACCCCCCGATTCCTCACTAGAGAGAGAGCTTCATCTTCCCACATCCAGGCACGGGTCACCTAGTCCAGCGCCTCCCTGAACACCTACACAGCTGTCCCTCCTCGTCACACGCTTGCCAGCCAGCTCTGCTCATCATTCTCCCATTTTGTTGTAAATATTAGTTTAACCCCAGCTCTCTGGAGGCCCATAGGCTCTTTGAGTGAATGGGTCACATCTTATTTTTTTATGTCCTTGGGGTTTAGAATCAAGCGATGGCCTCTCGGCAGATACTCAATAAATGTTTATTAGATGAATGAGTGAATGAAAGAGAGAGCCAATCAACCCAAGACCATCCCTAGATTCCAAAACGAGGACCCATGGCCTTCACCTTGGTTTCCACAGTGTGGCTTCCACAGCTTTGCTAACCTTCACCTGCACTGAAGATGGGCAGATGTGGGGCCGGGAAGGCACACAGTGGTGACTTACCCAGGCGCTGTCTTTGAAGCTTAGAGGAGAGAAGAACCATGGGGAGGGTGGATGATGGGGACACTTTCTCCCTGGGCACACTGGGAAACCCTAGTGCATGGCGTATGTGTGTGCATTTATGTGTGTGTGCGTGCACACTTACACAGAGACAGAAAAAACAGGTAGAAAGGATGAATGAGAATAAAGAAAAAGTTGAGTGACAAAAAAAAAAAAAAGAATTAAAGGTCAGAGAAGACACTTCCGTCTTTCCATTTCTGGAAGTATGGCGGACTAGATACTCTGGATGACTCACCAACAAAAGCTTTTTAAAAATCAACAAAAACCCTACTTTTTAAATGCATTCAGCAAAAATAAATAATAATAAAGTTAAAAATATGCAGAGGCCAAAAACCAAAATAAAATGATATCCTTGAAAGATAATCAAGCCCCAAAGTCAAGTTTAGTCCTTAGGGTCTCAGCTGAATCTGGTGATGCTGCATCTTCATTTTAATGGCTATGTAGGGCACAGAGACAGGAAGAGATGTTCCAGGATCCAGGTCAGGGATGTAACAGGAAATCTCCACAAAAAAGTCTCCATAACAAGCAAACTCAAGTGCAGAAAGCATGAGCAAGAGACCTTTTTTGCTTTTGACTTTGGTGAAATTGGAGGAAAACGTGCCTCTGGGAATTTGTGACCACCAGGAAGCTCTCACACAGGCAACCACACAATCCACACAACTAATATGATCCCAAAACACGCTCTAAATATAATTTAGAGTGATCCTGGAGCAATCCTCTCATGACGAATGCTACTTCAGACAGCAGAGACGCCCTCAGGTGAAGTTCCCAGGAATGTTGAATCCACAGTTAAGAATCACACTACAGGGGGGCTGGCAGTGTCACTTGGTGACAGAGCACTTGCCCAGCATTCCCAGCATAGCATGGCATCCCCAGTACAGCAAGAAAAGGTACTCACAATATGTACCAAAAAACGAGGTATGATTAGCAAGAGCGAACAGAAACAACAGACAAAAGAACAGGACCCATAACTTTAGGTACTGGACCCAGAACTTTAGGTATTTAGGTATTGGATTTGGAATATACAGGAATAAGTTTACAATGTGCTAAGAAAAAAAGTGAGAAGCATGAACACTTGAGCAAGGAACAAGACACAAGAAAGAAACCAGATTGAAGAAAATAAACAGAACTGTTGGCCACAGGAAATAATACGATTATAATAAAAATCTTGATAGATTAAACAGCAGATAAGAAGCCATTGAGAGAGAATTAGGAAACTGTAGGCTGGAGGGGAGGATAGTGTATGATTTTTCTTGTCCTCCTTCTTGGTAGCTACAGAAGCTGAGTGAGGAGAGGCCCAGGTCCCGCCCCAGGGGCACTTACCTCCGACAGGCCTTCACACTGCACATGGGCTTGGATCCACTCCAGCCGGTCCGAGTTCTCCTTCTCGCGCACCCCCTCATTCACCTGGGAACACAGCTCTTCGGCCTTCTCCAGGGCGTGTTTCAAGTGGCTGTGGTCAGGGTGGTTTTCAGGAGTATTCTCCAGGATCTACACAGGAAAACAGAAGACAACAGGCAACATGGGTGGGCCTGGGGTCCGTTGTCCTGGAGGACACAGTCCAGCAGAGGTAGGGCACAATCCTTTTCTAATGGTGCCCCCCTGGGCAACCACAGCTCTGAGCGCCACCAGGCAATGGCACAGAGCATGATGGCCACTGTAGCAAGTGGCCTTGAAGACCCCTCCTCTTCATGGGCTCAGTGAGGGCTAAGCTTCCCACCAAGAGGCAACCTGCCCCTGAAGCCTCAGCCCAACCCCATACCCTTGAACATCCTCAGGGCAAGCTGTGTGTCCTGCAAAACACTGACCTCCCAGGGTGAACTCTAAACCACACAGACAAGCTCTCAGGATTGATTTCAGGAGGCACCCAGAACCATGGAGCCAGAAGGGACCTCAGGGTCTCTCTTTGAAAACATTTACCCTATTTCACAGAGAAAGAAACTTGGCCCAGAGACTGGGACCAAAGCCAGCTTCCCAGCCAGCAGCCACTTGTAACTCTTCTCCCACCTGCTCAACTCACCTGAGGGAACTTAGGATGGAATTCCAGTGTTAACCTGAACAGTGTCCCATGAACTCAGACTAAGGTGCAAGACTGGGCAGGGTACACTTGCAGAGGGAGGGGGCTAGCATGCAATGCTGGGCACTGGGGAACAGTGTCTGCACCCTGCATGGATATCCCATAGAGAATGGCTCTTTCCTGGGTCCATGCACAGATGTGGGCCTCCATGCATCTATGAAACCATATGCAGATGTGTGCATGGGAGCAAACGTGTGCTTTTTGAGTAGACTCTTCCAAGCTAGTGGTTTAGAGTGCCAGTTCCTGAGCTAGACTCCTGGTTAATATCCCTGCTGTGTCACACTGATCAATAACACTTTGCATTGGTTGCTTAAAGGCCCTGGTTCTCAGTTGCCTCCTATGAGAAACAGAGATGTAAATAGTGCCTCTTTTTAAAGGTTATTTGAAGGACTAAATGACCTGATATAAATGAACCACTTTAAAGTCCCTGCCCCTTAGAAAGTGCTCAATAAGCCATAGCAATTACCATCAGATTCTCAAAGGACTTTGGGGTCCCAAAAAAATAGTTACCATCTTTTGTCCTAAAACAAAGAAAGCCCCTAAGCGACCTTTGCAAGGTGCCAGGAGAATGCCAAGGGTGTACTTACCCAGGAAAGTAATTCAAATGAACATTATCCCATACAATATCTCTTCTCAAAGGTATTCTTTGGCTTAAAGTCCTAAGTAGTGCCCAAACTGAGACATACTGAATTGACATATTCTGTATCTCGTGTATCCACCAATTAATTCCAAGCAACTACCTCATCCTCAGCACAAATCCTGACTACACATGACTATCTCTTTGAAAAATCCTGAAGACTCATCCAACCATATCAGAATCCTTGGGGTAGAACTCTGGCTTAGGTATTTCCCGGAGCTCTCAAGATGATGCTGGGATGCAGACGAGCCCAAGGACCACTATTCTAGACAGGGAGCCTGCTCGGCTAATTGTATGAACTCATTTGCTTTGTTCCAAAATGAAAACAGGTTCATCAATTTTTCTAGTTGTAAAAGTAGTATTGTACAATGTACAAAATTTAGAAAATTCAGAAATACTAAAGGTCATTCATAGTTCCCCATCTGGAGAGAACCTCTATCTACGTATTAGTTAATGCACTACCTGGATACATATGTAAGAAACTTTTTAAAAATTAAAATTGTATCATGCTACCATTTTGTACACGGCTTATAGCATATCACTTTATATCTGTTTCATATGGATCTATACTACCACTTTGAAGGATTGTAAAGTATGTCATCATAAGACAGACCCACAATATTTTCAAGTAGTTCTCCACTCAAAAAACTCTATGTTGTTTCCAATTTTTCAATATTTCTTTAACTATTTCCTTAAAATAAATTCCTAGAGGTGGATTTGATGATTTAAAGAGAAAGTGTAGGGGCTGGGGATAGAGCTCAGTTGGTAGAGTGCTTGTCTTAAATGCACAAGGCCCTGGGTTCAGTCCCCAGCACCACTAAAAAGAGAGAGAGAGAGAGAGAGAGACAGAGAGAGAGAGACAGAGACAGAGACAGAGACAGAGAGAGAAGGTGTAGCTGGGCAAGATGGCACCCACCTATAATCCCAGCCACTTGGAAAGCTTAGGCAGGAGGATCACAAGTTTAAGATCAGCCTGGGCAACTTAGCAAGACCCTGTCTCCAAATAACATTTTAAAACAGACTGGGGTATAACTCAGAGGTGGAGAACTTGCCTAGCATGTACAAGGGCCTGGTTTCAATTGAAAGAAAGAAAGGAAAGAAGAGTAGAGGAGAGGGGAGGGGAAGAGAGAGGACAGATTAATCTACACATTACCATTCAAAAGGCTGTAGCCATTTACCTTCCACCAGCATCCTTGCCCACCCTGGAGACCTACAATCTTTCCAACATGTGCCCATTTGGCAAGCCCAAAACAAGGTATTTCCTGGTTTTGTTATGCATTTCCTTTATCATCCGTGACTGTGAACTTTTTGCATGCTTAATACATAAGTGTACTAAATAAACATAAGTGTACTAAATGACAAAGCTAACATTTATATACTAGTAAATAATGATCCAGGCACTTTACAGGTGTTTACTCCATTAATTCTCACAGCACTAAGCAGACAGTACTATTAGGGTCTATTTTACACCCAAGGAGACCAAGGCCCAGAGAAGTTAAGTAACTCACCTAAGGGTGCACTGAGGTGGTACCAAGATTCGTACCCAGGCATCCTGGCTCAAAACTTGTAGCATCTCTTCACCACCATTTTACACCACACCTCAGCAGTTTCCAGGTGTGTTTTACCTCTTTTTCTACTGAAGTTTTGTTTTTAAGTTAGAAGAGCATGTGACATACAGATACCTGTTCATATTTCAGTGCCTACTTATATTTACACAGTTTATATATCTGTCATTTATCTTAGCCTTTCTTTGTTCATTATATTTTCTAACAGAAATTTTTAAGAAAAAAAATGTTTGTGCAAATAGTAGATTCACAGTCCTGTTGTGCAAGAGCAAACAATACAGGGGTATATGGAACAGGAGTAAACGCGGCCTTGCCTGTCCTCCTGCAGAGGAAACCACCGCCAGGCCTGAAGACATTCCTTCAGGGTCTCGGGATGCTCTGGTACAGTCACACGCCTCATCAGGATGCCTCAGCCAAAGATGGATTTCATATGGATTCTGTCCCATAACATTGTATTGCCTAATGACATCACTGCCTTAGTTTGTGTAAACACTCTGATGTGAGGATAATGACAGATTCAACTACAACACATTTGTCAGAATGTACCCATCTTTAAGCAACAGGTGACTGTGTTTAATAATCACATGTAAAGTCCTCCTCCCCAGCCTTTCCTTAACTGTTCTGGGGATGGACTCCAGGACCTCCCGCCTGCTGGGGAGTGCTCTGCCGCGGCACTGTATCCTCAGCCTGTCTCCCCCTTTTGCAAAATGGATCACACTGTGGGGCACCTCGATGAGGTTTTTTTCACTCAACAGCTTTTTCTGGATCTCGTTCTTTGCTAATAATGTAAAACAGAAATTGCCCTCTGGCTTCTAAAATATTTTCATAGTATAGACCTATGGTTTGGACCTATTTTGCCCCAATAAAAGTTTTCTTTTAGGTTGCTATGGCTAAGGTCTGTGGTGGGTGCCGTGCTCAGAACCCCTCCACCCAAACATCCAGCCTTAGTACTTTCACGTGGAAGGTCTCTCGTGGGCACCTGAGGCCTTGCTGCCTTCTTCAATTCTTTGAGTTCGGTCAGCTTCCAGTTCATTCTCCTAGATGCTCTGGGGGGCAGCTAGCTTGTTTCTGAAAATGACAGTTTGTGGGTTTTTCCCTTTTTAATATTTATGCCTCTCAGTTCTTTTCTTGCTTTTGTGTTTCCTCCCCATTGATTAGATCTAGAACACCTGTTTTAAAAGGATATTTCCAACTTTGATTTGCAATTACACACGGAGGGAAATAAAGAGAAGTACTGAACTAACTAAATAGTGACTGTGGAATTGGGAAGAAGGAAACAGTAGTTTGAAAGAAGCTTTCAAAACTATTTAACTCAGCCAAAGTGCCTGCAGTGTGTTTTGTGGGGCTGAGATAGGGCTGGACTGGGGAGACCGTGTGTATGGGAGGGAGATTTGTTAAGTATGTGGAGGTTGAGCAAATATACAACCTGTTGAGAACCCTAAAAGCCAGGTATCTCATAGAGTAGGGAGTTACAAATATAGAAAGGGGAACACTGGAATAAATCCTGTGGTATTGGATTAGAGTAGGGGGTAACAGTGTGAATTTGTGGGTTTTAATATACATAGATAAACTAATTTGGAAATTAATATATGTATATGCAAATATCTATGTACAATTATACATACATTTATTTCCCAATTCTGTCCTGAAAGGCCCAAAGACAATGTCAACCCAGCCATGATGAGCACACCAGTGCTCAGATCTGGGTTTCTAGATATCATTCTCCGCTAAAAAGAACCAGACCTAAAACCTCTCTGCAGGAGATACACTTCTTGTGGTTGTAGAATCATAGGCTCAGAGATGCCTTTGTCTGTCCACTCATTTTATACATGGGGACACTGCATCCTCGATTTTGTTCTGTTACTATGGTACTGGCTTTCTTGAAGTGACAAGAGAAACATCAACACAGAGTATCTCATGGTGGCCTTCTGCAGATGGGAGACAGGAATCGTGTTTCCTTCTTTCCTGCTAGGAAAATCAAAGCACAGAGGCACTGAGCCCCACATTAGGAAGAGAACCAAGAACTGAGCTCTCGTTTTCTGGCTTAGAAGGTAAAAGCCACTTGGTAGCACATGTGAAGGCTGCATGTCATGAGTTCTTTTCATGCTAAACCAACTTCTTTTCTCTGAGCTACCAAGCAGATGGGTCCAACACCTTGTTGGCACATGGATTCTGCACAACCATCAGGTGTGTTGGCTGGGGAAACTGCTAAAGACCCCAGTGCTCTCCGATGCTGAGAAGGTATTCCTCGGTTTGAAAAGGTCAGACGGGTACTTACATTTTTAATGATCAGTGGGTATCTTGTTACCCGCTGCATAGGCTTCAGTATAAAACTAGACAGCGGCATCCCTTTACAGCGAGGGTCCATTGCCAATCTCTGAAATAAGAGATTTGTTTAAATGTACCTCATAAATCTGAAAAGTCCAAAGTCAGTGACATCGACACTAATGTCAGTTAGGACACTCCACCCATTATCTCATTTATCTGGATGATAACTGGGGAACCTGGGATTGGAAGGGCCTGACCAGTTACAATGGTCCAAGATGAGGCAGTTTCCAGAGATAGAATGGGAGACCCCCAGGTATGACCCATACCCCAGGTTAGGCCCCGCCCTCTAGATTCAGCATATAGTTCCCTGCTCAGAGAGGAGATTCTTCCAATATCTAAAACTTTACACAACTCCAGAGAAGAAGAAGAATCACAAGACCATACAGTCAGAACAAAAATTCTCCTAAGATCGTGAGTTCAAAGCCAGCCTCAGCAACTTAGCAAGGCCCTAAACAACTCATAGAGACCCTGTCTCTAAATAAAATATAAAAAAGGGCCAGGGATGTTGCTTGGTGATTGAGGCCCCTGGTTCAATCCCTGGTACCAAGAAAACAAAACAAAAAACTCCCCCAAGTCCTGGAGAAGCAGAAGGGTTCAATCTCATCTAGATTTGTGCAGAGCCTGCCCGAGTCTCTGGGCAGGGAGAGACCCGGGGGCCAAGACTCAGTCTCGGGCCTGTGATTTGTCTCTGCCCCCAGCTCCCGCCCCTTTCCTTGCACCACTCTGTCAATTCTGTGAGCCTGCCTGGTGGAGGAGAGTCTTTCTGCCCCCCAAATCAGAGCTTGTCTTCCAGTCACAGGGCTAGACAGTGACTTCTCTCTCCAAGACTCTGCTCTGGTTTCCACGCCGTAGACACAGGCAGCTGCTGTGACCTGCTGGTGCGCTGAGGGCTGAGGACGGTCAGCATCTAGACCTGACATCCAGCCAAGGACACCTTTGTTCCCGGAACGCCTCTCGGAAGGCCAAGGCGTGCCAAGCTCCTGCTGGAATGAGGCAGGAGAAATGAGGAGAGGAGGGACAACAAGCCCCTCACCCTGGGCTGTGTCAGCATTTCCCTGAAGTTCAAGTGCATCCAATGATGACCTCATCCTGCCTGTGACTGGAACCGGGCTGCTCAGTATCTCTTCCCATCTCTGGTTCATGGGATTGAATCCAGGGGCATGTATCCACCGAGCCCCACCCCAGCCTGTTTTATTTTATTTTTTAATATAGTTTTCAATGGGCCTTTATTTATCTATTTATTTATTTATATTTGGTGCTGAGGATCGAACCCTGTGCCTCACACAAGCTAGGCAAGCGCTCTACCACTGAGCCACAACCCCAGGCCCCAGTTTTATTTTATATTTTTGAGTCAGAGACTCTCTAAGTTGCTGAGGCTGGCTTTGAACCTGTGGCCATCCTACCTCAGCCCCCTGAGTCACTGAGATTACAGGTGTGTGCCACCATGCCTGGCTCGGTCTACTTCTTAACCATTTCTCACCTTCGAGTGACCTCAGAATGTCTCATTTATTGGCTAGCAAATCGAAGCATTTAATGTGGAGGTTTAACACGGGGTTAGGAGAGGGAAGGAACAGGAAGTTTATGTGGGGCTATGACCAGGAAGAGGCCATACTTTTGCCTCACAGTGATGATTAACACAGAATTCTCAGGGAGGTGAGAAATGGCCTGCCCCCTCCCCCAAGTGCCTGGGATCTGAAGGTATACCAGTTGTCCTCATTGTTATCTTGCTGCTTATTAATCATAATGAACCTGATTAATGGAAGTGACTGTTCTTGTCCTATTTTTCCCTTGGAGAAATGACTGGTGTGGCCAGCAGGGACCCACTCTGGTTAATGCCAAGTCTCAGGACTGCAAGCCCAGGGTGAGGACTTCTAGCAGTATTGGCACCACCTCCCCAAATGTCCCCTGAGGGACACGTGGCTCTGAGGACCCTGCCAGTCCCAAGGAGAGGTCATGGAGTCCCATGTTGACTCGTGTGGGTTGCTCAGAGCTTGAGCCCATCAAGCAGAGCAACTGAGAAGGAGAAGAGGCAGCCCCTGGGACCCCTGGCAGGTGAGCTCTGCAGGTGAAGGGCAGAGGCCAGCAAGGAACTGGGGATGCTGACATTAACAGAAGGGGAACCCGAGCCCTGCCCAGGTCCAATGAATGAGGTGAAAGACTTAAACACCACTGATGCCCAGGAAGCAGATCCCTGAAGACGCTCAAAGCTTCCAGGCCCAGGGCTGAGCCCACCCCCCTGGGTGACAGCCACACCTCTCTACAGCTGCAATCTCTGATTGCTTAGCGAGACTTCAATCCCTGCTGGCCTTCACTGGGAAGATGTTTGCAGACCCTGATGAGCCCTCACACACCAGCGGCCGGAGATCCCCACCGTGGAGGCGCAGCCTGGCCCCCTTACTTTCACAAACTCCTTGAAGTCTGGGGCCTCGTCTGTCTTCTGCTGGATCAGGGCAGCCCCGTTGAGCTGGCAGCTGCAGAAGCGGATGTAGGGCTGCATGTGGGGCAGCTGGGCGCTCAGGATGTCCCCGATCATCTTCACGGGCATCTTCTCCCCAGACATCTTCTTGCGGACTCTCAGCGCTCTGCACGGAAACACGGGAGGTGAGCCCCTGCCTTCGCGCTGCCTGACAGCACTGCAGCACACTTCTAGGTGGTACAGAAACGGAATGTGTGTGAGGGGCACAGACCCGAGGGCCACTAAAGCATCTATTTGGGAGACAAGGAACAGAGAAAGAAATGAGTCTAGCGCTATGGAGAGGGGTCGCAGGGCGTTTTCTTTGGCATGGTGGCTATTTGCCACCATTTTTCTTCTTGTGGTGAAATATGGAATCGTTTCCCTGATAACTTGGGCAGGACCCTGGGTGGATGTCTTGCTTCAAGGATCATCTGTGGTGAAAGCCCAGGCTGGCGGGGCATGAGCACTGAGCCTGCTTCTGGGGTCACTGCCACCCAAGGGAAGTTGCTGTCACCTGGGGATGGGGAGACATATTTTTAGACTACACAGAACATAACGAAGATGGTAAGTCCATTACCACAAAAATAATCCCATTATGTTTGCCAAAATTAAGATTCATTATTAATCATAATGGTTTGAACGATCTCTGCCATTCTCTGCTTTATAGCTAATTTGAGGTTGACCAGATTAAGGGCTCTAAAGGGAGAAGTCCTTTACTATAGCAACGGGCCAATGAGCCCAACTAATCTACATCCCAAAAGCCAAGAAGAGGTGTTGGAAGGACTGGGAAGGATTTGTTCCGGGGTCCACCTGTAAAGTGAGTGTTCAAAGCCAAGACAGCTGGCACTGTGATATCCATCCTTCCAACTAACACGTGAACTCTTAAGACAGCCTCTGGAAGATGCTGAGCTTCTATATGGCAAGGAGAGCAATGTACTCCGAGGGCAGGCCACACCACACAAGGCCATGAATGTGTTCAGCTGCCCGAGTGACCACAGGGGGATGGGTGGGGGGGTGGGGGGGACAGAATGGTGGGGTAGGGTTGTCACATGAGGCTGGGAGGATGTCCCTATGCATTCCTTTGGCCACTTCCATGGTCATATCGGAGCAGCCCTTGAGATACGGAGGGCTATATAATTCCAAGGAGGCTCTGCAGTTAACATTAGGCTTTAAAAATTGGGGATCACTTTCTTTTCTCCCTTCCATATTTTTTGGGTAAAGAAAATTTCCTAGGCCAGAGAAAACCAAGGAATGAGACTTTAGGGAAAATAAATTATATGAGCAATCAGTAATTCCACCTCCAGTGGATGTCCCCATGGGAGAGGTCAGCACTGGTTGCTGGGGTGTGAGAAGTGGCAACTTGGCGTCCTCAGGATAGCCCAAAGGACACTGCCCGTTGAGGGGCTGGTGTGGAATCTCCCTGCAGAAATGTGCTTAAGGCTGATATCACTAACCATGTGGGGGGAGAAGTGTCCCAAAACCGTGTTATAAAGTTGCTGTGAACAGAAGCAGGAAGCAATCCCGTCATTTTCTTATGAGGAGCAGTTTTTCTACAAGGTAATGAGAGTATTTTCACCCTCTCCCTCCTTTTTGAATGGTAGGGGAGAGAAAAAGAAACTTCACAGGCACATTGTCATTGTCTTGTGTATGCAGGGCTGTTTGCTAGGCTCTGGAGGCCCATGGGGGTTGACCAAGTTGTCCAACCAGGAGGCAGGCCTGAAATCAAGACTGGACTTTCCAGGGCCTTGCCCCTGTGGGGTTCAGTGGCCTCACAGGCTTATGAGGAGTGGAGGGTGCTATCAGGCTTAGGGCCATGTGACTCTGTAGTTGTAGCCACAGTCCTCAGAGCATCTGACCTTTGATCTGCCATTTCATGAAAGAGTTTAGAGATGAGAAGTGTGAGGGGCCAAGGGAACGGATCAGCACCTCACAGAGCCCTGGATGTTTGCAGAATGCATGAATGTGCCTAAGCCTCTGGGCTGTGCAAATGATCAAGAGCTCACACGGATTCATGCTTTCTACTGGTGGCATGTCCATGAAGGAAATATTGGGACCCCACCCACTTCCTGTCTCTCTTTGCTTCCCAGCTGTCTTGACCTCTCACTGTGACATACTGCCTCACAAGCCCACAAGCAACGGGGCCAGCTGACCATGGACTGGAACCTCCACCCTGTGAGCCAAAGTAACCTCTCCTCTTTTAAGCTGATTATCTCGGGTATTCACTGGAGTAATGCAAAACTGACTAACAATCATTAGCCACACTTCCTGTTGGGGAAACTGAGGCATGTGGAAATGGAGTGGCTGGACCAAGTCACACAGTGAACACGTGACGGAGGCATCCCTGGAACCCAGGTCTGACCCCAGAGCCTGTGGTGGGGACAACTCCCTCCTCCCCGTGTGGCCCCCTCTCTCCATGCCACGCTCAGCCTCTGGACCTCCCTTCTCGCTTCCTTCCCCCATCTCCACACCATCTCCTCTTGTCCACACCCAGCCCAACGATCCCCTTTCCCCTCCTTCCTCCCATCCAGTCGCAGCCACTAAGATATGATTTCAGATTTTATTGTTCTTTCACTTTCTGCTTGAACGAAATAAAGTGCTATCATTTTTCTGAAGTTCAAAAGGGTGATTCAAAGACTTTACGAAAGCCACTTTTGGGGGGAGAAGTTCTTGGACGTCTTTTTTCCCCTTTTTCTATTTTCCTTCCTTCCTTCCTTTTCTCTTTTCCTTTCTTTTCCTTCTATCAAGGGGGCAGGAAAGAGTCTTTTTTCTCTCCTTTTTTTTAACTTGTCCCTTGCAGTGACAAGTGACAGTAGAGTGTACCTGAGACACCATACATATATGGAGAATAACTTCCCCTCCCGGGGCTGTGCCTGACGTGGTCACTGGTCACGGATTCCTATGCACGTAGGAAAGTCTCGTCCAGTTCATTCCACTGTCTTACCTATTTCCACCCCTCCCAAGACTCTTGATTCAAAAAAATAGGTCCAATACTGCCCCCACCCACCTTCGCTTCCCTTCTGCTGTCTCCCTGACCCCTGCCTGAGGGGCCCGGGCTCTGGATCCAAAAAGGTTCTGGCTCTTTCTACGCTGCCCAGCTTTCTAGAGGCACATTCCTCACCAGGAAGAGGCCGACCTCTCTCTAATGTCCACAAGAGGCTTCAGTGGCAGGGGGTGCACATTTTGCAAGTGACCTCCTTCTATTTTCCTGTACAGCTTATTAGCTATTGATCTGCTGACTCCTGTGGTTCCCCTACATACCAGCAGCGTGCCCTGTGCCTTGGATCAGGAATGGCAGCTGAGAAGCAGCTTGCTGGTGGCTTTCCAGGAATGTCACCTTAAGTCCCCTCTACCCCAGTGGCCTCCCTCTTGCAGGCTGCCGGAGCCCTCCGAGAGCTCCCCATCATCAAGCTGCTCCGTCGCATGGAGAAATCACATCGATGCGGCCAAGCGAGTGGGCAAAAGTCCACTGTGTGATTCACCACGCAGGTGCGCACCCTAGAGTCCCCCCAAGTTCTCTGGGTTTGAAGTAGTTCATCATAAAATGTTGGAATGAATAATAAAAAAAAAAACACAGATCCCCAGAAGGCTCCTCTTAAATACAAGATTTTATCTAAAAGAAGAAAACTTAAGCCAGTGAACCCAAACTAGCTAGTCAGTCAATCAGGGGAGGGGGACAGGGAGCGGGGGCCTTGGGACAGGAGAGGGGCCAGGAGCACCCAGCTCACTCTCCCAGGATGGGCAGTGTGCCAGCTGTACACAGGACCTCCTGGCTCCTCTCAATGGCCCTGCATCCTAGACAAAACAGGGACGGTGGCTGCAGTCACACAGGGGTTAGAACACAGGATGGGCATTACTCTTCCAGGTACTTGCCCTAAAGAAGTTAGAAGGTTCTGGAGTCCTGACATGTGACTCCTGCTTCACTGGGGGAAGTGATTGAGTGGAATCCCCAGTTTTGGGGAACGTGAGTGCCACGCATAGAACAGCCCACCTCCTGTGTGACTTTGGGAAATTCAGTCAGCCTCTCTGAGTTTTCTTTCCCTCGCTGTCACAGTACTCTCAGTCCCCACTTTGGGGCCATTAGGCAGGTCAGAGCTAACAGGCCTAGCCCCTACAGAGCTCATTTGTTTAAAACCATGTGTCTCCAGAATTTTAAGATTAGTACTTGTAGGCTCATGGTTAATTATCACCTGCCACCCAGGTGACGGCCAGGGTCAGTACTGAGTGGGACCTTTGAGAGGGGGAGCCTAGTGCAAGGTAATGAGGTCACTGGAGGGAATCGATACAGCTCTCACAGGACCTGGGTCAGTTTCCCCCAGAATGAGGTGTTACAAAGAGCAAGACTGGCCCCCGAATCCCTCTGGCTTCCTGTCTCACTGTGTGTTCTCTCCTCGCACACTTCTGTCACTGTGATACCTCCCACCATGAGGCCCTCCTCATTAGAGGCCAGACAGAAGAGACCACCAGATCTGAGATTTTCAGATTCCAAAACTGTGAGCTAAATAAGCCTTTTAAAAAAAAAATAAGGTTTCCAGCTTCAGGTTTTTTGTTATAGCAATAGAATACAGACTAATGAAATCCCCATTTTATATATGAGAACACCAAGGCCCAGGGACTGTAAGCAACCTGCCCAAAGACACACAGCCAGAGGCAATAGCAAGATGTGAGCACAAGTCTGAGGTCCATCCTAAGCTTGGAACACTTCTACAGCATCCTTCTGGAGAAGGAAAACAGAAAGACTTTCTCTAAGCGCCTGTTTGTGTTCCAGGGCAGAGTGAGCAGACATTCTGTACCTTTATTCATGTCACCTGCCCACGCCTCCTTGCCCATCCCTTCATCTACTGCCAAACACATACCCAAGAAAGTGGGGCCCTGAGATTACTTTATGAAAACACTGCGGGGACAACATTTAGGAACTGGTGGCTTCCCGATGACCTGAATATGGAGATGGGGTATGGACACGGGCTTTGGGGTGGCTGCACTTCCCTCTCAGGCCTGGAGAGGGGGCCCTTGCTCCCAGTCGCTCTATTCCAGGCCCCAGAGGTCAGGACTTAATCTGTGTTCTCACAAGTTCTAATGAGGACCTGGTGGACACACGTTTTGGTTTTCTAGATTTTGGGGTGGGGGGGGGAACCTTTGTGATGATCTGACCCAGTCCTTTCACTTTATAGATGAAGAAACCAAGGCTCACAGAGGAAGAGCAGCGAGACTGTATCCCAACCCAGGTCCCTCGACTCCTAGCCCCACAGCTGCCTCTGCAGACTAGAATAGGACTAATGTACAAATGGCCCTAGGCCAGCTGCTCAAGGCCACCCAAGGAACTCTGGTCATGTTAGACAGGGGACAGTTGCACCCTTTTCCATGTGCAGGAGCCAACAATGTCTCGAGAGAGCATCATTACCCCCTGGGAGCCTGGGTCTCAGGGAAGGCCTTGGGGCTGGGGACTGTCTGGATGCAGCTGGCCAGTGGTCAGCAGTCAGAACTGGCCCAGCTCTGAACATTCTGGAGCCACAGGCAAAGCAGGACCAAGGCTGCCTTGGCGACTTACTCCCCACAATGACTATGAAGCGTTTTCCCGGAAAGCATGAGGGTGGGCACAGAGGGCGATGGCGCCTGTGAGTAGTAACAAGCAAAAAAGGCAGAGTGACACAGGGTGGCATGCATGAGGGACACACGAGGGGACCACACAGAAGTGCTAGTGTGCGGGCCGGAGGTGGCGCGGCTGGGGATTAGAGAAGAAAGGCTTACTTCAGAAGTTTGATATTACACATAATCAGCTCCTTCCAGTTAACAAAAATCATAGCAACCTCTTTTTCTGTCAGCAGCTCAGACTCCATCAGGGGTTTCTGAAAGATCTACAGGTGCAGAAAATGAAGCGGTTCAGAAAGCAGACAGTTAGCTCAAAACTCGCACGCACGCGCGCACACGGGTCTGTCTGGAGCCAGGGAAGGGGCTGGGGTCTGCAGCCGACCGGAAGGTCCACCTTCCTGCAGAGTGCTGCAGCAGATGGAGGGGTGCCGGCCAGTCTGCGGACTTACAGAGGAGGGAGGGTGAGGTTTAGCCGCACCGGTAAGGAGCTGGGGGCCAGCACAACGTCAGGTAGGCAGGCAGCGCTGTCTCGCCTGCCCACCGCAAGGAGATGGCCCTGTGGGGAAGTGGGGCTTACGATGGCTGTGGCGCAGGCCTGTCCTTCACACCCTCGTGCAGCATCTGCTGCGCCCACAGGAGCTTGGGGCATTGGGAGGGAAGCAACCTCAGGCAGTAGCTCTGCTAACAAGCAGGGCTACTTGTGGGGCCCTCAGGGACAAAACTCATTGCTCTTTCCCCAGCGTCCTGGGCTGGCCTCAGACACAGCCAGCACTTCCAGGGGGTGGTCACAAGGGGGTGACCTTGCCCTTCCCAAGTTCTGTGTGGTTAGGTAACTTGCAGTAAATCACGGCTCTCGGTAACCCACTATCCACGAGGAGGTCCTTACCTACTGTCTGGGGTAGGGGGCACTTCTGAAGTTGTTTGGGGATGGGTACCTCCTGTCTTTGGAATAAGCTTGCCCAGGCTGCCTGTGATCCCTGGGGACACTATTCTGAATTAAGCCTCTGTTGAACCAGGCATATCTCAGGCCAGTACCCAGGATGTGCATCTTGCCTACTGCACAAAGGTGCCATATCTAAGGGGTGACACTCACATCCTGGACACCTTAGACAGTATAACAGCAGTCCAATGTCTTGAGAAAAGGCAACTCTTTTGAAGTTGTGCCCCTTCCTATATGCTCATGCAGCCTTGGGGGCCCACAATCCTCCCTGTACTCCTCCAATACTGGGTACCCAGCTGTGTCTCTCCAGGATGCTAGGACTACCCGGAGAGGTGGTTTTACAACATTTGATGACGGGGGTAGGGTTCCAAACTATTATGGCACGTTTGAAATCCCCATTTCCTGCATTGGTGTCTTCCTATGTGTAGGACAAGAGGCCACCCTTTCAGCAACTTTGTATCACCCCATCTTTCCAGATGGGCTGGCTAAGATTCTTCTGGGAGGATGGACAAGTGGAGGCATCATCCCAGGCCAGGGAGACTCACAGAGGCCTGGCAGGACACATCTTCATGCTCAGCAGCCGATTTTTATCAGGGGTTTATGGAGCACAGGGAACAGCTCAAGAGATTAGCCAGATGGGCGCCATCTTCAGATGCCAGCTCTGAGGGCCAGGAGTGACATGGCTGGCTCTATGACATCAACTAGTTGGTGGCTGAGCTGCAACTCCTCTTCCTACAGCCAGGATTCCCAACTCACGGTCCACATGCCCCCTGCCACCAGCGCCTCTGGGACTTGAGTGCCCTGGCAGGAGCAAGCTCTGCCCCTCTGTGGGTGGGACTCAGTCAGCCCCAGTGAGAGGCCGGTTCCCCCCAGGTCAGATGTCCTGGCATTTGCTATCCACGTGCTCCCCACAAATCAGAAGGTGTCCCAGGATCAGAATCGGGACACAGGCTTCCTCAGCAGGGCCCCCCACCTCCTGCGGTGCCCCCCCACCCGCCACCATCCCCAGTTGCCAGTACCTCTGTGACCAGCTGGAGGTCATTCACGTAGTTCTCCTCTGTGACAATGAGTTCGTGGATGTACCCTTGTCGCTTTCGTTCAGTGGGGGTCAACATATCCAAGAGATGTAAGTCTGAACACCCTGGAAGACACAACCGTTTGGGACCATTTAGTCGGAATCTGGAGCAACTCACAGGGCTCTGCAATGACGATGCTCTGGGCCTGTGGCTGAGCCCTGTGGCCTCGTTCCAGTCGGGCAGGGCTGGGGGTTGAACTGCACCCTCCTAAAATATGCTGAAGTCCTAACCCCTGCCCCACTGAATGTGACCTTAGTTGGAAAGAGGGTCTTTACCAATGCCATTAAGTGAAGATGGGGACATTCACCATCAGGGTGGACCCTGATCTGTATGGCTGTTGTCCATATGAGAGGTTAGAGAGACACAGAAGGAAGGCCACCTGACCATAGCCCACAGAGGCAGAGATCCAGTGATGCGTCTGGAAGCCAAGGAATGCCAGGGACTGCCAGAGCCACAAGAGGCCAGAGCAGATGTTCCCTGGAGCCTTCCGAGGGAGCCCGGCCCAGCCCACACCTTGACTCAGACTTCTGGCCTCCAGAGCTGTGAGACCATAAATTCCAGCTGTTTTAAGCCACTGGTTTGTGGTCATTTGTTATGCCACCCCTAGAAAACAAACACTCTAATTCATCAAAAAACACGAAAATAACCTTAAAAGACCTAGTAACAATTGGTCAACATTTCCACGTCAGGTACTATCCTAACAGCTCTACGCTGATAACTGCCTTTAATGTTCCTGCGTCATTCTAGAATCGCTCCCATTATACAGATGAGGAAACCGAGGTGCAGGGCGGTGGGCTCTCCCTGACTCTCAGCTCAGCAGTGGTGAAGCCAGCCCTGAGACTTCAGGACCAGAGGCTGTACTCTACTCCAGGTGGCACTACTGGCCCCCAGCAGAGGGGGGCCTGTGGCGATACCAAGGTTGGTTTTTGGAGGGTGAGGTGGCTCTGTTGGGCTCCGTCCGAATGGATCTGGGGACCTCATGGATCTGATGTAAGACGTACTCAGATAAAAATGAGAAAATTCTACTGGCCAAGGCCACTGCCCAGTCTTGTAGAAGCTGAGCAGCAAGTCTGCAGACAGGAACAACCTCCAGCAGCGGACTGCTCCGTGCAGGGCCTTGCTGAGGCCAAGGCTACTGAAGGGCAGGAGCTACTCCATGGTCCTGAGGTGGACCATCCCTGGACTCGGCTCACTTAGCTTATCTGGGGTTGTGTCTGCTTGGAACATTAACTGCTTATGGGTAGAGGCTGCCCCTAACCCCAGGCGCACAGCATTGAGGGGCAGGGAAGCTTGGTTTTAGGGAATACCCTGCATGCAGGTCTGGGCCCACCTCTTTCAGGCCAGTAGTCACCCTCCTCTTTTTATTAAAAAGTCTGTATTGATCACAGAGGTCACGTGTGTGGCCAGAGATTGAGACAGAGTGGGAGGTGTCTTGATGTAGGTGAGGAGTGGCCAGCTGAGTCCCATTCACTTTCATTTCTCATCCTCTCTACTCCCCATAGGGGTGCAGTGGAGCACCATGAGAAAGCCCTTGCCTGAGGCCAGCAGTTCTCAAAGTGTGGTCCAGGGACCAGCAGCATCTGCATCCCTGGGAGCTGGTTAGAGATGCAAATGACCAGGCCCCTGCCTAGTGGACGACCTCAAGGTGGGGCCTGGGAAATCTGATTTAACAAGCTTTCCAGGTCATTATTTTAAGTACACCAAAGTTTGAGAAGCCTGCTCTGGTTTACCAAGGGTTCGTGAGAGATTCCAACTCCCCCAAGGGGCTTTTCTGGACTCAGGACCGAGCTAGCCTATATGCCGGAAGCTTCTGCAAACTGAACAACCCCTCTAAGGCAAATGATACCAGGAACTTCTTGGCAAATGCTCTTGCCTCTGGGGCTGGCTCAGTCCTTGCTTTCTGTTCACTCCCCTGGCCAGTGGCCCTTTGGGGATGCACAGCCTCCCTTGTTGGGCAGGAACATCCCAGGACAGGCAGCAGGAATGAGCCATCATTATGTTAACACCCTCCACACCCTTCCATCCCAGACCTCACTCAGAGCCAACTTGTGTGGACCTCCGGGAGTTTGCAGATACCTCTAAACTTGGGCCCTCTCCCTGGCCGCCTGTGTGGCCCACCTCTTCCTGTCTGGGGTTTTGATTGTCTTTTATGAGAACGGTTGCTTTGGTAGCGAACTCTCAGGTAGGAAGCTGGCCTGACTGCTCGTTCCTTCAGTCCAGCCAGCTCTGCCCAGCTGCTGTGTGAGCTCTGGGTTAGAGGAACTTAAGGGAACTCCCTAATTTCTTTCTTGGGGTAGGCACCCAGGAAATACTCCTGAATTGGAGTCAGGGGACGGAGGACATGTACAGTTCTTGCACTCATTTACCCCTCTCCTGTGAATGAGTCAAAGGGCATTTCTATTCAAGGGTGAAATTCTCCTCAAGAATTTGGGGTGTGCACCTCATGGAAGCAGTTTGCTGGGGAGTTTTCAGGATGGTCCCTCCCCCAGGGATATCAGAATGCTGACACGGACAGGGAATTCGAGATTTACCCTGCAAACACTGTGAGTGGCACATGCAGTGACACAAACATCAGGCTAGTAGTGGACACTAGCTAGCCTGGTCTCCCAAACATTCCTTTAGATCATAGTTCTCTTAGAGATGGGTGCTATGAGCTCTCATGTACTACACACGTAACACACATGCACATTTTGAGCACCATTTTATCAGGTTCATAGATCTTATGCACTCTTCCCACAGACACTTCCTGGTGTGCCACCATGAGTCTGAAACCAGCTGTGTGGGGTGCTGGGATTCAGGACAGAAGAGAGATGCCTGCCCTCTGGAGCACAGCTCACAACCCTGGAGTGCAGTGGTCCCCAGCTGGAGATGGTACTGCCCCCATCAGGTTGAAGTTGGTACTACCGCCCCTCCACCAGGTTAAGGGCTGAACTGCACCCCCACTCCCCAGGATGGCCATTGTGTTCCTGTTTTCCTAATGACAAGATGGTTGCTGGAGTTCGGCAGGCTGGAACGGGACAGGAAATTCTGCAATATACAGGACAGGCTATCACCCACCCTACATGCTAATAGACTCCATCAGGAAACACTGACATTATTAGAAACTGACAACCAGACCGGGATTGTACCCACAAGGAGGTGTGAGGGACTGGAAGACACACCTAGGAAAACCAAGGACCTATCGGGCATAAAGACCACTGGCTTGCTTTGGATCTCGGTTTTTCTAGGTCTTAAGTTTTACATGGTTCAAGTTCTGAAAAAGCTCAGAGCCAGGGCAACTGCAGCAGGTCCAGAGAAAATTTGGGCCACTGGTCCCAGAATCCTAGTTACCTGGGGCCAATTCAGGATGGACAGGAGGGCTGCACACAGCCTGTGGCCTGGGACAGTTCTGGTCGTCCAATCTACACACCTGCAGGGTCCAAGTTGGAGCTGGTGGAACTGAGAGGTCTTGGGGTGCTGGATGGGTCTGGCCTGCTTGCCCAATGAATTCCACCCTATGCAGGTCTGACTACCAGTCTTTCTGGAGACAGGGGGATGGCCCTGATGGCTTCTCCAGGACCCAGAGCACAAAGAAGGCAAAGATTTTGTGGGGAGATTCTTCTCCACATCACACAGCAAGCAACCATGTTGACTTGGAATGATCTTTTTGACCACTGAACAGACCCATGTGATGCTGTTTAAAAAATAATTCTTGTTGGTATATGTCAAAATACATTCAGCAGTCATGTAAAACTAAAAAGAACAAATGAAAAATTAAAAAAAATTCTGGCTGCTGAATGCCAGACCAAGAGAACCATGAAAGTCTTGAAAAAGGCATTTTGAACTTCAAAATATCTTTCTTTTGAAAATTTAACATTTAGAAAAACAAGAGAGTCAAATTAAAAAAAAAAAGTTTTCTTTAGGGGTGGAGGGAAGTGGCCCTTCTCCCCTCTGGGTACCAGGATAAACATGGCTTGCTGGCCACCCCCTTGCCCAGCGAAAAGCAAGAGGATCGAGTATGGCAAAGGATTTTCCACTGAGGTCAAGGAGGGATGAAGGAGTCTCAGCTGAAACCCACTTACAGCTGAAATAATACTGCAAATGACTGTGAGCAGTTAAAAATGTTCCCCATTATAGCCCACGTAAAATTCCTAATATATGTGCCTAGATTTTGTATCATTTTCTTAAACACATTTACAAAATAGAACTGTGATACCTTTGGACGACTGGAGAAACGTATGGACAAAATCTAATACAAAAAAAGATCACCTTGAAACCCATGTGAATACAATATTAATTATACCCAAAGAGCAACCTAAATCTTTTTACTACAGAAGTAATACACGAACACAAGCACAATGTAGTTTCAAAGTACGCCAAAGCATTTAGGGTAGAAAGTGCCCGTGACTCCCCTCCTCACCTCTAACCCATCTTTCCCAATAAGGAGCATAATTTTGAAAATCAAATTGGCCCCAGAGCAAGCTGGCCATTGGGCAAAGCAAATAAACAGGCCTGGTTCTTGCTATGAAAGAGCCAAAACATATAATGAGTTGGTCAATAAATATTTATTAAGTTCCTATGAAGTCCAAGAGACACAGAAATAAGAAAGAGACTGTTCTTGTCCTCAGAGAAACTCATGACCTTGGGGAAGGCTTGATAGGAAAATTAAAAATAGCAAGACAGGCCACTGAGTTGTGCTGAGGGAAGGCAGGAACTCAGTGAAGTGGGACACTCTGCTCTGAGAGGGAGGCTCCTTGGGGAGGCCCTCCTTGTGCTGGGCTTCCCTATCGCCGAGGGTGAGGCCATTGTGGTGAAGCCCAGGTGGCAGGTGAACACAGAGATCCTATGGGAGTCAAGGGGGCAGCAGGCAAGCGCAACGTCATACAGTCCTGATGCCAGGACAAGATTCTGCAGGGAGCAGGGTGTGGTGGCAGGAGGAGGGATGAAGCCTGCAATCCCAGTAGCTCAGGAGCCTGAGAAGGGAGGATGTCAAGTTCAAGGCCAGCCTCAGCCACTTAGTGAGATCTTGTGTCAAACTAAAAAAACAAAAAAGGGTTGGAGATGTAGCTTGGTGGTGAAGTACCTCGGGGCACAATCCCCCAGTGTGGACAAAGATTCTGACGGGACCAGGAGAGACAGTGACAGGGAAGCGTGGCAAGAGTTTTTTATTCTAAGGGAGAGGATACACCATCTCTGGGGACGTCCAGCCTAGGTCCTCTCACTAAATGGCCCTGGGTCAGTATCAGCAGAATACTTGTTAATTGGGCTCTGGAGCTCCTGTATACACTGCAGGCCATCTGTAGAGTTGACCTGAGTATGGAGATTGGGGGCCCCAGAGTCTTAGTCTCTCCTGCAGGTAAGTGTATATCCCCCAGGGCTGAACCAGATCCTTCTGGAAAGACTGATCAAATTGTGTGCTCCTCAACATCTTAGAGTGGTGTGTGTGTGGTGGGGGGAAGAGGGGTCATTTAGGAAGAGCAGATGAAACCCACGTGGACACAACCTGAAGAAGGTTCTCTGGTCCAGCACCACTGCCCTCCACCCCATGGCTAACGTCTGAAACTCAGCAGTTTCCTGGAGACGACGCTGTGTGTTCCTGCAGAGAGCCAGCATCTGTGCTGGAACTGGGGTTCAGACGGGTGAGGTGGGCCAGGTCCTAACCCTCTGGGGAACTGCAGTCTACGGGTATCCCAGGCTGACTTCCGTCTCAAAGGGCATGGCGGCAAGTTGTGATCAATCCTTGGGACCCAGGGTTGCAGATCCTTAGATTTTTTCACAGGGTCTAGAGAAGCTGATGGGCCCATAGGCCCATGGGGAGAGATGGGGATGGCACCTCATGGCACCAAAGCCCCCCATGCCTGTGTTCCACTGGGGCTGGGCGTGCCAGTCTGGCCTGTCCTGGAGACCCGTCGCATCCCTGTGCTGGGTCCCTCTGCCGGTGTCTGCTTATCTGAACCCAGAAGCTTAAGAGTTCCAATGTGGCTTCCACATAAACTTCGGGTTACCAGGCAGCTTAGCGGCTGTTGGGAAGTGATGAAATTGAACTCTCAGGGATAAATCATCTCTTCACTTGCCATGAACATGATGTTGGGGGGGGGAAGAGCACATTATTTATGGCTTTACAACTGGATTCTGGGCTCCCTTCGTGCATTTAGTAGCTCATTTTCGGCTCCATTGATGTCACCGCTGAGTTCCTGCTCTCCATGTGCCCTATCCTGCAGGATTTTAGGTACCCTTTGTAGATGATGTCAGCAAATCCTTTAAGAACACAAGGCAGGTAGGTTAAGGTGTTACGATAGAACATTTTTATTGGAACACCAGGGAGGAGGCTGTGGTTTTGACTGGGAGGTGTGGGAATAATTGCAGAGGAGGAAGAATATGAGCTGGACTTTGCTATGGCTGACTGCATCCCTCCAAGTTCGAGTGTTGGAAGCTTCATCCCCATTGCAGAGGTGTGGAGAGGTGGACCTGTGGAGCGATTGGGTCCCCAGGGCACTGCCTTCACCGGGGCCATGTCAGGAGTGGGTTTCTGATACAGGACATGTCTGACTCCCTTCTCTCTGTGTGCCCATTTTGTCCTTCCACCCCTCTGCCGTAGGATGACTCAGCAGGCAGGAAGGCCTGCACCAGATGCAGCCCCTGGGGCTCGGATGTCTCAGCCTCCAGCACTGTTGCCGCGTGGGATTTCTTTATGCATCACCCCATCTCAGGTGTTCTGTTGTAGCAGCAGGAAACTGACCAAGCCAGATGTCATCAGGAGAATATCAGGGTGGGTGGGCAGTGGTGATGAACAACTGGATCAAAAGGGCGTCAGAGTGGGGTCCTGCAGCCCTGGGGACAGATGTGAGGAGGGAAGCAGACACAGGGGTGACAGTGAAAAATGAGTTAGTCCCAACTGCCACAGTGAGCTGGCAGTCCAGGCCCCGTGCATAGATACCCACTGAGTCCTCACCCACAATCCTTTGCAGTAGCTACTGTCACCTTTCATGGAGCAGATGAAGAGAACAAGGAACAGAGAAGTTAAAGAAGTTGACAAAGTCTTTTTAATAAACAGGGAGCTGACCCCAGGGCCCACCAGTGTGCTGGGGTGTCGTGACCTGAGGGCCAAACCTTAGGAACAGGCAAGGGGTGATGGGGGAAAAGACAAACAAATGCTAGTAGAGAGAAAGCTGGGACCAGGTGGGACACCATCCTCTGATGGAGGAATAGTGTCCAAGAGCTAGCTCAGCACATTTATTATATAGGTTTTCTCATCAAAAGGCTTTCTGTGAGAAAGTTTCTTCAAAGCAGGCAGGCTTGAAGGGTGAAGCACTGGCAAACAATTACAATTATCTGGTTGAGCTCATAATTCTCTATCTCCGGCAGATGGTGTCTGAACTCAGGGTCCAGACTGATAGGATTCCATGCCTTGCACAGAACCTCCTCCAGCAGGGCATCACCATAGCAACTGGGCAATCTTGTCCTGCACCATGCACTGAAAGTTCCCAGAGCAGCACAGCCACAGCCACAGCCCAGCGGCAGTCACAGACCATGATCCTCGTCACCACTCCCCACTCTAGGGTTGCCAGGGTTCAGTGCCACAGTCTGTGGATAAAACCACTGACGTCCATCACTTTGTCTGGAGGCTGGAAGTCTGAGATCAAGATGTTAGCAGGCTGGTTTCTCCTAAGCCTCTCACCTTGGCACGCACCTCCTCACTGTGTCTTCTCACACAATCTTGCCTCTGCATGCAAATCCACGGAGTCTCTTTGTGCATCCAGACTCTTTTTACAAGGACACCAGTCGGATTGGATTAGGCCCCACCCTAGGCCTCATTTTGACTTATGCCTTTTAAAAGACACTATCTCCAAGTTCAACTATATTCTAAGGCATCTGGGCTCCAACATGTGAATCCTGGGAGCCATCGTTTGGCCTGCCGCAGGTAGCAGCGGAGCTGGGCTGTGTTGGGAGGAGCACTGTGGCAACCTGTGTGGGATGGAGGAAGAGGCTGTGGCCCTAGAGTACAACTGCACATTGGAGTCATCCACGGGGCTTTTTACAATCCCAGTTGTACCTAAGACCAATGAAATCTGACTTGCCACCGTGAGACCCAGGTGTCTGTCCTTTGTAAAGCTCCTATCTAGTTCCAGAGGACCACTCATCATGGGGGAGATGGCCTGAAAATCCAGAACCCGGTATGAGGAGGAAGGGAGATTTGGAAACCAGGCCAGGCCAGGTACACTCAGCACGAGGGCTGCATAATGCTCAGCAGAATTCAGCCCATGGCAGGCCACTCAAGCAATTGGCCAAAGAGGCTTGATTGATGGCTGTGACCACAGAATGACATCCCTCCATGGCCATCTGCCACCTGGAGCCCAGATCCCTCTGCTCTGCTCCAGGTGCCCTGGCAGCCGCACGTGAGTCCACCGTGCCACCATCGACCCCCAGCTCTATGTGATGGCTTCACAGGTCACTCCACGCAATGCCCCCAATGTCCTCAGTCTGTGGAATCCAGCAATGTGTGGCAACTTCCTGTATCAGGACTAAAACCTTTGTTTGTGAAGTCTCAGGAAATAGAGCCACAAGAGTTCTTCAAAGGGTGGGCCTGGCAGGGCGCACAGCCACTCTGTCCCCAGGAGCTTCCTGGTGCGCTGAGCTCAGGGCTGTTGGGGCTGGCAGCGACCAGTCTGGGTCCAGGCAGATGGGTCTTCTCCAAAAACAATCCTTGGTTGAGAAACCCCAGGACGGCCTCTGGAGGCTGTGCAGACACAGTGTACCTTCCCTCCTAAAGGGACTGTCTTCAGAAGTGTCTAAGAATAGTCTGGCCCCTGATCTTTCTCGGCCTTGGCAAACTGACCCGGCTGGAACACAAGAGATGCCCTGAGCCCAAGACTTTTCTTGCTCAGTTGCAGCACCTGTGGAGATGTGCCTGGGTCCCTGGTCCCTGCTTGGGGAAGCTTCCTTTCTAGTGGGGGAGACAGAAAACCAAAAAGCACATGAACAGGTAGTATGTAGGGTGGATATGAGAATAATGAAACACAATTTATAAGATTAATAAACTTATTCCCTGCCGGGTGCTGTGTTGCACCCCTGAAATCCCAGCAGCTAGGGAGGCTGAGGCAGGAGGATTGCAATTTCAAAGCCAACCCCAACAAAAGTGAGATGCTAAGCAACTCAGTGAGACCCTGTCTCTCAATAAAATACAAATAGGGCTGGGGCTGGGGCTCAGTGGTCGAGTGCTGGAGTTCAATCCCCCCGGTACTCCCTGCTCCCACCCTCTCTAAAAAAGCTCATTTCCTTCTTTCGACAATGGCGCATTCCCCACACACATTGACTTTGTAATGCTCCCACCCACAGCCTTGCTGGGGAACAGGGGAGGGCAACCCAGGACTGGCCACCACCAACACTTCTTGAGCAGCCTCCCCAGGAGTGAGGTGGCACAGGGAACACGCAAGTGTGCCAGGGAAACCCTGAGGCTGACTTACCATCAACAAGGAGACGGGGCCCCACAGTAAGTCGACTACAAGGAAGGGTCCAGCACTGTTGTTAGCGCTGTTCCTGGGGTGGTCTTTTTTGGGTGCTGGGGATTGGTCCCAGGTCCTCGGGTACACTAAGCATGTGCTTTACCACCGAGTCACACCCACAGCTCCTCTGTGGAGATCGCAACGGGGATGTAACAGAGACACGTGCCTGGCCCCCAAGGAGCTCAGTGTAATGAGGGACGAAGGAGAATCTACGTGTTTACCCATCAGCCTCTCCGTCCACTCACTGTTAGGCAGGAGGAGTTCAGGAAAGAGCTGAGCCAAGGCAGGGACATGGCAGAGAGAACAGGAGGACAGAAGAGGTGGGGGGACAGGGTGAGGACATGCCTGGCTGGGGTACACCAGAGGCTTAAATCTGATGCACGTACCCTGGGAGGTGGTGAGAGCTTGTGGAGATTGAGGGGTCCATTGGCCCAAGTGCCTATGGGTCACCCCCTGACTATATGGGTGACACACAGGATCCCTGAAAGGAAGAGGGGTCTTGGGGAGACTGGGTCACAGAATTGCTAGCTGCCCACCCCTCACTGCCTCCCAACATGAGCCCAGGATGGCACAGTGGGTTCAACTTGTGACAAAAATGGTCTGTTCCGTGCAGTAGTCTGCAAGGTGGAAGAGCGTTCTCAGGAGGGCTGGTGAAAAACTGCTGGGGACACAAAAGCCTAGACTCTTGTGAATGGTCATCCCAGCAACTCAAAAGGTGACAGAACTAGAAAGAACATGGGGCTCGGAGCGGTAACCAGTGCCCCTGGGACTAGCGAAGGCTTTCCTGAGAGGTGACCACTGAGCTGTGCTAGAAACTGAGCAATATAGGAAAAAAAAAAAAAAAGGGGAGGCAAGAGGCCAGAGAAAGGGGAAAATCAGGCAAGGTACTGCAGACCAACTAGAAGATTTGGGGCTTTATACTCCAAGAACTGACTGGACTTCTCCTTGATGTTTTTAAGCAGAAGTTGTATTTTTAAAACAGCTTTGAACATGGCCTGAACATGAAAAGACTGGAAGGTAATCATGAATGCAGAGAGACCAGATAGAAGATTTGTGCCTTCCTTATGGAGGGACAGGCGTGGCTTGGTGGCCCCAGGACCTTAGCACTTGCTGCTTCTTGGGCTGAGACCGCTCCTTCCCATGATCTTCAAAGGAATCTGTCCAGTTTTGTCCATCACGGGCTGGAATAACTGCTGACCTGTCTGTCAGTGTCTTCCTGCTCTGACAGGTTCCTCAAATGTAGTCTACTTATGTTCTGCTGAGCAAGATCTTCTTGCCAGGTTGGTTCTAGATTCCAGGCAAGGGCCTTGACTTGCAGGGAGCAGCAGGAGAAGGAGCCCCTCCAGTCTCCAGAACCTTTGATTCAGCAGAAGGGGAGGAAAAAGGCAGGAGAGAACTGGCAGATGAGCTTCTGCCCCTTGGAGAGGGGGTGAGGTTTCCTACTGGATTCCAAGTCAGTGGAGGGCTGTTATGGTGGATTCAAACTGTGGGGCCTTCCCTTGGGGCCTCAAAACTCCACGGCAACGCTCCAGAGAGCAGAGGCCTCCTTGGTGTTGCCTCCTCTGCCAGAGGCCTGGCATCCAAGTCCTGGGCCCTGAGAGGCACCTGGGATGCATGCGGCTGGGTGGGGGCAGAATTAGCCTCCTAGTCTTTCACCTGGCTGGGGGCAGCTGCTTTGGGGCGGGTGCTTTGGGGAGACACATACATGTGTCTCCTACCCAAGCTGCAGGACTGACTGCTTAGGAAAAAAACCCAGTAGCTGGCATGGGGCGGGCGGGGGGGGGGGGGGCGCTGAACGTTCCATTCTTTGCTGGCAAGAGAACACAAGGCCACAGAAGGCTGTGATGAGAAATAAAGGACCCAGTGACTCAAGGCAGTTGTGACAGGTTTATTGTGGAGCGCGGCATGGGCCTGCCAACACAGTCCACAGACGTGACATTTAACAGCCTTGCACATTCCATCCTCCCTGCTGGCCGCCCTGTCAGCCCTGTGAAACCCAGGCAGCTTAGCCACAGCCACCAACAGTCTGCTGGGGTGACGCTGGTCTAGGGACCAAGCGCATCACCGCGTGTTTTGGGAATGCAGGAAAAATGCTTTTAAAAGCTGCTTGTCTCCACGCAGGTGGGTCTTCTGCACATGGAGGGGCTGGGCTGTAATCTGTACAGATGAGTGGGGCACGCTTGCAGAGAGCCATCTGAGGGCATTTAGGGAAGCTATCCAATCCCTCTCTGAAATCCCTAATCCAGAAAGGCACCCAACCCACGGACTGCCTGGGTTCACTGCAGGCACACAAGCAGGAAGCCACCTTTTTGGATCCTGTGATGCTTACCCCCCAGGTACAAATGCCCTTTCTCCAAGAACGACACCACAAAGCTTGTATCTGTTGGGTGCTTATCTCTGCCAGGCATTATAAGTCTCTCCTTATATACATGAGGTCACTGAAGCACAAAGAAGTTCAATAACTTGCCCAGATCACCCAACTGGTAAGTGGCAGAGATGGGATCTGAACCCCTTCTCTGAACTACCAGCCCGACTGCAGCTATGTTGATACCCCAAACCCCTCCTGCCTGAGCCCCCTTCTTCCTATAGGAAGTTGCTTATAGGAAAATAAAAATGTTCCAACATTCTAAAAGACATGGAGCAAATATTAGATTGAACTTTGTAGATAAGCAGCTTGACTCTATATGGCACCATGGTCTCTGGTGGCAGCCAGGAATGGAAATTTAGAAGCTATAGTTGGCACAGAGCAAGGCCAAGCCTGTCTTTGGAAAACTCTGTCAAGGCCTATATACAGGGTGAGGTGAGCCAGCATGGAGTTTGTGCATTGAAAATGTGCACCAGTGTGTGAAATGCTTACCAAAGATTCCGAGCTCCTGCAAATCCCAGCAGTATGTGACTCACACTAGGGAAGAGGGACCCATCCCTGTCTTTCTGTGGAGATGAGAGCTCTTTTCAGAACACCACTGTGTCTCCCTAGAGCCTCAGTGTTGCCGCTGTCAACTTTCCCTGAGATTGCAACATCACCAAATAATCCACAGGGCATCTGTCCTCACTCCTTTGCTCCCTTTCCCAGTGGACCCTGGAATGCAACACAGTGGTTCTGTGTGCATGATTGTGGGTGACAGGGACAGAGAAGAGAAGGGACAGAAAGGGGCACGTGAGGGGAAACCAGGGGCCTCAGGAGTGCACAGTTCCCTAAATGACACTGGGTGGTCACAATGCTTCCCTTCTTCTGGGTCAGAGTTCAGAGAACTGCATCAAGGGAAGGAATGCCCAGAATAAAAAATATATGATGGGCTGAGTCAAGGGAGGGACACTTCCTCTTTGAGGCTTGCAACATTGCTTAGAAACCATGTGCCAAGCAGATGTGGAAATAGCAGTTGTAAGTCTCTGCCAGAATCTTCCAGAGTGGTGTCTGTCTGCTTTCTACTGTACCCCGATCTGACCCCACAACCCACTGTCACCAACCTACAGATGAAGGCATTGAGTTACCTGCACATCTCTCTCCTCCTCTCTCTTCCTCTCCTCCTCCTCCTCCTTCTCTCTCTCTCTCTCTCACACACACACACACAGCTGACACCATTAAAACAAAACAGGTAGCTTCTCGGAGTTAGCATGCTTACCAGGGAGTCCCACAGATACAATGTACAGGTTTCTTATAGTTGATGTTCATTTGTTTTTATCAACACCTTTAATTTTTGTGAATGAAGTCATAATTTAAAATTTCTGGGGGAACACAGAGAACAGAGTCTTCCTTGGAGGCTACAGAACCCTTTGATGTGGATTAGCTAACTACACATCAGAAAATATTCTGGAAGTCTTGTTTTTCCATATGTGGGGTATTTTTAAAAAGAAGGGCCAAAAGTTGGGCATGGAGGTACACACCTGCAATCCTAGTGACTCATGAAGCAAGAGGATTGCAAGTTTGAGGTCAGCCTCAGCAACTTAATGTGACCCAATCCCAAAATAAAAAATAAAAAGGGATGGGGTTGTAGCTCAGGGGTTAAGCAACCTGTACAAAAAAAAGCCCCCCAAAACTCTAGCTGAAGTGAAATATTCACATAAGGATATCTCAACCTTTAGACCATTTGATCTTATGCTTTTCTACCCTACCAAATCCAAAATATCAGACATTCTCTATACATTGTTGGGATCACTGACGCTCAATATGGTTTTCCTAAAAGCTCTCACACATTTTTGGTACTAAAATAAATAAATAAATAAGATTAGGTATAGTTTTGCAAAAGAAAAAGAAAATCACTCTCAGAAATGATTTTCAATTTGCGAGGGAGCAGGCCTGACTCCTTATCTGGGTGGGACTGCCCAGGCCAAAGCCCAGCTCCTCCGCCTCCTTGCACACGCTGAGCGCCAGACTCCAGAAGCAGCTCCCTCCGGGGTTCTTCCAACAGCGTTCCTTCCAGGAAGCTTGGCTCTAAAGGAAAACAAAAGTGGGGACATCCTGGTGGGCTCTTGGAAGGAGATGTGGTGGGTGTCAGGAATCTGGACACTGGTGACCACTTTCCACCGTCAGTTCATGTGACTGATTCACTCCTCGCACAGGCATTTTCACTAACCGCCACACGCCAGGGCAGGGTGCCGACACACTGTATGGGGTTGAGCCATACGAAATTGCTGTTTGCTTCTCCCAGTTGGATCAAACTGCATTAAATTCGTTTTTCCTTTCCTTTTGCTTATTTATGTGGATGGCCAGCTAAATGTGGTCACGGGGTCCAGGCGGGTTCCCTGGCTTGGCTGCCGGGAACAGAGTGGCGACTCTAGCAGGACGACCCATCGCCCGTGGGTAGCTGACTCCAGGGGAGAGAAGCGGTAAGGAATGCCTCTGCAGCTTTGAAACTTACTTTTTGTGTTGGGATTACTTCCATTTCCTTAGCCAGCACCAATCGGTCTTTGCTGCCTTGGATTGAAATGGAAAAATGAACTAATTTTAGGAACCCGTGAGCCCAGTTTGGTTGCTTCCTAGTCTTCCCAGCAGTGCACGCCAATGCTCAGCCTTCCTTTCCAGTTGTCCGGGGCTTTTTAGCCAATTCGGCCATCTCTGAAAGCATGCTGGAGTTCTTTCTTGAACGGTTTGCTTGACAGAAATATTTGGTCTTGTCTCTCACTGGGGTTGTTTGGTGCCAATTTATTTGAAAGAGACATTAAGAGATATGGAGAACTAGCACCAAGTCTGGGAGAAAGTGAAAAGTGCAAATTCTATCTTGGAACTCCTGAGAGAAGTTTGGATCACAACATGGCCTACTTAATCTAAAAACACACTCTGATTTTTTTAAAAATAATTTTTTAGTTGTAGATGAATACAATACCTTTATTTATTTATTTACTTCTATGTGGTGCTGAGGATCAAACCCAGTGTCTCCCAAATGCTAGGCAAGCGCTCTACACTGAGACACAAACCCAGCCCTAAAAACTACTGATTTAATGCAACTGTACAACTCTTTTATATATTTGTTACCTTGACGATTGGCATAACAAGGTTAATATGTGAAGGCTACAGCAAAGACTTACCCACCCAAGATAGGAAGTTTGGGAGCTAAAACTATTCAGAGCTTCAATTTCAAAGGGTCTGTTTCAATCCCCCACCTTTAGTTCACCCCTTTATCTTGAGGAAATTGGGGTGCATTTTATAGGTAAGACACAGTAATGCTGCCAGGCGTGGTGGTGCATGCCTGGAATCCAAGCTACTCAGGAGGCTGGGGTGGGAGGATTGCAAGTTCAAGGCTAGCATGGACAACTTAGCAAGACCCTATCTCAAAATAAAAAATTTAAAAAAGGGTTGGGAGTGCAGCTAAGTAGTAGAGTGCCCCAGGGTTCAATTCCCAGTGCCACCAAAAACAAACTAGTAAGCTAAACCACCTAGTTAAAGGGTTTTCCTTAGTGTCACTAAGTTTTTCTCCTGATGGTATCAAATCCATCCCATAATCAGTCCTGCTGGATAACCCAATTGTCATTTGCAATGGAGTCCGGATCTGCCCAAGCCCCTCCCAAAATGGGTCGGACACCACTTTCCACCATACATGTAATTCTGTAGTATTTTATCACTTTATATAGGATAAACCTTCCTTTTTTGTGGGGTGGGGGTGGAGGGTACCAGGGATTGGACTCAGGGGCACTCAACCACTGAGCCACAACCCTAGCCCTAGTTTGTATTTTATTTAGAGACAGGGTCTCATTGAGTTGCTTAGCACCTTGCCGTTGCTCTGAACTGGAATCCTCCTGCCTCAACCTTCTGAGCTGCTGGGATTACAGGCACCCGGCAGGATGAAGCCTTTCTTTTCAGCAGCGTCTCCTACACAGAGGAAATGTGGGGCCTGCTGTGTCTGGCCTAGAGGGGAGGGGCAGAGGCCTTTGGAGGGCAACTTCCAAGTGCACAACGAAGGTGATTTCTCTTGGACCCTTTTTTAAAATATGCCACTGGAGCAAACTCCACCCCAAGTTCAGTTGTAAGTACATTCACACACACTGATATGAAATTAAAAGATTTAATGACATTATTTATGTTTAACAAACAGCTCAGAAAACAAAACCTGACACCTTTAAGCTCTCAGGCCAAAGGAGATACCTCACATCCCTTCCCCATTTCAACTAGGAGAATTTAATTAAAATAAAGTTATTCGATTTCAGTTTAATCTAGTACCAAATGCAGATAATACGGGGAACAATCAAAAAATTCTGAAATATATAACCAAGGTCCTGGCACACATTCTATGAGATAAGCTTTTTAAACGATGATTTTTACTCATCTATAGTTACCAAACCAACCCCAGGATTCACCAAAGGGCCTACCATTTTAGTCCAAGTAAAATTCACACAGTGGCTAGTGAGACAAGACCAAGATTCTCAACCTCAGCACTGGTGCATCTGGGGCCAGGTCATTCTTTATTATGGGGACTGTCCTGCGCACTGCAGGGTATTGAGCAGCATCCCTAGTCTCTACCCATTAGATGCCTGCAGTACCTCTAGTTGAGAACTGCAGGGTCAGACGGAGAGTCTACAACCAGCACCAATTGAATAAATTGTGAGGTGCAACCTGTGCCAGCTTCACCAACCCAGAATGAAGCCTGGAGGACAGACTAGAGGGGGTCAGAGAGGAGGAGGAACATGGAGTACCACTGAGTCTTACCCACCTTGAACTATACTCCAGCTCAACTCAAGGCTCAAGAAGGAACCCTGGCTTACAAAGGTGAAGAACCCGGGGAGAGATGGGCCTACCGACTTGACTGTGTTCCACAGAGGGTGGGCTGGGCCAGGAGGAGATCCTCTCTACCGGCTCTGAGCCTTTGCATGTCCTGACCCCTCACTCCATTGCAGTCACTTCTCTTCCTACTCCAACTGGCTCACCTTACCCTTCAGGTCTCAGCTTCATGTCACTTCCTCCTGGAAAGGTTCTGGTTCCTTTCCCCAGGGCCCACCTGCTCTGGATGGCCCACTTGGTGGCACCTGCCTGGCATCCACACTTTTCCAGGTGCAATACTTATCACCTACTGCACATGTCCCCTGTATATGTAAATGAACTCCGCAGGTTTAGTTTTCTGTTTGATACTCCCATGACTCCCCGAGGACAGAGACCCTGCCCTAGCAAATGCCGCACTCTTCCCAGAATCTGTCAAGACACCCGATACATGGAAGATGTCTCCTCCCAAATGTTTGCTGAAATGACAAAAGATATCACTTTTCACTGAAGGGCAAGGGAGGGCCAATAAGTGAGGCTCATGACAATGGAATTAAGCACGTGGTCACCGTGGCCAACAGAGCCATCAATGTGTAAGCTCACTTATTTCTGCAAAGGTGACAAGACTAGAGAGTACCAGGCAGAAGCAAATCTCAAACGACGATATGGAAAACGTGCGGGTCTCTGTTTTTAGCCACATAGATTTGGAGTGTTCACCAGTCTCTTATTGTGATACTTCTTTTGGACAAATGTTTTGTATCCTGAACTGAATCACATACCTGCCAATGTGTGGATGACATTTACCAATGACAGCTGACCACTAAACCAGCGTTTTAAGGAGCGATCGTTTACATATCGATGGGGAGTACCACAGGGAGAGCGAGGGCCAGTCAACCAGGACCCCTCGAGAAGTGGATCATGTCTGTATTCAGAAGGCACATGCCACAGTTGCCCTGAGGGCAGCAGGCCAACTGCTGACATCTGTTCTGTATAGTGTCCCTCACCATTGCCAGCTTCCAACAGCAAGAACACAGAGACATTTCCGTCTAACTTTTGTATGAAGAATTTAATTATCTATACACGTAACTAATTCAAAAGGTTGTATTACAGTTGTTAAAGCCGCAGGTTTATATATTTATATATTTTACATTCATATCATGAAAATACTGCAGCGCAGGCGGACGAGGAGGAGCTGTCCTCGTCCCCTGCACCGTGCAAGTGGAGGACTCCACACAACCGCCAGCACAGAGCCTCCCGAGACATGAACACAGAAGGGACAACGTGTTACAGAGTCATTAACAGGACAGCTGGGTTGTGCTTGAGCCCCCCACCCCACCTCTGTGCTGTCAGCAACTGGCGTTTTTATTGAGAGCTTTCAACGAGTGTTTAAGAGACAAACATGGCTTCAGCTACAGCACGGCTAACACATGAATGACCATGAGCTCCATTCATATTAATCTGTAGAAATTCCACAGTCTAGTTAAAAAATGTAAACATTGGAAATTAATTGCAGGGAGACTTCTACACATTCTTTCTTGTCAAGAAAATTACTTGTTCAAAATGTGTCATTCCAACAAAAGTAATTGGAATAAAAACTTCATGTAACAGAGACTAGAGGGACTACAGACACTGTGGATCATAACAACCTCAGCGGTGTCATCTACTGATTTATGGTATGAAAACACACAAAATTAAAAACCCCAAACAAGACACCAACTCAACCAGATAAATCTGAGACCAAACAAAAACATAGGTGCTTTCTCATGTGGCTACAAGGTCACTGTGCAAAATAAAATTAATGCAATGTGGTTAGATATCATACAAGAGCGTTTGCCATGGGGAGAACTCATTTCTTATGTACAGGATGGATTACATGCGCAACGAGTACATCTGATACACACGAGCACAAAACACCTTCTGTTTAATTGGGCTCACTCTACACATCTTCAAAACATACACTGAACTCCTCTGTACTGCTACGGTAGGGGGAAAAAAACCCCAAACTACACAATTTAGTTGGTAACACTGGACAAAATGAAAAATACAAGTCTCAGATTTATGGACATTTGGAACAATTTTTAATAGCACATGCAGCATTCCTTGATAGTGGGTCTTTTTGCAAAACCAAAATAGCAAAGAAATGATTGATTGATTGATTTTTATTAAAAGGCTAAAATATATATATATTTAAAAATAATCTTAAAACTATTGAAAGCACCTGTGCAAAGGTGGGGGAAGTCAATTTGAGTAACTAGGAAAGCCACAAAAGGACCCACTACCCTGTGTATTTTTGTAATTTTTGCTTCTGTCTCTGCAAGTAATAACTCAAACATTGCGATCACATGCAACTACGGTAAAATGAGGTAAACTGCTCTGCAGTGAGTTCTTCTACTCAGAAGGCAGTAGGTGATCATGCTGGAAGTCACATGATCAAGGCTGCATCTCCCATCATCCCTCTGGGCAGTGATATGGGATAGTGGGTCTCTTTGAGGACTTTCAAGCCTGAGGGGGGGATGGACAACATATGATTCCTAGAAAAAGGAGGAAAACAACACATAAGCAAAACAAAACAATGAGCAAAATTCAAGCTAGGAAAATGAGTTGGGCATGTCAACAGCATGGTGCCAAATGATTTTAAAAAAATAGGAAAAAGGGGGGAGGGAAGGGAGGGGACATGCTACAGAAGGAATGAAAATTTAAAACAAAAACAAAACAACCCCACGAGATAAAGTTTTGCATTACAGAAGGTCTTCAAAGAGACGGTTGTGAATGCAGCAGTGGTCTAGCTTTAAGTTCTGCAAACCAAGCTCAGCAGAATCAGAGCAATGCTGCATGTTTCACTGGAAGGTACCAGAGAGGAGAGGAACAGAGCCACCAGGGCACTTACATTGCTGGCTTGGGTCCATGTCTGTGGTCAGCTTCACATAGTTGGATGGGAAGAGCCCCACTTGTCCATTGACTTCCCCTTTCCACCAGTCGGGGTCCTCCTTGTTGAGGACGTTGATGATCTGGCCCTTGCTGAAGGCCAGCTCGTCGTCATTCTGCGCAGTGTAATCGTACATCCCGATCACCTGGCACACTGCAGAAGACAGGGCTGGGTGAGCAGCTGCACACCCTCGCTGGCACATGTGTGAGGGGTCACTTGTGGCCAGCAGACATTTTCACAGATTATTTTTGCCCTTTCAAAATAAGGTACTATGAGCCGGGCATGGCAGCACACTCCTGTAATCCCAGTGGCTCGAGAGGCTGAGACAGGAGGATTGTGAGTTCAAAGCCAGCCTCAACAAAAAGCGAGGGGCTGAACAACTCAGTGAGACCCTGTCTCTAAATAAAATACAAAACAGGGCTGGGGACGTGGCTCAGTGCTTGAGTGCCCTTGAGTTCAATCCCCGGTACCAAAAAAAAAAAAAAAAAAAAAAAAGAGCGTACAGTGAAGTGGAAGTGCCCCAAGGGGCTTTTCATGGTGCAGGCAATAGAGGAAGATGAAGGATCAAAACTAAGACAACAGCAAAATTTTCACACTACGCCCTTGGTTTGTACATCTTCCTCTTTTTTGGGTTTACTTGTCAGCAGAAAATTTAGAGTGATAACCAGGTCTCTGGCTTTGGACGTGGAGCTCCTTCTAATGCTGACTAGAGGACACTTGCCAGCTTCCGCTGTATGGGACAGCTGGGGACTGTAGGACTCCACTATCACTTTTACTTCTCTCTCTCTGTCATTTCCTGTGTGTGTGTTACTGCAGATGGAACCCAGGGCTTCATGCAAGTAGACAAGTGCTCTTCCACTGAGGCACATCCCAGCTCCTTCTTTTTTTTTTTTTTTTTTTTTAAAGGTGAAAGGCAATTATTATCTGACCTTCAAAAACTTCCAAATATTAGTGTAAAGTAAAATTGGGTGTTTTAAAACATTTTTCTGCTTTATCTTTGTGTCTTAAAGAAATTTTCACATGTCAACAATTTTTCTCCTTTTCTCTCAAATCTACAGGAAGTTAAATTATTTTCATTCTCTGCCATCTTGACACTTTGGAGAATTCTGCACCATTGGGTCACAGTCTCCAATTAATCTTTCATAGCCATCTTTGTATAGGTTCAGGGTTTTCAACCCTCCAGTTAGCTAAATTAATCACCTCAACACATAAATTCAGTGGGTTCCAATCTACCTGATGAAGGGAGCTGCACACTGACAATCGGGGACACCAGATTTCCTCAGGGGACAGTGGATACAGCTGGTACTATACCCCTCTGCCTACACAGGTCTCTGTTTGAGGAAAGAGGCCCAGCTGGGGTCAGGACTCAGGAAGTTTACCAATCCTTCAATTTCTTGCAAAGGCTGCCAAATTTTAATCTTATTTCACTAAAGACACCATGTAGACATTTAACCACAAGGTAATGGAACAAAGATTTCATGTTTCCCACAAATGCCACCTAAGAACTGGTGTCTAAAGGACCTAAAGCAGCAATTTGCTCCCTACCCTCACCTCTCAAATGTTACTGAAGCATCTAATTTAGTCCTTTAGATCAGAAGATAGTCAGCCGGGTCAACTGCAGTGCTGTCCTTTTCAGTTCTCTAGGAAAGCCCGCACAACGTCCTGCCATTCAGCGAGGCCCCTCTGCTCACAGTAAGTGTCACAGGGAGTTATTTCAGTCTTCTGTGAACACACTGCAACCAACAGATCCTCGTGGCCTCCAGCTCCATCTCCTGACCTATCTAGACCCCAGCCATTTATTTTTAGGAGCCCCTCTCTGCGGCCTCATCCACTAGTCCAAATCTCAATTTAAATAGCTGGAAGGAAATCAAGAGAAAAATCTGGCTTTAATGCCACAGCATTCATGACTCCTTCAGGAGAAGAGTTCCAACAAGGGCTCTGTTGTGCCCAGCACAGTCAAGCTACTTAGATATTAGTCCTTTTGAAAAGCATTCTGTATCACATTAGCTGGGGGTCAGTTCCAGAAGTACAAGAAGTGCTTAATACACATGTGAAAAACAATTTAAAATACTTAATGAGAAGGCTGCGTGGGAGAACTGAAGAGACACGCATGCAGGTCATTTTTCAATGAGACTGAGAACTCCTTACCTGCCGGCAATGCCGCTGACTTGGGCAGCTCTGTCGGAGTGATTTTGCTTGTCCCAGGGCTTAGAAGTTTGACATAATTAGCTGGGAACCAGCCTATCTGGCGTTTCTTCCCACGTGCCTGGTAAGAAAATAATTGGATCAAAAACTTATAAATGTTCATCTTCTGTTATGATATAATTTGCTTTGTAGCAGAACACTTATGCAAAGTTTATATAGAACTGAAATACAAATGGCATAAACAGTAGAATCTATGGATTACCATGACATAAAAATAAGATGTTGTTGTGAAAATTCAAACAGTCGCAGCCATTGGTCAGCAAAGCCTGAAATGGCTTTAAAAGGACTGGATCCTGTGGATTTAAAATTCAGAATATTCTGTAGTGTGTCTAAGACAGAAAACCAGTTAGTATTTAGCTACTAATTTCAGATAATGTGGAGATTATAGTTAATTCCAACATTACATTTGGGTTTTAGGAATAATAACAATGATGGCCATCAAAACACACTAAGTGCTTTTTATGAGCTCTGTCAAGCATCTTATATCCATTTATTCACATAGTTCCAAAGGGACAATGCTATTATCATTCCCAAGTTCAAGGAAGAAAGTGAGCTTGGAAAAGGTATATGACAGTCCAAAGGCTAGGGCTAGGGGTTGGTAAGTGGTAAGCCAAGAGTTACATGCCTGCACTCTTTGTAATAATACACCCTAAGATGCAAAAAGATGTAGATGCAGGACCCACAGATCACAAGAAGTCTCGACTTCACACTGTTTTCAAAACAATATCAGGCCCAAGTCACAGCTACAGCCACATTTTCACTGTCACTCTTTTCTCCACTGCTCAATCTGATTCAATACAAATTCCATCTACTGAGTGCTTACATTTGAGATAATTGTCGGAAAGAGTTCACGCATGACATGAAGAGCTTATAATTGGTGAGCTAAAGCTTGCAATTGCAATACAGTTCCACATAGACAGGCAGACACACACACAGGCTATCTCTAGAAACAAGGCCCTGATGAAAGCAGTTGCCTTTGAGGACAGGGGGTTTAAAGGGAGAGATCTGAATCCCTTTTAGTAACTTCTGAAATTTAAACCACATGAATATAACACCTATTCCCAAAATAAGGAAATAAAACTAAGAGAAAAACTTCTATCACCCTACTTCCGCCCTCCCTTCCACCAACTTACCAAGGATATCTCTGGGTTACTTTTTTTTTTTCAGTACTGGGGATTTAACCCAGGGGTGCTTAACCACTGAGCTACACCTTCTACCCTTTTTTAATATTTTATTTTGAGACAGAGTCTCGCTGAATTGCTTAGGGCCTTGCTGTTGCTGAGGCTGGCTTTAAACTTGTAATTCTCCTGCCTCAGCCTCCCACGCTGCTGGGTTTACAGGCCTGCACCACTGTGCCTGGCCCTCTGAGTTATTTTCAGGATGTACATTTGGTTTCACCCTCCTTGTGTCTGACAGTCTCCATGCCCCTGGCTCAAAGACTAAAGCATTTACTCTCATGGTAAATCCGCCCAACATTTCAAAAAAAAGTTTACACAATTGCACATGTTTATCTATCTACAACTGCAATGAATTCTCTTTGTCCCCACCTCTGCAATTCTACAAAAGCAGAAAACAGAGCCTGTTGATAATTTCTTCATTTGTCAATCCAGGCCAAGAGGGACTCTGTAAAGCACCAGAAGCTATCCTGGGCATGGGAATCCCTTTTACAGAGGGTTCCAAGAACCACCAAAACTCTCTTTGAGCAAGGTGTTAGGAGATAAGCACTAAAAATGTGCTGCCTTTATAAAGAGCTGGTTGCCTACACGTGGAAATAACTACGGGAAAGCTAAGAAACATACCAACGTCATCTGTGGAACACCAGGGTGAAGCTGGCAGGGGACCATTCCCAAATTCAGGGGAAAGGAGGCAGTGCTTCTGGCTGAGATGGCCCAGAAAGCCTCTAGAGAAAGTGGGCTTTTGCTAACTCTTGAGAAATCAGAGAGGGTCAACCCCATAGGGAGGAATGTTAGGAGCCAAGGCAGCTAAGTACAAGAGCCCGATGTTGGTGGTTTTAAACAAATTGTCCAATAAGTCTGGAATGGTTGCTAAAGAGTGTAAGGTGGCACAGGGAAGAAGGGGCACAACAGGAAGCCTCCACAGGCAGGCTGAAAGGGAAAGGCAATGGGAGCCACTGAGTCTTCAGAGAAGGAAAGGAACATGTAGATGGCAAGGTCAGTGGTAATGGTCTCCCTGGCATGAGCAAGCCCTCTCCTCTCCCTGCCCAGTGCAAAAACAGGCACATTACAAAGGAGAGTGGATTTCCAGGACTCCAAAGGTCAGATCCCTCAGCCAGGAAGCTGTATCTAACAAGCGCTTCTGGACAGGGTTTTTATGGCTGCTCACCAGCGAGCTCCCAGGGAACTTTCACCACTAGGCACACTCCCGGCTACCATGCCTTCTCTTCTAATGGACAGTCTTTAGTCCAGAGGGAACAGTATGTCCAGCTCACCACGGTATGGATCTTCCCCTACTCAGCCAGGGTTGGTCTGGACAGAACAGTGAGCAGAGGACTTTCTTCAAGTCCTCCTTCCTTCCTGAGCCACGTGCCTCCCATTTGGGCTGCTCTAATCCCTGCTCTTCAGTACTTGTTAAGGTGCCCTCCACAGCCAGCACCCTGTAAGCAAACTTTCTCTTTCCCTCCCCCATCTTGGCTATCTGCAGAGTCCTGCTCAGGGCCAGATGAAAGGCACAGATGTGACAACCAGCCCACAGCACACCAGTGGACACCTGAGGATCACTGCAAGCTCTTTCTTTAGGACAGTAGGGTTCTCATAAAAGGGATTCTAGAAACTACTTGTTCACATGCTCGGCAAGTACTGAGGCCCCAGTGTCATGCAGCAGGCCTCAAGATTGACTCCATAAAGGAAGATCTCGGTGTACCTTACCACACATATCCCTTCTGCACAAAGGCCAGAAGGCTTATTGGGAAACTTTCCCTTTGGCAGGTCCCTAAGGGCTGCCCATGTGGGTAAGCTGTCCTTCACACTATGCTATGAAGCAAGATGGACTCTGGGTCACCAAGGTTGGTCTTCACTTTCGTAGTGGGGGAGGTTGCGTGTAGGAGGCAAACACTTCCTGTTCAACAGCCAGCAGACTTATCTGTCAAGTACAGCTGTCCTTAAGTATCTGGGAGGAGGAGAGTGGTTCCAAGACCTCTCCAGATTCCAAAATCCAAGGATACTCAAGTTTCTTATATACAATGACATATATTTACATATAACCTATGCACAACCCCCTATACATTTTAAACCATCTGCAGATTACTTATAACACCAAATACAATGTAATTGCTATGCAAATAGTTGTTACACAACACGGTTTAGAGAATGACAAGAAAAAAAAAGTCTACTCATTTTCAATACAGATACAAATTTTTCTCAATTTCAGTCCATGGTTGGTTGAATCTGTGGATGTGAAGCCCATGGCTACAGCCATGTAATTTTGCTATAGAAGTAAATTTTTAAAGCAACATTTTATTTAGAAATAATTTCAAGTCCTTTGTGTATAGACCAAGGAGAGGGATAGTTGGGTCAAATGGTGGTTCCATTCCCAATTTTCCAAGAAATCTCCATACTGTTTTCCATATTAGATGCACCAATTTGCAGTCCCACCAACAGTGTGTGAGTGTGCCTTTTCCCCCACATCCTTGCCAACACTTATTGTTGTTTGTCTTCATAATAGCTGCCATTCTGACTGGAGTGAGATGAAATATTAGAGTAGTTTTGATTTGCATTTCTCTAATTGCTAGAGATGATGAACATCTTTTCATATATTTGTTGACTGATTGTATGCATATCATCTTCTGAGAAGTGTCTGTTCAGGTCCTTGGGCCATTTATTGATTGAGGTTTTTTTGGGGGGGGGGTTTTGGTGCTTATCTTTTTGAGTTCTTTATATACCCTAGAGATTAGTGCTCTATCTCACTATTAGTGCTCTATCCTCAGTCTATACCCAAAGGACTTAAAAATAGCATACTACAGGGACACAGCCACATCAATGTTTATAAAAGCACAATTCACAATAGCTAAATTGTGGAACCCACCTAGATGCCCTTCAAAAGATGAAATAATAAAAAAAAAGTGACATATATACACAATGGAATATTACTCAGCAATAAAAGAGAATAAAATCATGGCACTTGCAGGTAGAGAAGATAATGCTAAGTTAAGTTAGCCAATCCTAAAAAACCAAATGCCGAATGTTTTCTCTGATATAAAAGGAGGCTGATTCATAGTGGGTAGGGAGGGGAAGCATGGGAGGAATAGGCGAACTTTAGATAGGGCAGAGGGGTGGGAAGGGAAGGGAGGGGGCAGGGGGTTAGAAATGATGGTGGAATGTGATAGACATTATTATCCAAAGTACATGTATGAAGACACAAATTGGTATGAATATACTATGTATACAACATATGAAAAATTGTGCTTTATATATGTAATAAGAATTGTAATGCATCCTGCTATCATATATAAATAAAAAAATTAATTTAAAAACTGGAAAAAAAGAAATAATTTCAAACTATCAGAAAAGCAGCAAGAACAAGAAAAGTATATAACACCCTTTACTTAGATTCACCTGTTATTAACATTTTATCCCATCTGTTTCATTATTTGCACATTCTCTCTCCCTACCCCCAAATCCTCTTCACCGTAATTTCTTTATCAGAATTACCTGATTACAATTTGCTTACATTATGGCCGGTTACCCCTAAATAATTCAATGGCTATTTACTAAAAATAGGAATAGTCTCTCATAGGACGATAGTATGTTTTTCAATTTTAGTAAATTGGCACAATAATTTTATCTAAGCCAGGCTCAATGATGCCTACCTACAACCATAGTTACTCAGGCAGTTGAGACACTATGATCAGAAGTTTAAGGCCAACCTAAGCAACTTAGTGAAACCCTGTCTCAAAAATAAAAGGGTCGGGATGTATCTCAGTGGTACAGTGTCCTGGGTTTCATCCCCAGTACCAAAAAGAAAATTTTTTATCTAACCTGGTGTCCACATCCCAGTTTTGTCCATTATCGCAGTAACATCCTTAAGAGCATGTTTTTGTTTCATGTGGGATCAAGTCAGATATTGCCATCAGCAGTCATGTCTCTTTTATCTCCTTTCTATGAGTTTTGTCATTGACGTCTTTGAAGAATACAGCCTCTCCCTGCCCCCTTAATTGGACATTCCTTATTCTGAGTTTATTTAATGCTTCTGCATGATTAGATTCAGTTGATGCACTTCTAGCCACAATAGTATGTGACACTGTCTTTTTCAGGTAGCATGTTTGGATGAATATTACGTCCATTTGTCCTCACTGGTGAAGATCACTTTAATCACTTGATTAGAGTGGTAACTTAGTTCTCAATGGTATAATTACTGTGCAAATTATATGTGGTCTTTCTGTGGGAGTCACTCAAAGACCATAAGCAATTTCTATCCTTACTAAAAACTTCCCCTTAGGTTTGGCATCTAATGACGATTCTATTAATCTTTACAATGCTGATGTGACAGTAACCCTTTTAAAACTATTATTTCCTCTTGAAAGACTTAAAGGAGGTTTCTGGAATGGCAATATGAATAACAAGCTATAAGAATAACAACAACGCCACCACAAACACACAAACTAAAAACAGCATGATGTACAGATGTGGCTTTATATAAAAAGGAACCTGCTACTGCAACGTGCTTCCTGACACGACTGATGAGATGCTCCACTTTAGGATGCCAGGACCTCAAGGACAGCTCTACCTAGGCATCTGTCATCCTATGAATTCTCACTGTACCAACACTGAATCTCGAGTGATTTGAACTTGGAAACTGAATGGATGAATTTTATTTATTTATTTTTGGTACCAGGGATTGAACGTGGGGTGCTTTCAGCTTTTTTTGTTTTGTTCTGAAACAGGGTCTTGCCAAGTTGCTGAAGCAGGCTTTGAATTTGAAATCATCTTGCCTCAGCCTCCCGAGTTGTTGGGATTATAGGTAGGCGCACAGGGTCTGAAAGGATAAATTTTAAAATGAATTCCTAGTTTTCAGAATTCAGACATTGCTACTGGCTGGCTGAAGCTTAGGAACCAGATTCAGATAAAGTGGTATTTCTCATTATTCAAATGCAAGATTTAGGCAGTGATGGGTTCTTTGTACTTTGCAATCAAATACTGCCCCCATCTTGTATATTCAAACAAACTAGAATTTTAAATAAATAGGAAAAAAAAAAAAAACTAACTTGCAGCTCTCCTTCCCACCATCCACCTGGGTTCTTTTTTCGAATCAAAATTAGCTGACCAGGGGCCAAGGTAAGTTGCTCAGGACCAGTGGCGGTATATGAAGCAATAACTTGAGCAATTTCTGAAAAACAAGATCAAACATTGCAGCATACTGTTAAGAGTCAGGATTTGGAAACACTAAGAAGTCACAGCCACCTCCCATAGTCTCAGATCAGCATCGTCAAAACCAGCATATGTAGCTGATTTTCTACTGGATGAGGGAGGCTCTGAATCCCTCCCACTGTAGCCCCTTCCCCTAGCTATAGGGCAAATGCAGCGTTCAAGGGGCTTGGCCAATCCTTCTGTTGGGCTGTCTTCTGTTACTCCCTCATTGTTTCAGAACTTACCAGTTCCTACCATGAAGCCTGCTCCTGTCCACAGCCCCTCTTTAGCTTCCCAAACACCTGATACCAAGGGTTGGGCTTCACTCACCCACCCCACCCACCAGTGCTCAGTGAATAGAGGAAGTGTTCCCTCTGCCAAATACTTAGAGAGAGAAATTCTATTTTCCTCAAAAACCATCGGAAGCCTGGTAGCATCGAAGTTCTATGTTGTGGCTTCAGACTCTCCCTCCTACCAACAAGACCATTTTCTTTATGGCTCACATTTGGGGGTGATCCCTGAACTGGTATGAATCATAGCAATGCAAGTTTACGTCTTTTTATGTCAAGTTAAAGGAAGGACCTGGAATTAAGAAGGGAATTTAATAAAAAAACAATAATTCAACATAGAAAAAAATGCAAACAATTCTGTACATTTCCTGAATATTAGAAATCCCACAGAAAAAATTCCAGCAGGACCAGCCCAGGCACTGAAAAGCAAATTTCTGCTGGCACCAAGGTCAAGTATGAAAAGACAGACTCCTGCTCTGATGAATTCTGGCACATTTACAGCCACAGCTTCCTGAACTTCTAGAAGCAATCAGAACAAACTGCTCTATTCCTCTACTCTCACTCTTGGTCATAACAGTTCCTAAAAGAACAGGGCAGAGCAAGGAAGGAAAGAAGGAAGAAGAAATGAAGTAGAGAAAGATGAAAAGATAAAGGCCCCCTACTCTGATATGATCTCCTACTTTTCCACTAACTCCAGGGAAGGAATAAGATTGCAGCACTTCAGCCACCTGCCACTGCCCTGTTCTACAATCCAAGGTTGACGACTACGACAGGAGCACCAACCTGTCATGGGGCAGTCCTGGCCTGCCAGATGCTTCAGAGAACTCAGGGAAGTCCAGAGTCACCTTCCAGACAGTTTGGCTCTGCCTGAGAGCTCTTGCCCAGAACTACACAGGGATGAGGACTCTCCTACAATGTGCCAAGGACAAGCTCTGGACTCCAACAGTTTTCGGTCTGGAGAAAGTCCCAATTACTATCCTACTTGGCAACTGATGTTTCTGCTCTTCAAAGAACCTGGCATATGAGTCAGCGGTCTACCCTGACATTCTCTGCTTCCTCTTGTGTCCCTGAGCAGCTTGCTAGTTCCAGTGTAAAGTTAAGTTCACCTGGGCATCACATATGAAACATCTTGACCTTTTGGAATGACAAACATTGAAAAGGTAGAAAGAAGACTCACAATTAAAGAAGAAATTTGGTCAGATGGCCCACTATCTGGAGTCTGACTAGAAGCCTAGACACCCTGAAACCCCTTCTTTTCCTGGCTGAGTAAGCCCATCTGATGTGAGCACCAGACAGACACACAAATTCCTCAGCACAGCAATGACTGTTTCAACCTATAATTTCCTAAGGATATGAAGACAAAAAAGCACAAATAACTTAGACCAGGAAGACAGGCCACACAAACCATATTATTTCACACTGCTTCCTTCTGCTCTCTTTCAAGCTACTATTTTTAGAACATGTGATTTTGTTTAAATAAACTAAAACTGAACATAGAGGTATGACTATAATTTTGTACCTCCAATGTTCACCTGAGGAAAACCACCCAATGGCTTCTAAATTAACGGGACCTATAAGATGATAATATTTGCTGCTCCTCTGATCTTTGTGTCTTGGGTTTAAAGTGCTGTCAGAAAATGAAAAAGGGCCCCCCAAGCCTAACAAGAAGATAACTAAAAAACAGTGAATTTCCAGTTTTACACCTCTTTGTATGGCAATCTTCTACAATTTTGCTTGAGTTATTTCTTCATAACCCAGGAGAACGTTCTGTCTGGTGATGTTCCCACTCCCCATGTGAAACAGTGAAACTTCATAACCATGTATATGTTATTAGTAGAGTCCAAGGAAAGAGCCTATTACAACCACTCTCAGGAAAGGTTTCTTGGTCTGTACTTTACTGCTGGCCCTAATAAACAAAGATTGGAAGCAGCTATCAATTATATTCATAACAATAAAACATAAGCATTAGGGAATGTAACTTACCAGGTTTTTTTCCTAAATTCCCTGTTTTTCCAGCAGTTCCAGAGCCCTTAAAACAGAGCAAAAGGTCTCATTTGCATGTTGAGGAGTATTGATCATGTAACTTAGAACACGATTAATGAACAAACCCATTTGAGACCCTAAATCCCCTTTTTCTTTCCAGGGAAAGCACTGTTTCACTTGACAAGAGCATGTGTATTAGGAATACCTGGACAAAATAAGTACCTTAAAATGTATAGCTTTTACTCTTAAGAGAAGAAAAGAGCAAAGTATGTGAACTGTAAACCCCAGAGGGCTCAGGTATGGACCTGTGGTGTGGGCATATCATACACCTGGGAAAATCCAATGGAAGGCTCCATGTCAGGAGGACTACTCCCCACACACTCAGCTGGTACTTTGTTTTCAAATGGTTATTAGGAAATATTTCACATACAAAAAGTTCAGAAACTCTAAGACATACCCATGAGCCTACCACCCATATTCAATACATTAAAATGTTGTGTTTTTCTACATTTGCTCCAGGTTTCCTTTTTAAAGAACTAAAATGGCACAGGGATGATGGAATCTTCCCTTTCCCCATTGCTGTTGGCAATGAGGGGGCTGCTGTCCTACATATCCTTTCCTCCCAATTTCACACTGTCTGAACGCTGACACTTCTCTATCTGTGGTGGAAGCACGATCCACAGAAGTAGGCCACACTTCTTCCCACTACTGTGTTCCAGAAGCACTTGAGGTGCAGTCCTCTCATGGATGCTCATGGACTTAAACCAGCTGAGTCGGCAACAGAGACCACAAGAGCCAGGAGAGGGGCCAGAAGGAAATCTTCTGTGACAGAGTGCTTTAGTCTCAATTCATGCTCATCCTCAAGTCTCTAACTCACAGTAAATTAAGTATTCCAATTAAAATAAAGCAGAAATGTTTAATAAACTAAATTAGAGTTACTATAAGAATAAAAACATGCAATTTATCTACCAGGAACACAACTTATCATTGTCCTTGTATTTTGGTCATTGAAATTAATAACAATTTACCAGGAAAGGTTTCGGTTAAATTTTTACTCTGATTATGTTTTCTTGAATTAATGACTACAACTACACACTATCAATCTTTACTGCTATTTTGGGGGGCTACATATTAAATAAAGAAATAACAATGAAACAAGATTCTGAGTGACCAGTTACTTCTCCCATACAGGCTGATAATACACTCTCTATATTCTGTAACAAGAAAGAAATTAGCAATACCCAACCACAGAGTTCAAGGAGCTCCAATGTGCTGCTTCTGAGAAATACACCCAGCATCCTAGGTTGGGATACACTCAAGAGGCCAGATTCTGTCCTGGCTGCATGTGTTTAAATGTGTTCCCAGGCCATATGTCCCAGAAGGATCTCCAGGACAGGACAACCCTTCCCCAGGCCAGTTTGAAGTTTTGTCTGGCTTTTAAGTTTGGTAAGATGCTTTGCTTGAACACTGAACTCTGAAACTAAGTAGGACAGAAGAGCTAACTTTTTAGTCCCTCCCCCTATTACTGAACAATATAGCTAAACATTTGTCTAAAAATCTTTAGTACTGCCACTTCTTCTGTAGCTAATAGTTTATGAATATGGTTAAGAAAACATAACAGGTTACCTTTAAAAAAGAGTTGCTTTTTAAAAAAATTTACCGATTTCATAAGGTTTTGTGAATAGAAAACTAATTTATTAAAATAAAATACAAGTAATGGCTTTTGTATATTTTTCAGTGTTGATGCAGATTATTTTTATTATAATGTTATTTAAATATGCATTAACTCCTATGTAAATAGAACTTGGGTAAAGTCTAAATAAAGTTAATAAAGTCAAATTCAAATACAAGCCAAAATGGTTTTTGTATTTTAACTTATCCAAAAGGTAATATCACTTTAAGAGTTTTCATGGATAATAATGGAAATCAAATTTAGTTTTTAGCATTTCCCTCAGCCCTCTGAAATATCATCTGGTTGATTCTTATTGGAACCAATTTGCTAGCCTAAAGAAGGGTTCAATTCTCCCTCTCTGATCTATGGGGTTCAACAGGCCAGCTGTCTTACAGGGGAAAATTACTTTCTTCCAGACTCTGCCAAATTTTCTAAGGGTGGGCAACTAATACAAATCCATCCACAGGAATTTCAGCAAGCTGCTCTCAGGACTACAGCAAGAAAAACAAAAAACAATAATGACACCCCTTAAAAAAAAAAAGAAAAAAAGAAAAAAACACACCAAACCCAAGCACATAAAACTACTCTTAGCAACTGCAGGGAAAGTGAGAAGGCCAATGGCAAAACTACTGCATCAAGTCAGCTGCCCACAGGGCCTCTGGGAGTGCAGGGGCCTTCAGAAGAGCCCACAGACACTCTCTGGCACCTGAATGAGAGACAGCAAGAGCTTTGTCCACTCACTTACACCCAAGAACGCAGCCTCTGAAAGTTCCCTGCCCGCCTTTTCTCTCAGTGCCTAGGAGGTAGGAGAGAAAAAGAACTGTGCCCTGACAGGTGCGGGGAGGGGAGAAGTAGCACCAGCCCATTCCTCTTGGTATACTTATGTGGATCTGTTAAATTACTACATTTATATCCTGACACTCTCCACTGACTTGAACTTGGCCACTATGACAGGTTCCTGTACTCTGTGGTATCCCTCTTCATTAAACCTGTACTAAACTTTGATGACACATTTTATGCAATCAATTTTTTACAGTTCCATTTAACAACAATGACAGCCATTTCCAATTTATAAGGATAATAGTATCCCAAGAGAGTACCAAACTCTTAGATATTGTATTTCCCTACTATATAGACAAAAAACACAATTTTAAGAAACTTTCTACTGCCCTAATATTCAGGGGCCAAGTATCACCAGAATACTTGTTTACATGGTCAAAATAATGCTATGGGAAATCTAAAAATTAATGACCATGAAGAACAAATCAAAAAAGTTTATTCCAATGTCAATTACACACAGGAATAGAGGTTAATACTGAGCATTATAACCCACTGATGCTGACCAACCCCCTAGCAGCAGCCTCCACTTAGCCCCTGGAGTTCTGCTTGTGGGAAACCAATGTTTACTCCACAGCACCAAATGGAAAGGTCAGAGAGCTGCAGGTCACACTGTAGTTACTGTCACGTTCTAGAGTTTAGTAAAACCCAAAAGAATGTTCCAATGTCAAACATCATGACTCCCCGCAAAGAGAACCACCACACAGAAAGGGAGAGGAAACAGTTAATGTGGGTTTACCTCTGAATCTTTAAGCCTCACATAGTTAGAAGGGAAGACTCCGGACTTGTCGCCCACTGTTCCCGTCCACCAGTCACCATCTTTCTTGGTAACCAAAATCACATCCCCTTGCTGAAAGGTTAAATCTCCTTGCTCAGAACTCTCGTAAGTGTACATGGCAATAAATTCTGGTGGGGAGAAATATTGAGATACGGAGAGAGCTTGATTGTTTAAAGAAATCCCAGACAGCTTTGCAAAAGCAAATTATGAATCAGGAAATTAGGATAAGATTCATTCAAGAGAAAGGCTAATCACAGATAAAAATACAGAGCTGCAGAATACCCCTGGGCTCCGAATTCTCCAACTGCACACAAGAATTCAGTAACTGCAGACAAGGAGACAATTCCTGTGAAGACCCAGCCACAGGAACAACGAACCAACTGCATGTCTACAAACACTGAATACCAAAAATCATCTAGGACTTAGGGACATCATTTTATTTTTTTTAATGAAATGTTTTTTACATCCAGTTTCAACTAACATTTACTGAGTATCTACAGGGTCAGATGCACTTACATGCAGGCTTCTGGGGTGCAAATATCTGTATTTCTGTTTTGAGAGTACTAATTCACAATTTTAGACATTTCTAGAGTATATCCTTTATGTAAATTAAACAAGACACACTTTTCCTTATGTCCTATTGTACCATATACAAAGATGGCAGGAAACTTTTAGACTATAAAATAAATAAATACACATTACTTAGTTAAAAATGGGCATCTACTTGTCTTCCAAATGTATACACAGGTAGAGTGAACTGGTGATAAGTGTGATGTCTACTCAACCCTGGAAAATAACTATTAAGTCTCTCCCAAAAAATTAAATGAAAACTATTTTTTACTTTTATTACATTCTAAATTACATTATAATGTAATTTAGTCTTAAAAATAAAAAAATAATATTCTTTAGTGTCTTGAATTGAAGGGTGTGCATTCCAAAAGCAATTTTTATCTTTTAATTATAAAGAGAACCCTGCATTGCTTTTATTGATTCTACTAAGACTTAGAACCAAGTCTTCTCTCAGACAGACTAGATACAAAATCCTAGATTAGCAGAAAAGATTTTACAGAAAGATACATATATTTCTTACTTCCACTTTTTCTTCATCTTATTCCAGCCCTTTGTACATTTTTTTAAAAGCAGAAACATTTACCCCAGAACATTTTTATAACAGATGATGTATGTTTCTCAAGAGACTACCAGATGATATTTCTTAAATGCAGAGTTAATGTTGATTAATAGGCAGAAATTTAGTACGGAGACCTCTATTGGTCAATTAAAATAGCCTCTGAGGGAGGGACTAACGAAAACTAAAACACACATAAAAATCAAAACCCCTTAACACTGTGCTAACATGGGTGGGCACCCCCTAAGAGTGCCAACAGGGGCCTCCTTCAGCTTTGAGGGTGACCTGAGCACTGTGCAGAGGCTAGGGGGGTGACTGCTGGGGAGAGTGCTGAAACCCACAGCAGACACAGGGTCATCCAAACGTCCCTGTAAGACAGAAGACTCTTGTCTTAGCCCTCCAGTGCTGGTAACACAAATCTCCACAGTTAAAAAGAAAAAACTCACTTCCCACACAAGCACATCATCGTTTGCATGCTGTAATAAGAGCATTCTCTTGTCACTGATACACTCATTTTTCTGACTTTTCCCCTGTCATCTGGTCTCTGTTACTGTTCTTTAGTTCCTATCGTTGACCCCTTAATAGGATCCTGGGCAATCCATACTTTCCAGTGAATCCTCACCTAAAGTCACTGTCTTTAAAATACACCAGAATTTTGAAGTAACTTTCAAAATGTTTAGAAAACTTCAGAAACATGATCTCTAGCTAAGCTTAATACTACAGCTCAAAATGAAAAGGAGGCTAGAGATAGAGGCTTTGGGTGCCCTGTGACTGCACAATGACAGTGAGCCCTGGGGACACTGTGGTGGATGCTTAGAGGGTGAGGTCCTCCTCAGTCACTCCCTCTGGTGAGACATCTAACAAGGGAACAGGCCAGTCCCAAGCTTCTATTTTAAGAGCTACTCAAATAGATAATCTATTTATCTGGTTTATTTACAGTTTACTTTAAATCAGAAGACATTCAGTGCAGCATTAACAAGAAGCTCATTAATATCCATCCATACCTTTTCTCAGAATTTCTAATGCCCTCCCACAAACCCTCCCTTCACAATATCTGCAATCTTTCCTAATATTTCTAATCTTATTCATTTCAAATTAAGATCAGAATTTACCTCTATTCTCTTGCTTGACTTTAAGAAAAAGTGTGGTTCACTTGGTGAGCTATTTAGCAAGGACTCAGGTGTTGAAGCTTCTGTACATGTCTCAAGACTAATAAGCATTCCTCTACATCTATTATCAGATGAGGAGGCTCACTGCCGTGAGTGGCTCTGGCAGCAATCAAGAAATGAAGCAAAAAGGGAATAAAAGCAGCATATGTTTGTTGAGTTTTTTTCTAAAAGCTTTATACTTTTTACTGCACAACCCTTGTAATAACTTCCTACCTCAAGGGATGGTTATTAGGTGTTATTATGCATGCTTCACAGATGAAGAAGCTAGGGCATGACAGAAATCAGGGTTACAACCTGGCAGAGCCAGGATACAAACTCCACATGCAGTGAGACCTGACCAGACGAAGCACACTGAAGTTTTTTGGGGGAGGGGTTAACATTTCTTTTTCACTATGCTGATTACAAATATTGGTTTTTTTCTTTTTTTCTTTTTTTTCATTTTCTGCTTAAATGTGCATTTTTGCCTTCTTCTTCTAACAGTGGATTAAAAAAAGGCATTAAGATAATGAACATGTATAAAGAGAACTATGCTAGTAATTGTTTTCATACTAGTAACAAAAACTGGGAACCATAAAATCCTAGATCTTTCTTTTTTTTATTTTTTGGTAATGATGAGGTTTTATAATTATACCTATAAATTTTTTAAAAATTACTTTTGAAATTCCTATTGATAAAGAAATGCTGGGGGGCTGGGGGGTATAAATCAGTGGTAGAGTACTTGTCCAGCATGCACAAGGCCCTTGGTTCAATCCCCAGCACCACCAAAAAATAAAAAGAAGAACTGAGGAAGAAACGCTGTTACAGTGACTCTGAACTACTATCAAACCTTAATGTTTGCTGTCTCCATCAAAACAATTATGTTGATAATTGTATTTTTCATTAGGTAAAGTTTCTAGGAATGCAACAATCATATTACAGCAAACTAATCATATAATTTATACCAGGAAACAACTGAAAAATACTGCATAATTGGTAAGTTATGACATCTGATAACTGCAAAACCTGCTCGGACTTCTAAATGGGAAGCTTAACTCAGGTAGCACCTTTCAATTAGTTCTATAATGATTGCACTGAATGTAAAAAACATGATTTTTACCAGCAGGGTCTGAATTACATAAGTTTTTTTTCATTTTTTAAAAATTTAATACTTCCTACTAGTGACTGGCATGTATATATAATATCTAGAATTATGTCATGAAACAGAGACTGGAAAAAGGCAATTAATTATTTGAATTACAAATACTCAAAATGAAATTTTTAGGCCTAAATAATCTGGTTTGGTTATTTACTTAGAACATGGAAACTGAGCTTCTGTTTTGGCTGAAGAGGTTCCTATGACATTCATATAATTGTGAAAGCTTTACTGGACTCTGCAGTGTTTTAAGGCAAAATACTTGTATGTAGATGAGACTAGACTACATTAGGAGATTTAGCTACAGGGGTGCTCAGAGAACTTGATCCTTGGCAAACTGGCTTGGTGAACTTGGTGAATGGGCTTCTTTCAAAAGTCAAAAGGCTCATGGTCAAATTAGAAAATTTAGGTTTTTTGTTCTGTTTTGCAGTACTGGGGACTGAAGCCAGGGCTTCGCATATGCTAAACAAGAACTCAACCACTGATGAGCTGCATCCCCAGCTCCACAATTCAGTTTTTGATGATCAACATCTCTAACAGTATTTTGACAGCCTCCATAATCAGTACTCTGATTTTGTAAAGAGCTGAACCTTCATTTCACCTCAGTTTAACAGACCAATCAATTAATGCAGACTATTTAAAGATGAAACCCATTTCATTTCACATTTACCAGGTTCGACTCTCCTAAAGAACCTAATTTGATCTGCTCCTCACCTTCTCCTGAAACAGCTGGTTTAGCAGCAGGTGAAGCTACTCTCTTCAGACTAGCAGGACTCTCTGAAGAACCAGAATCCATGCTGAAAGAAGGGAAGAAAAGAGTATTTTAATTCCTATCTTAAGAGAAAACAGTACAGCTGACACTGGTTTTTCTCCTTTAGAACTCTGAACAATCCATGAAGCAGCTGTACTTAGCTAAGTTACGCTCCAGGGGTGCTAGGCCTCAGGGCTCTGCGCTCATATCCTGCTCTGCTGCACACGTGCCCTCTGTATTGGTTTACTCCAAAGCATGACTGGCAGGGGCTCATGGGATAATTCTGTTATTTTTATCTTCTTAAAGCTCATAATTTGTTTTGAACACCTATACAGTTAGAATAATTAAGCAACAGCCTTGCAGATTCCACGTTCTTAGCAGATGCTAATAAAAATAATTCATTCTTCCAATTATTTCCCCAAATGCTCTGGGCTTTCTAAGCAATCACATGTATCTAGCACAGTACTGATTATGAAGTCACTCTCCAACCACTTGCGTGACTATCCCAGGTCTCAGAGCAGAATTTAAAAAATTTTATATATATATATATTTGTAGATGGACATATTATTTTTTATGTGGTGCGAGGATCAAACCTAGTGCCTCACACGTGCGAGGCAAGCGCTCTATCACTGAGCCACAACCCCAACCCTTGAATTCTTTTTTTTTCATAAATTAAACGAAAACTAGGATGTATAGGCTTCCATGAGGGAAAAAAAAGGCCACCTATCTGTAAGAGACTCCCTTTTTATATTCCATATACTCTTTTGTAATTAAAAGATTCAGAAGACAAAATAATCCTGCAATTCCCATCCATGAATCCTAACTAAAGCAAACAATTTTTAATGCCTAATATATTTTTTTCATCAAATAGAAGCAGATAAACACAAAATACCTTGTAGATTTCCTTATGGGCCCTGAAATGAGTTTCACGTAAGACTTGGGGAACCAACCCTTCTGACCTTGAACTTCTCCAAACCACCACATGTCTTGCTGTTCCAGGACGGTGATGACATCATTTTTGTTAAAATTTAAATGGTTGTCTTTTTTGGCTCTCCAAGGATACAGGGCTTGCGCTTGTAGCCCCTCCACCTTTTCACCCTTGTGTAGAACAACATAAAGGACCTCTCATTACATTGTGGCTTGTCATCAGTCAAGGCATGACCCTGGGGCCTCCTCTGTCATAGGCACACACGAGCACACACACAAACAGATGGCACCCTGTATCACCACAGCATGAGTGGTGGACACCTCACTGTTTCTCAGTAATCATTTATTTCCAAAAGTAGAAGCAAAAACTTGCTGGCCCATTCACAGAGCCATCGTCTGGCAATCTAGAAATTTCTACTTATTTTTATCTGATATGGTATCTTGCTAAGTTGCCCATGCTCCTCTTGAACTTGGGATCCTCCTGTCTCAGTAGCTCGGATTACAGGTGTGCTCCGATATGCTAGGCTTTAGAACTCTCTACTTAGTAAACTAGGAGGGATGGTTCTCCTGTGACACTTAACTCTGCGCCTTCTATATTTTGGTCCTATTTTTCTCTCAAGTTGCTCTGGGCACCTGTCCATTTCCAATATGATTTGGATTTCTACTAGAGGATTAATGCTGGAACAGAAGTTTGATGAGATTTCATGACATTATTAACTGTATGGAAATGGGGGAAAATGCTGTGCACTGGATTATGCTTGTTTTAGTTCCATTTTAGAGTAACAGGATTTTGTTAGCATAAATTCATTGTAATTACCATTTATTGTCCATCCATATGCAAGGCACTATGGAATTACAAAGAAAAATAATGAACCATCTCTCTGCCTCCCCCAAATAATTTAAGATAAAGTAGTTTATTAACCATAAAGCACTATAAAAAATGGATAATGTGATATGATTAGCAAGGAACTCACAGTTAATAGGGAAGAAAGAGATAAAAATGACTAAGTATACCCCCTGACAGGATGAAATACGCTACAAAGAAGTTCCATCTAGTCACTGTGGGAACAGAGAGAAAAGAGGGATGAAGTCTGCCCAAGGGCATCAGGGACAATTTCACAGAGGTGGAGGCATTTGAGCTGGGTCTTGAAGGATGAGAAGGATTTTGGTAGCTAGGGCTGTGGAGGAAAGGCTCTCCAGGCCAAGGGCACAGCACAGGCAAAGGCCTTGAGGTGGCACACTGCATACACTGCAAAGGGTCCCGGAAGAGGAGTGCAATCCAGGGCTCTGTGTAGCCTGGGCTCACGGAGGAGTGTAGGAGGAGATGAGGCTGGAAAGGCAGGTGAGGCACTTATTATCTTCTTCAAAAATAGAGCATAAAACCTTTATGGTGTCTTAAAACATTTACTAACAAACAGGACAACACCAACTTCCAATCTTCTATGTAAATGGATAGAAACAAAGGAATATACTCAAGGAGAGTTAATTCAGAACCAATTCATGTTTTTGCCTTTGGAAGTTATTTTTATTTTTGCATCGAGATATGATTGTGAGGGCTGGGGATGCAGCTCAGTGGTAGAGCCCTTGCCTAGAATGCACAAGGCCTTGGGTTCCATCCCCAGCACCAATACCCTATAATATTGCCATATATATATATTTTTTTCCATTTCTGCTCTCAAAACTAAAGTTCCTTTGGATTCCAAACACTCTAGGAACAAATATTCTTTACCTTCCATTCTTGCTCTCTGCAGTGACCCTCCTGCCTCAATGTCTCTAATCCACAACTCTTCTGCCCTGTCAAATCCTTAGCCATTTCTACCTGATTTTTCTACCAGGACTGGATCCCAGGGCAAGTCATTTCTCCTGTGTCCTCACAGTACTTCAGAATTTCTCCCCTGAGAAGTTTCCCCTGTGCTTGTCTTCTGGACCTTTTCACATGGATACCCAGTGAGCCCAGCCCCAGGAACTGGGACCCTGCCACTTATTAATTCTGTGATACCTTGGCAACTGTTTTAATTTTTTAAAGCCTCAATTTCTACATTTATACAACAGAGATGATACTCTCTTTAGAAGGTTGTTAAGAAAGTTCAGTAAGATCTATGCACAGTATTACTGTAATAGTACTAATAGTCACAGCAGGTTTTAGTACTGTTCTTTTTTTTTTTTTTTAAAGAGAGAGTGAGAGAGGAGAGAGAGAGAGAGATAGAGAGAGAGAATTTTTAATATTTATTTTTTAGTTCTCGGCAGACACAACATCTTTGTTGGTATGTGGTGCTGAGGATCGAACCCGGGCCGCACGCATGCCAGGCGAGCGCACTACCGCTGAGCCACATCTCCAGCCCCTTTAGTACTGTTCTTATTCCTACTCTCAAAACTGTGTAGTATTGCTAGAAAAAGCTGAAGCTCTGTGCAATGATCAAGATTCAGGACAAATTCAACCAGCAAGTTCTTTTATTATTATCATTTTTAGTTTTACCTGGGCAATTCTTTATTTTTTTTTTTTTTTGTCAAACTCCTAACCATCTACAGCCTGTAAGCCCTCAGGACTCCCTCCTCATGAGATGGATGCCATGCGTCTGACCTGAGCTTCCTTCTCCACTATCTTTCCCAATCTCTCTTTATCCTCTTCACCCAGGAGAAAATGAACCCTGTCTTCTTTTTTTGTGCATTTAATGCTGGATTCACCTGGCACCAAGCCGACTGACACTTGACTTTTCAATTCCTTTTTCCACTGATGACAGCTGGCTACCTTTCCAATGCCCTCCCTGCATTCTGTACTTCCTCTACTTGTCACAGAGCTGCCTGCTCCCTCACCACTCGTTTCCTCTTTACTCCCTGGTTTGTCTTCCTCTTCCCTAAGTCAGGGGGATGTTCAGTCAGCACCCAGAGTGGTCTCTTCTGTGCCCTGATCACAGCCATCACCTCCACCTGCCTAAAACAAGTTCCTCCTCCCTGTGGTTTCCCACTGTCACCCACACCACCCCCTGCTCTCGCACCCCTCCTCTGTCACTATCACCATTACCGAGCACAGGACATGTGTCAGATTCTGAGTTGGGTGAGATGGAAAGGAAAGTGACACTATCTGTTCAGAACTCTTTCCCTTCTTTCAGGCCACCTAACACACACATTCTTGGGCACTTTCTATTTCCCCTTATTCTTGAACCTCATACCATTTCCTTACTTCTGATTATATGATTATATGACTATATATATATTTGTCCTCACAGTACTTCAGAATCTCTCCCCTGGATATATATATATAGTCCTGATCTTTCCTACACCCTCCAGATCCATGTTCCACTGGCCTGCTAGACATGACCACTTGGATGTCTTGTTTTCACTAATACCATAACATCTCTAAAACTCAACTACTCCCTCCAACTACAAATTGATTTCTTCCTGTCCTCCTCATTTTCCATGAATGTGGATCTTCTCCACCCAGGGCCCCTTTCCTGCTGGCCCTCCAGGTGTGTGACTCTATCCTTGTGCTTGCATGCTCTCTTCTCTCTATACTGGCTCCTCCCAACTTGGTAAATGTGAACGCAGCTGAGTCTAGGCCTCCCTTGCTCTCATCTGGGTGTGCCTAACAGGTGTTACTGCCCACTGGTCCTCTGTTCTAATGTCCCTACACCTACCTCTCAAATGAATCTGCCCAGTGCTTGCCTTTGACCTGGGTGTTTCCAGAACAGAAACTATCTATGACCCCCCCCCCCCAATGCCTCCCAAAAGGGCATCTGTTGTTTGGTTTGATTTGATTATTTATAAAAATTTCATTCCTTTAATTCCATTCCGTTATTGTATTCAGCAAAAGAGATAGACTCAGAATAAATACCTTTAACCTTTCAGAAATTATTCTTTCTTAACAGGGCACTTCAGAGCTTCCCAATATTCTATCCTGTAATCAGTCTCTTTGCCAATAAATAGCCAGCAGTTTAGTTAAATGGATTAACTCATGATTTTCCTTACACACATTCTGATTCTTTGCCTTAAAGCCTCTCCTTTTAGCATTTCCTATATGATATGCCTTCTCCTTTGTTTTTAGTAAGCTACCTCTTACCCATTGGTCAAGATGCAACTCAAATGTCATAAATGAAACCTCTCTGATTAACCCAGGCAGAAATTTACTTGCACTGAACTCCGATTATTCACAGCATATCTTGGCCTCCTGAACCTGACCCAGCCAGTCAAGAGAGCCCCACACGAGGAAGCTTAATTCTAGGTGACATCTCCAGCAAGCATCTGCTCATATCTGTACTGCTTAGTCTTCACACTCTCACTGGTTGCCCTTACCTGCCCCAGTACAGGAGATGGGGAGGAGCCAGTGGCCGTGGCTGGAGTAAAGGCTGATCTCTGCCTTAACTGGCCAGCACTGGGTACAGTAAGAGAAGGCTGGGCTGCCCAAGCATCCCAGTTATCCGTTTCTGGTTTCTCGTTTGTGCTGGTGGGCCACCTGGAAGGAAGAGCACAACCCATAAATAGTAAGCACTTTCTAATGCACCAGCTTCCCACCCAGAGTGAAATGTAAAAACAAAATATAAAAGAAAAAAATGGCACCCTCTGAGCCCATACACCACAAATCCTGTACTTTTTCTTTTTTTGTGGTAGTAGTGATTGAATCCAGGGCCTCCCACATGCCAGACAAGTGTTCTATTACACATTTCCACCCACAATCCAGTATATTTATGTGGCCTTTGAAAGTTAAGAACAAGGAAAGAATGCTAGGCACAGGTGTGAGTGAGTCTGTGTTTCACACACTAGCAATGACCCTCAGGCAAATTATTCTATTATCTCTGAATCTTGATTTCCTCATTGGAACAATACCCTGCCACTCTGGGTCCGTTTTGAGGGTTACCTGAAGCATTAGGGAAATACTCTGAATAATAATGACAATCATTACTATTTATAATAACAATAGATGAGATGAAAGAAATCTAGTGCCACATATGAAAACACATCAGCCTGGCAGCCAGAGCTTCCCTGTCCCATCAATTTCATAGGACACATGTGGCTATATGCGTCCACACCACAGTAACTGCACGAGGCATCCTGAGAGTAACCAGTTGTCTTGGATCTTGGGACAGTTCTAATTTTGTGATTTTATAATTTTAGATAAACACATCTGTGTGAATGCACATCTAAATGGAATTTACCGTTTTCATCTTTATAAAACAAATTTGAAAGTCAGAATAATTTCTTGATTTTTGGTTTGGAAAACAAGACACTGGTAATCATAGCAGGAAACTCACACACCACATATTTAACAAGGAAGACAGTCACACTGATTTGATCCACAGCAAAAACAAATCCTGGAAAGCATGGAATTAGTCTTCTATTTTAACCAAAGCTTTAGTTTATGCACTCTGAACTTTTCCAACAAGATCAAAAGAAAAAGGGAGAGTTTAAACTTAGAAGTTATGCCAAGGGAAGGCTATTGTTTTAAAGCAGAGATTACATGTGGAGGCACCTTTAGATGCAAAAATAAGTGTGAAAAACTTGCTATTCCTTACATCCTTTCCTTCACTTCCTCCTGCACTTGGCCATTATTCTATTTCTGTTTGCTACATTTGATATTTCCAGAACAATACCTTGACTCCTTGCCTTCAATGTATTTCTACCAAAAGATGATTAGACTTAAAAAGAAATTTCAAACACTTCTCACTCAAATCACTGTTACTGGCATGCCAGTATAAAACATTTTTTGACAACTGCACATCTAGGTCACAGCCCTGTAAATGGAGGTCTGGATAGTGGTTTCATCCATCTTTCAAACCTCTGCCTACACACTCTGTGCTTAATGTCATTTTCTGATGACCAAAGGCATGCACCTTTTCACGCCACTATACATCTGTACAAGACTAATGAAAGCAGAAAGCTCTGGAGGAAGCAGCTTTTTATCCTATTCAAAGCCACATGACTAAATTCAATTCTGTTTCTGCCCAGCAAAAAAGTGCTATTTGCCTGCATGCAGGAAATGACTGAATATTTGCTGACTGACATGGGTGTCAACACAGATTATTAGGAAGCTATATTTCTCCATTTTGTGGCTAAGAATGAAAATACAGATAAATTACTGAACAGAACATGATAACTGGCTTTGTTTTGTATGAGGGTAACTCATCATTGGGCAATAGTATCATTTATTTCAGTAAAGAGACAGTTACCCCTAACTTGCCAGCAGACCAGCCAGAGAAGGGAGTCACGCAAATGAGCCAGCTCCCTTACCAAGAGGGATAACTTGGGACTATAAAAACACCTAGGGGAAAGAAAGGTTACTAAACTGAGATTTCAAAAACTGAAACTATGTTTAATCTTACGTGGAGCTGAAGTCAGCCCAGTTGTTGGGGGTTGTGGAGGGCTCAGAAGAGGTCACTGCCAAAGGAGCGGGGGTCTCACGAAGAGCCAGTTTGGGGGCAGGGGCAGATGTTGGATCAGTCACTGGTTTGGCTGGAGCAGGAATCTCATTTTCTGGAATCTTCTCTGCATAGTTTGCAGGGAACCATCCTGTCTTTCCTTTTAATTCTCCTCCAAGCCATCCGGGTTCTCCAGTTTGGCTTTCATCCACCTACAGGGAAGTCACAACATTTAATTTAAATAGAACTAAATCAACCCTTGAATATAACAAACACCTGACCACAGCCCCAAGTGTTGGCCCTGACTGACACATAGCATTAGAAATTTCTTTATCCTATTCTAAATGTCTGGAAAAGTGGCTCTTCCTCTTTGTACTTTTAAAAAAGCTTCTGTCCTTTTTCTCATAATGGCTGATCAGATAAAGTGCTTGAAGTCCTTAGGCACATAGCTTAAACTCTCAGAGCTATTTTGAATTGGGAAGTATCTTGACAGGCTTCTTCACTCAGGAAGTCAAGTCATTAATAAAAACAACTTGACTTATTTACTATTTAAAGTCAAAAGCAAAGGCTACAATCAATATAAATTTAGTGTTCTAAAACCCTTCAAAAAGTAGTATTTATTAGCATACGGACAAGGGTACAAAACACAGCCGTAGCTGCTTTCCCTGAAAGGCAAAGCTGAGTGTTGTGTTTGGCCATTTAAAAGCTCCACAGACACATGGTGAGAAAATGAAGTAAGTGATTATTTGCAGCCACATTCAATTTTATTAAGGCCCTGTAATTCTTTGTACACTATGCAGAGAAGATTCCCTGTAATTCTTTAAAAAGTGTGTGTGAGAATATAGAATCCTCCTGTGGAAAAACAGAGCCTCTATATTACACCAAATACTTTTTAAAAATATTTATTTTGTAGTTATAGATGATCACAATACCTTTATTTTTTTTTTTTATGTGGTGCTGAGGATCGAACCCGGTGCCTCTGAGCCACGACCCCAGCCCCTACACCAAGTACTGCTTGTATTTTATCTTTGTTCTGATTGAAAAGATCATTCAAAATGGCCCAAATGATTCTACTTTATAAGTTGCCCCCACAATTTTATGAGCAACAGAAAGACTGGGGGATAAGTACTTACTGTTACAGAAATGTTTTCATCACTTTAAGTCAAATAAGGGCCTATAGAAGACTTTTAATTTTTATTCCTTCATATATTATCTATGGTTGAAAAATACTGAATACTTTATTGGAATGTAAATGTTGCTTTCTAGAAATTTCAGAAAATGAATGGGCAGGTTCTAAACAATAATAATTTGATAAAATTATCAGTTGTCTAATCCACTCAAGTATTCAGTAAAACACAAGCCAAACATCTGCCTGTACTCAGTGCACAGTGAGCAACAGGATGTAACTATTATTAGCTTATTAGAATAAGCACATGCTTGGGGCAGGGTTGAAGAAAGTGGAATACAAGGCTTAGTACTTAATTCTACTTATCTGCAAGATATTAGCAAGTAGGGAATGCCTTCTTGCTATATCACTTTGCGGAACCTTTATAATCTTAGATAAAAACCAAGGTAAGTGATTATTTGCTTCTTTTTTTATGTAAACTTCTTTTTTTTAATACCTTTATTCCATTCATTTATTTTTATGTGGTGCTGAGGATCGAATACAGGATCCCAAGCAAACTAGGCGAGAACTCTACAGCTGAACCACAATCCCAGCCCCTAAAAATCATCTTTTAAGGCTAAAAATTCTCCAAACAACCAAAAAGGAGTTTCCTCAGATCAAGTGCAGTAATTCCAAAGGCTCTAATTTTGCTTTACACTCTGTCACTCTTGATCACACTTCCACAGATGTGAACATATTAGCCCATATTCATTCAACTCCTTTGATGATTTGTTCTCTTTCTGGGCAGCCCCAATTGTTTCTCTAGATGACAACTCAAGATAAATATCTTTTCTACTTAGACCTTCGTTTTGTGCTCAACTCAGATGGCTAGAAGGCTTTCCTTCCTGGTTGATATTTACTGGTGGTATTATGACATACTGCTAATGGCAGCTGCTCTGTACTGGAAACACAGCTGCTTCTAAGTGCATCAAGGCCTCCCCCACTTCTTAGTTGGTTCATCAACCAAGCTCAGCCCCATTTTATGACCTAAGGTGATGTCAACAGAAATGAGCTAAGAACTGGAGTCAAATACCTCAAGACTGCAAAATGTAAGGCTGGAAAACAGGGCTCTGCAATTCAACACCTCTTGATTTAAATACTAGTTCTAAAACGGGATGACTTTGAGCAAGTTTATTCACTGGGTACTCAGTTTCTCAATAAAGTGGAGACAATAGCAGTACCTGTTTTACTTGACATCTGATAAATATTTACAACCCTGCTTGGCATATTTTAGTGTTAAATGAATTAATACTAAATGCACATCTTAGTGTTTAATAATAGATTATTTTGAAGCCATTTCTCCTGTTGTCCAGTTCTGCCCTTGAGCTGTGGTTTCCTTACCAGGGCTTTTGTCCAGTTCTAAAAGCCTAGTATCTACTTAGCTCACTCTAAGCAATCTGTTTGTCTCTACATGGAGTTCTCTGCTCTTCAGGCCTGTCTGGGATCCTGGCATCTCTGGGTTTAACATCTTGCCATGGTCTTCTCCTAGTCAAATTCAGCTGTTTTACCTAGTTATGTCTTATGACTGACTGACTTGTCATCCACTTGAGACCCTGGTATACAAGATATATCTGGTCTCCTTAGGAGATTTTTGAGTGGACATCTGTTACTGGATTTGAAGCCCAGAGGAAATGTTCCATCTTGGCTAGGGGATCGACCAAGCATGTCCCTAGACAGAAGGAATGCTGCACTCCTGTATACACTTAGGAGTGGCAGGGAGGGGCTGCTGCAGTCTCTTAGTTGTACAAATAAGAGCTTCTCCCATCCCTAAGGACAGTCATGAAATCAGTATGTATCTTGCTTTTAGCTAAAGAAATTCACTGATCTCAACAATGACCCAAACAATAGCCTCAATTAGTTTAATTTATTCTCACTGGGATCCATTCATTGTAATGATTACATTTTAATTTCAAGGAGTTAAAAATGTACTCTTGGGGATGTGGCTCAAGTGGTAGTGGGCGCCTGGTATGCGCAGGGTGCTGGGTTCCATCCTCAGCACCACATAAAATAAAGATGTTGTGTCCACCGAAAACTGAAAAATAAATATTAAAAAATTCTCTCTCTCTTTAAAAAAAAGTACTCTTAAATTAACCACTTAGAAAAAGTATGAAGGTCAACATATAAAAAATGAGAAGTATATCTTTCTGGATTTAGGAAACTACCCAAAATGCTAATTGAATTTTAGGAAAACACAAGATAATGATAGCCCAAAAGGCTAAGCACACAAACTTCTCTGTAACATGGTGCTCTAATGTGGACTTTTACATAAAGTATGCTAATCAACTGATGGCTATAAGAAAAATTTTATTATTAAAAATATAACTTCATTTGAGCAGGCCTATTCCAACAACCCAAAGTATTTCAGGGTAATTCTAGTAAAACATCATTGAAGTGAAGTACAAAACTCTGACATCGCTTACCTTTTGGGGATCATGTTACAGAGCTAGTCTACAGGGGTAACTGATCCTATAGTCAAATGTCCATAGCACCTATTTCAGATACAAGTCCATGGGCAAAAGGCTGATAATATCACGCCTCTTCTCTCAATGATTACATGCTCAATGGCTACAATTTTCATTAGGTAGTATCCCTAAGCTCTCCAACCTTGTCATAAAGGAGGTGCTACAATGAATCTTGAATAATCCTAAAGGTTCATACTGTAAAGCTTGTTGGTCAGGATGGCACAATTGGGAGATGGTAGAGCCTTTAGCAGGTGAGGGAGGCCTGGGGGGAGGTCTGGAGGTCACTGGGATATGCCTTTAAAGGAGACTGTGGGACCTTCCTCTCTTTTGCTTCTGGTCACGAGGTGAGTGGTTTTGGTCTACCACACTCTTACCATGACATATTTCCTTCCCCAGAGCAATGGGGCCAGTTAGACTGAAAACTCAAAGACTATGAGTCAAAATTAATCTTTTCTTTTTATAAGCTAATTATCTCAGGCATATGTTACAATAATGGAAAGCTGAATGACACAGGAGTGAAACAGTTCCTTTTTCCTTCACAGAGCAGGACAGTCAGGGATAGCAAACAGGTTTAAACTGTACTGAATCAGACCAGATGGCTGTGGCAGCCTGTCCTGTGTTGACGAACACAAAGGAAAGCACATTTTATAGATTTGCTGATTTTTAAGTAAAAGGTTTTCCCCAAAATTCTAAGATGAAGATATTAAAATTCTTTTCTAAAGCTCTAACCTGGAAGTCAGCAAACTTTTTCTCTGGTGCAATGACTTGAGTCCACTCTTGTAGCACAAAAGCTGATGTAGCAACATGTGACTGACTGTATGAGCCTGGCTGTGTTCCAATAAAACTTTTATCACAACACAGGCGCTAAATCCATGACTGTAATCCTATGTGCACACTGGTCCCTCAAAACAGTAGTGATATTATGGTCAATTGTTACTAAATAAACTGAACTCAAATGTTAAGTTTATGGAAACCTAAGGAGTGCAGTAGGAAAAAGTACTGTGTTTAAAAAAAAAAATTCTCCGTCCAAGTGAAAAGAAGGAAAAAATGAGTTGACTGTTATAGGAGTAATACTAAGACAAACAATTTCTAGAATGAAATGACTGGTTGATGGCTGATAATTGCTAAAGAAGTCCCTTCTTTGAATATTCTTAAGAAGAGGCAGTTTTCCAGAAAGATTCAGGATTAGTCCTAAATCCTGACATGAAAAAGAGATGAGTTTAGATCAGTGGTTCCTGAAACTGACTCCCTAACAGACCAACATGATAATACTAAAACTATATGTGGACTAAAAGTTCCCAGAACCTCTGCGGGTGAGCCCAGCAGTTATTTTTCCAAAGCTCCCATAGTAATTTGAATGCACTCAGTCCTACAGAATTCCTAGGCCTAGGATTTAGAAGAACAACTTGCATTCTTAAGACAAACCACAATAAAATGGCAGCAAGCAGAGGTCTTCTCATTTCCCATGCAATTTCAATATGTTAGAGAAGTCAAGTTTGATTGATTCGCCCTCCAGATAATATGGTGAGAAGAGAGGTCATCTATTTTCAAAGTATCTAAGCCTCAGCCATCAAAGGTCAACTTCAACTAGGACACCTCCATTAAAAAGTCTTCCCTGAGCACAGAGGTTCACACTCATTCCTTTCCTATTTTAAACTGCTACCAGGATTAACAAGTATTCATCAAGAAGTGGCTTTTTCATTAGTTTCTCCTAATCTTTTTTAGAAAATGGCAGACACCATTCTTTGCATCATCAACAACATTCAGAATAGGACTCTATATATTTCATTAAATTTTCGTTAACCATGAAAAATTCATTTTTGGAGAAAAATGGTCTGATAATCAAGTTTTCTAAAAGCAAAATATTTTAAAACTTCCCCCCTTTGAAACTTCTAAAATCTAACATGTATAGTTATCGCTACATGTTATAGTTAGCTATATATACTTTCAAAGAAGTTGAGAAATCTGAGTATCTCATGATTACTATGCCCACAAAAGTACAAGCGATCTCTGTGTTACTGAACCAGGGGAGACCGTCATTTTCTACTACATATTTTCACCTTCATTGTTTCTCAACTGCAAACCTCATGAAATTTGAAAAAAAGGAAAAAAAACCCCACCTTTTTATCACATATTAGCTTTCATCTTATTTTGCACCAGTTGCTATTCTCATAAAACCAATATGGTTGAATGGCACTTGGCACATTTCTAGTGCACTGCGTAGTACAAACTAAGACACTCTATCCTTTTCGCAAGCTGCTAAATTACAATAAATTATGGTAAATTACATGTTTTATTACAAACTTAGTATGTTTAAGATAAAGGAGCACCATGAGTCCCCAGGTAGATATTTTCTGTTATATTTGTCCTTAAAGTTAAGATTTATTTTTGGTGTGTTAGTAAAAATTACAAGTGGGATACATTTGTAAATATAAATATAGTGCAGAAGTACATAAGATTAAATGTGAAAGCTTCCTCTTTACTCTCTACTGGGGATTGAAACCAGGTGTGGTTTACCACTACTTTTTTAAATTTTGAGACAATGTCTTACTAAGTTGCTTAGATTGCTAAATTGCTGACAGTAGCCTTGAACTTGAGATATTCTTGCCTCAGCCTCCCCAGTCACTGGGATTACAGATATGTGCCACTTACATTTTTAATCAGAACATAATTATACTACACATATTGTTTCTGTTTTCCTTAATGGAGAACCAATTTGTATATGTAGATCTATATAATTTTTAAAACACGTTGTATTGTTTAGCTGCATCACATTTTAATTACACTATTCCTTTACTGGGTTGTTTCCTTTCTTTATTTATTGCTTTTACCAACAATGCTGCAGTGAACATCCCTGTACACACACATATTTTGTGAATGTGCCTCAAAAATGTCTAAAAAAGAAAGAAAAACAGAATTTCTGGGTTAAGAGGAATGAGAAATATCAATTTGAATAGGTATTGCCTCACTGTTTTCAAATGGCTGACAATGATTTGTATCATATCTACTTTCCCACACTATTGTCAAAACTATGTATTATCAAACTTTAATTTACTCATTTGATAGAGGAACAGTGCTTTTACTTTTTAAGTTACATTTTCCTGACTGCCTATGAAGTTAAGTATCTTTTCATATACCCTTTTTTGTGGTACTGAACCCAGGCTGCTCTATCACTGACCTACATTCTCCAACCCCCTTTTTATTGTTTGAGACAGGGTCTTGCTGAGTTGCTGAGGCTGATCTTGAATTTGTAATCGTCCTGCTTCAATCTCCCAAATCTCTGGGATTACAGGCATGGCCACGCATCTGCTCATGTACTTCCTGAATCATTTTTCTTCACCCACTCATGTCCCTTTCTACCCTCTGCTGGCTTATCGAGGGCTTATGGGTCTTTTTCATAGTAACTATTTGTAGCTTTTATGTAATTTGAACATACGTAGCTCTTTTGAAATTTTTATGTTTGTGTATTATAAAATTGTTCATTTTTGCCTTAAGGGTTCCTAGTGGCTTAGGAAGACTTGTCTTATCAGGAAATTACTCTAATATTCTCTCTTAAAAAAAGTTCCTGAATTTTATCTTTTAAGTTTGACCTCTTTGAAACCTTTTTTGTCCATCAACTACAATGGAGACATGCTAATGCAGGAGCCTTCAAGTTAGTCCTGAAATGGAACCCAGCAAATGAAAACTCAGCACACAAACTCAGACAATTAACACCTTTCTTTTCTTTTTAAGCACAACCTACTACACAAACTCAAACATTTTTACTGCCACGACAACATCCAGAGATATGTGCACTTACACAAAATTAAAGTGATTTAAAAGAACAAAACACTGAATAAGATGCAGACTTCCTGACAGTTAGGCAGCACTTACCCATTCCCCTTTAACCTCCACCAGGAAAGCAAAGGTTTGAAAGCAAGGCAAAATACATGTTTAATGAAATGTCTTATTCTTACAGCATATCTAAACTCATTATCTAATCAAGCTGGGGGTCAACTAAGTCAATTCAAGAAAAGAATTTAGAATTGTGGTAACAGGACTAGGTTGAATATGTTCCTGAAAAAGAGCAATACTTTCTCATTAAGATACAGACCACTTGTAACATTCCATATCGTAGATGAAAAATGTTCGTCTCAATTCTTTTCTTTTTTGTGATACTGAGGACTGAACCCAAGGGGTGCTTTACCACTGAGCTACATCCCCAGACCTTTCAATGTTTTGGAGATAGGGTCTCCCAAAGTTGCCTAGAACTGGTCTTAAACTTGTGATCCTCCTGCCTCAGCCTCCCAAGTAGTTGGGATTACATATGTGGCCACCATGCCTGCCCTATTTGTCTCAGTTTTTAACTTACATAGTTGGTTTTTTTTTTTTTTAGTTGTAGATGGACACACTATCTTTGTTTATTAGTTTATTTTTATGTGGTGCTGAGGATGAACCCAGTGCCTCACACATGTGAGGCAAGCGTTCTACTACATACATAGCTCTTTTAAAATTCTAAATCAAACCCATATTGAAAGAAATAAAGCTGCTCATAGCAATGCAAAATTTGACCACTTCTAAGTTATTCTTAAGTGCACCACCGGATTAAGGAACTACTGTTTTCCTTCGAAAATCAATCATTAATAATAATAATTTAGGTCAACCACATTGCTTTGTTTTCTTTCTTAAACTAGTTCCTATAGCTTTAGTCACAATCATAGATTGTACAGTTTTTGTTGTTAAAGGACGTAAAATACAACAAAGCAAGATTCTAAACTTTTTATCTATTAATTTTCAGAGTAGTAAGGTAGATTCACCGTACTAAATTCACTACTTATTACATGATTCAAAGTTCACACAATTCAAGGGTAGGGGGAGATGCTTTGACCCCCAAATACAAAAGTTATCATTAGCAACCGTGAATGATAATAGAGTGTTTTGCATTTAAAACTATTTCTTAGAAACTACTTAACAGTAAATAGTCATCTAAACTCAGAAACTTCCACAGTTATAAATTAAAAAATATGCTAAGGTGTATTAAGAACATTGTCTTCAATAATTATTTAAAGTGATGTTTGGATATGTTTTTAAAATACAATCTTTCATTCTAATAAAAAAGAAAAAAGACTTGAGTTTATGCTTCAAAAAACTAAATGCTGACTACTGAATTTCACCCTAGTTGACACTACTGCAGTTGTCTGACAAAGTGGAAAAAGAGGCAAGATCAACAGAATCGACCCTCACTGGAGTCTTTCTTACCATAACTATATCTCCAGGCTGGATGGTGATTTCGTCATGACTTCTGGATTCAAAGGGATACAGTGCTCGGTAATACACCACTTTTACATTCTCCTGTGCAGAAATTGTAAGCGGGCCTTTTTCTGTGTACAAAAAATAGGGGGAGGGTGTGACAAAAAACATTATAGGAAACATCAAAGTATGATAAACCAAACAACCAAGGGCTTCTCTATTGTCCCTCAGATTAGCATCTGAACTATTTCTATCTACTCAAGGAATTTCTGAAACAAATATGAACAACCCTGCGCTGACAACTCAGACTCATCAGAGAGCTCACTAGTGGGCTCTCTTCAGAGGCCTTTCCAATGCTGAGTGCAGCAGGGCAACCTAAAGGTCCCTTCTTCCTTCCTCTTGGCCTGGGCTCCACAGGCACACATCTGCAAAGCATCAACACCTCTCATCCCCACCCAGGCTGTCCAGCACAGACAACTGTTAGGCTCTGATCCCAGGTCTGAATCAGCCAGGGAGAAAGGGAAGGGGAAGGGAAGCACAACTTTTAATATTAACAGATATGGAAATGTTATGTTTCAGGTATTCAACATGGTAATATAACACACAAATGCTGATTTCACCAAAAAGTTACACTGATATTCCTTGGTGAAGTCTTTTGCTACATTTCCTAGCGGGGAAAATAAATCAGCCTAAGGATGGGCCCTATATAAAAATAATTTAGATTTTAAATGAAATAAAACTTTTAAAAAATGTATACAAGTCAGGTGTGGCACACTCCTATAATCCCAGCAATTTGGGAAGCTGAGGCAGGAGGATCACAAGTTTGAGGCCAGCCTGAGCAATGTAGCAAGACCCTCAGAAACTTAGCAAGACCCTGTATCAAAATAAAGAATAAAAAATAAAATTGGTGCTGGGGTCGTGGCTCAGTGGTTCAGTGCTTACCTAGTATGGATGAGGCACTGAGTTCGATCCTCAGCACCACATAAAAATAAATAAATAAAGTAAAGGTATTGTGTCCATCTACAACTAAAAAAAAAAAAAAAAAAAAAAAAGAAAAGAAAAAAAAAATTAAAAAAAGAAAACAGGCTGTGGATACAGCTCAGTGGTAAAGTGCCCCCTTGGTTCAATTCCCAGTACCTCACCTCTTCACACAAAAAACAAACATACCAACATAGGATAATTTGATTCTAGTTAACGATAACTCATAACAACCCGCTTAACTTTTCTACTCAAGAACTACAAATATTTTCACACATATTTATCTTATCTAAAAAGCAGCAAAGACAAATTTTTACTTCCATGTGGTCTTGAACTCTGTGATACAAAAAATTCTCTCACTGACCAAACAAGATAAATAAATCCTCATTTTAAACTAGGAGGAAATACCAGGAACTTCAGCCATGGTGCCAGAATCAACTCAATATCCCTACTCCCATCCCTGCACACTGTGCACAACATAAACAAGTAAACCTTTATGAAATGGTTTGGAAGTGTATTTCATTTCTTTCTGTATACTAGAGCGCTAAAAAAGGACACTGACCAAACTAATAAAACCAGTATAATTTACCACACAAACCAAAAGTCATCACTGTCTCCTACTAAGAATTATTTGCAAAGCTGTACACAACCAAACAAGGATTTTCAAAGTATATTTTAGCTTGTATCTGATGATATTTATATAGACAGTTTTTTATAGTCATTTCAATTATCCTTCACATCTTTTTTTTTTTTAAAGAGGCAAATTATGTACAAAGGACACAACAGTCATACTTCCCAAAAAGTAGAAAACAGTGAGTGAGTGCCACACTGCTATAGGCAAGGGAGAAAGTTGCCAGATCTTGTTGCAGAAACATCCTAGAAATTTCTGGCAAAAATATCAATCAGAAGCAACCAATTCTTTTTGCAAGACAGGTCATCTATATAGACAACCATCGTTAGTGATGTTAGGCATAGGAGTGGGGTTTGATAATGGAACTTGATGCCACAGAGGAAGCCTGGATGCCAGTGGAGTGGAGCAGAGGCTGTTTAAATAGAGTTTTAATGATTCTGAGGAAGGAAGAGCTGCACTGTCCAAAACAAGAGACTGACAATCTCATCTCTGTGATGTACATGAGACAGGGCTGATTAGACAGACCATTTCTCAACAGGCTCTTGGAGAGTGTTGACTTATTTTCTAGAATCCTTTTTTTCTCCCCCTTCCTGGTGCTGGGGATGGAACCTGGGCCTTGTGCATACTGGGCAAACCCTCTACCACTGAGCAATACCCCCAGCCCCTAGAATCAATCTCTTTTGGCATCTAATACCTGCAGTGGACCAGGGTGCTTGAACAGCTGGCTTAGCTGGTTCTTGGTGTGGATGGAAAAGCCGACTCAGTTTGTCTTGTGCTTCCTGTTTGCCTTTTTCCTCGCCATCCTTCTTTTTGACACTGTCTTCCCTTTTTAGCTTATCTTCCTCGTGGAGTTTTCTTGGCCGCTGATGCTCATCCTCCTGCTGCACGTGCTCCAGCCACTGTTTGTCCCTTTCCTGAGCTCGTCTGCCAACAAAGATGCTTGATTATGGTGAGGAAGCAACTCCAATTGAATACTACTGCTGTTTTTTTTTTTTTTTTTTTCCACTAAAAAGCTCCTAGTCGATGAGCTGCTAAACAGCAAAGGAATATTGTTCTTCAGATAGAGCAACTCAATCAATGAAACAAAGGCTTTCGGGGCTGCAATTCTGAGTGAGACAAAAATCACATGATTTAGAAAAATCCAGAAAGAAAATATGTGATGTATTTCATAAAATGGTTGTAAGAATAAGAAAAAGACACTTCTCAATGTTGAAACTGGTATTAAACTACAAAAAACAAAGCCACAGAACACAGAGGATCATACCTTTTATGAAGATAAACTGTACCCCAAAAGCTGAAAATGCAATATTGCTTAAATAAGCCCATGATCACTGAGAGCATTAAAGTTCCTCTATAGCTAAGGCACACCACACTAACATGCCCACATTGCTCCCAAACCTGAAGCTGAACGCAAGAGATTATTCTATTGACTTTGACTAATTTTTGTTGTTGTTCTGCAAAGTAGCTGAAATAGCTAAATTTAGGCCTAAAAATTATGTTGGCCTCAATCTGAAATTCACAGGGAAAGACTGGGAATGAGTTTTTGCTTATTCCATTCAAAATTTGAAACACTTAAAATAAAATTAATGTTCAATTTTATAATGATGATTACTGGCTCTCTATATATCAACTCCTTTAATGCAGACATCAGGCAGGTAGGACCTGTAGTTTTCCCATTTTATAGATGAGGAAGCTGAGGCATAGATATTACATAACCCATATCACGAAGCCATCCATGTCTATTCAATCCCAAGCAGCCTGCCTGGCTCCAGTGTCCACCTTGAACTACTCTCCTGTGACATGGCAATGCACAAGGGTCATCTTTTGGAATCAGAAAGCTGCCACAGGAACATTATATAAACAGAGCACACTTTTATTCTCCTTGTCAAAAAATTACATTTATTTCTACTTTATAAACATGAGAATTTAGTGCAGATTTTTTTTAAACTTAAACCTTAAACATTTTACTTACAATTTAAAAATTTTTTTTAATACAGAAAAAAAACAACCCACATTTATCAGAAGGGTAGAAATGTTAATTGTCATCCTTAACAAACAAACAAAAAAGACCACAATAAAAACAACTTTAAATTTTCTACCAGTGAAGGTCACCATATTTATATCATATAACCAGCTAATAGCTAAAGTTAAGTTTTGGGTACTATTTATGTAATTGGAATATCTATTACATATTATATTTATATTATGGTATTTTCAGTTTATTTCTACTCTGTAGAAATGCCAAAGTTTGGTGTAGCAGAGTATAAATAATGAAAGCATTTTACAAACTTTGATGATAAAAAGGGCAGAGTTAGAGTTAGTTGCCAAAGCCAGGGTGGTAATCCTTAGTCGCATCCCTCAGGGAAACCAAAAATAGTCCTCTAAGTCCACCCAAGATCACACACCCCCTCCCACTGGCATTAAGAAACAAAAACATAAACAAACAACAAAGTGGACTCAGAATATTCCATATACCTGTAAAGAAGTACACACAGGTGGGGCAGTTTAGAAGAGTTCATTCCCCAAAGGCAACAACCTGCCTTAGGGTCCATTTCTTCCTCTTTTCCATCTAATTTTAATAACTAATTTTACAATTTATAGCAAATCACTGGGATATTTGGTGATTCTTTTTGCTTAAGGGTCTAAAATTAACTAAAGTTCAAAAAGCAAATACCAACTAACAAAATCAGACACACCAAAAGGTAACAATTTCCATATTTACTCAGAATGAATGTTATAAGGAAAAATAAACTGCAAACACAAACATCCAAACAAAAAAGACATAAAAATGAGTTCCTATCCTAAGCAGCAGTGGCAAATCGTATCCTTTTGTACTCAAGCTGAATTTGCAGTTGCATAAAAGAAGAAAAGAGACAGAGAGGCACAATCCTGGTCTTGCTGGAGAAGTCCTGTGTGGCCAGCCAGCTAGGGGACTTTGATTTCAAACCAGGCACTTTGACCGACACCGTTATTAAAAGGCTGTGGACTGGAAACGTATTTTGGTCATTAGCATGCAAATGAGCCAACCAAGTGTCCCAATTTCCTTGTATAATTCCATTTATCTACATAGGAGAGCTCTGGGAACTAACCAAAACCTTCAGGGGGTACTTAGATATACAAAGATTTATGATACATGTGTTTGTGCCTGTCTATACACACATTAAAGACTGAAGGCTTTTTCTGATATAGTAACTCCCTGGAGAAGCCAGACAAAGAAGAGTAAATACTTGAAGTTTCTTCCCAATGGGACCACAATCCACTGCAAAGACTCACCTTTGGGCTTCTTCTTTTTGCTTTTCCAATTCTATGATCTTTCGTTCCTGTTCTTTCTGTTTCAGTCGTTCAGCCTCTATGGACTTTTGTTTCTGCAACTGCTGCTTATTATGTATTTCTCTTAGTTCCTATAAATGATCAAGACACCATTTATGTAATGAAACGAGGGGACAGGCATTAACTGTTTATCAGCATGCAACATTTCACAGTGGGGAGCCTAGGGCACTTAGGAAATGACATTCAGGGCTGAAGAACATCAACTTGGAAAACTAAACTCTCTCTACATTTGACATGACTGATCTCCAACGGCTGCTCAAGATTATATTCCAATGAGCCACAACACATTATACCACTTCTCATGATTTGATCTAGAAAGAACTTGTTCATGGGGGCCAGTGGAGGAGCTATACTGACAAAGGCTCAGTGATAACATGGAAACTTAACCCTTTTTTAAAATTTTTCTTTTCTTTTCTTTTTTTTTGGTACCAGGGATTGAAGCCAGGGGCGCTGAACTACTGAGCTACATCCTCAGCCCCTTTTTATTTTTGTATTTTGAAACAGAGGCTCACAAAGTTGCTTAGGACCTCACTAAGTTGCTGAGGCTGGCTTTGAACTCATGATCCTTCTGTCTCAGCCCCCCAAGCTGCTGGGGTTTCAGCATGTGCCACCATACCCGGCTACTTAACCCATTTTAAGACACTGTGATGTTCCTCAATAAAATCTTATGGTTCTGAGAATGAATCCTCACCTACCTTCACTGGCTTAGAAAACATACACACCTCTTCACACATTACCTCTATAAAACTTCTCCTTCTTATGACACTGCCTTATAGGAAATAGACAGCTCTGCTCCATGACCTTATTTCTTCCCCTACCCAAGTGTGTATTTTTCCTCAAATCATAACTCCTCCAGATCCTATTCTCTTACTAAATCCATGGATGAGGTTGCCAGTGGCTTTAAACTAAACCAGAAGTCAGGTTGAAAGTAAAGAGGTCATTTGATACCAGTCCGAGGAATAACCTTAATCTCCTTCCCAGACTACTGAAAAAAAAAATGCATTCTATGACACTGAATCACAGGTTTAAACACTCAAAAGAATCCAAAAGAAGAATAAGGAAACAATTGTTGAGGAGGAAACCTGTTCCATAGGACTCCAATGGTCATTAATAGATTCAGCCACCAAAACTCCTCTTACTTGGGTCAACAATAGATAAGGTATGTCAAAGTTGTAGCTCAGTGGTAAAGTGCTTGCCCACCAGCATACAAGATGTTTTGTTTTTGGCAGTGCTGGGGAATTGACCCAGCTCTGCTGGGGGTGGGATGCTCAGTAGAGCCAGGAATGCATTTCTAGTTGACTCCTCAGTCTTTCTAACTAGAGCTGGTGCTCCCAATGGGCAGCTTGGGGTCAACATAGTGAGATTTGGGATTAAGGCCTGCCCTGTCTTCTATCATTTTGCTCTCAGGTAAATCTAAATGGGCAGTTTTCTTTCAGGCTCCCTATCTTTAGATTCGTTCTTGATCAACAAAGAGAGAGATTATCTGTAGCAGGTCAATGTTTAGAAAAAAGCCCCAAGCATTAAACTAACCTCTTCTTACTAGACTGTTACAAGAATAAAGCTGGAATGTATATACAAGTGTTTTGGAAACTATAAAAGGCTTTGAGAGGCTTAAAAGGGAACAAAGAGATACAGAAAAAACTGGAGATTAGAGGAGTATGGGAAGAAGGTACTGGTACGGAGAGAAATTGGAGAAAAGGTAGAAGATAGGAAGAAAGGAAGGGCTTTGTGGAAAACACAGCAGACAAGCCCAGGAACTTTCAGGCAGGACACAGCAGGGACAGGCAACTCTTAAAGTGAAAATTGAAAGGCTCTTTGCTATGGCAACAGCCTTGGGTACAGGGCTTCTGAATCAGAAAGGACACCTGGGACAGGAGCTCAGCCAGTGATGGGGCAGAGGTTGTCAAGAATGGAGACTGAAAATTAACAATGTAGCCTCACTCAGACAGTTGGAAGTTCTGACTGCGAGGTGAAAGCCAACTCTAGAAAAAAAGAATTCCATTGTTCATTACCCTCCTCACTGCCTTATTGCAGAACGTTAAACTTAATTTTAATGTGTTAAAATTCAGCCACATTAGTTTTCATAGTAATTTGGAATCAAGAATAAATAATAATCTCTAATTAATGAGAATGAAAAATCTGGTTAATATTTTAAAGAGAAACAAAATGAGCCAAATCCTGTTGTTAAGAATAATCTGCATTCTTGGCTCAAGTCAGTATCTCTGCATGAAAAGGGGAACTGGGATGGAGTGATACTAAATCAACCTCTGCCCTAAGGGAGAGATCAGAGCCCAAAAGTCAGCACATGCAAATAGGAAAGACCTCATCTATCATTAGTTCAATGGCAAAGACCCTTTACAAGGAAGCATAAGTCACAGAAAGATCCAATTTTTCCTATTTGGAATTTCATCCTTAATAACATAGAATTCATATATAGATCCTAAAATAATTTATTGTTAAAAAAAAAAAAACAGCCCTGTAACTACAAGGTCTTGAGAACCAAGACATCTGGGTCCTAACACCAGGCCCCTGACACGGGCCAGCAGCTGAATCACAGAGTAGATGATCTTTAGGGTTTATTTTAGTTCCAGGAACGGTTGTATTCTCAGACAGTATTCATCACATGAAAATGTACTCTTAATTTATATCAGTGTCTCTTTAATTAGGATGCTATTCTTACTGCAGGAATAATCCAAAAAGGAATGAACAAAATAACCATGAGCTGAAGTCAAATACAAAAGACAAGAAATGATAGCGAGGAATACAAGTTTAGTTTACTGTTCAAGAACCTTTACATACAAAAAAAAAAAAAAAAAAAAACCCAAGAGAGAAATGAATTACAGTAGATGGGGTAGAGAGAGAAGATGGGAGGGGAGGGGAGGGGGGATAGTAGAGGACAGGAGGGGCAGCAGAATACAACAGACACTAGTATGGCAGTATGTAAAAAAGTGGATATGTAACTGATGTGAAACTGCAACATGTATACAGGGTAAAAATGGGAGTTCATAATCTGCTTGAATCAAATGTATGAAATATGATATGTCAAGAGCTTTGTAATGTTTTGAACAACTAATAATAAAAAAAATTTTTAAAAATGTAAAAAAAAAGAACCTTTACATATTTTTAAAAGTTCTTTATTTTATTCAGGATAAATGTGTTAATAGCAGTGATATTAAAGATATTTAGTTAGAGGTACAGCACAAGTGGAACATAGACTGCCATGTGCCAGGTAGTCATGGGCACAAATGAAGATGTTTCAATTTTCCTAAGAATCACACTACACATTTCCTTCCTATACTGAGCTCTAGTGATTGGATGTGGATTGGTAAATTAATTTCCAGATACAGTCAAGACAGATGGAAATAAAGCCAGTAATCTGTTAGGAAGTGCTGGAAAATGAAAAAGTAACAAGAAGTGAATTTAAAGAATCTACAGAAGAAATTATGCCAATGAGACAGTTTAAAAAACAATTTTTATTTTTTTAAAATTTTGTTGAGAGAGAGAGAGAGAGAGAGATTCTTTTTTGTAGATGGACATAACACAATGCCTTTATTTTTATGTGGTGCTGAGAATCGAACCTGGGTCCCGCCCGTTCGAAGCGAGCACTCTACTGCTGAGCCACAATCCCAGCCCAACAATTATTTTTAAATATATCAAATATGTGAAGGAAGAAAAAATTTAAAATATATTTATTTCTGAGCATAAATAGGTTCAGCACTATAGCACAGGTTGAACCTATCTATGGAACTACCTAAATAAGTTGCTGCTTCAAGTACCGCCAAGGAAATGGAACTTGTGGGAGCCATAAAATAACAGATGTCAAAGAAGGTAACAGAAGGCTCTGGCAGCTTAAAATCCAGATTTGAAGACTGAGAAGATTTTCAATTATTTTCTTCATCCAAGTTAAACATTGCTGGGATACACAATCGATTTTAAGGCAATGAAGGTGATCTTATAGTAGTACTGGCAAGCATTCTGGGTCTTCTTTATCTTTGGACTTGGGAGTTAGATGGTACAAACCAACACGGGGAAAACATTTATAATTTTACCATGATAAGCTTTTTCAGAAAGTTAAACTTCTGAAAAGGTAATCTATAAATGCAAACATGTACTAAAAACTAGTGAATGGCTTTCGTTCCTTGGCCATAACAAAGCCCGTTTGGAACACTGAGTCCTTTCACACAGGGTGGCAGATGGCTGCACTATTTTCCCACTATTTTTCAATACTGTTAAAGAGACTCAAGTCCAATTACAATTATTATTTAAAGGCACCTTTTAAATTTTTTTCAGGAAAAATATTTCAAGGTGGCAAACAAGTCCGGTGTCATTAAATTGCTTAATTATCTAGGAAATTGTGAATTTATTATTGGGAGAAGTAACTAAGAAAAATTTTAACACACTAAATATAATAACTTCTCCTAGTGGGAACCTGATTACAGTGATCCTGCAAATTCTATTAAATGCCCATATACTTTATCACAATTATGTCTCTACTACAATAAAGGCAAAACGAAACAAAGAAACGACTAAGAATAAAAAAAATCAGCATTTCCTTCATGGCTCTTAAGAAAATTAAATTAGTTTTTCTAAAGCCAATCCCTCTACAATCACACAAATATGGCTGGTTATTGCTACAAGCGTACAACTTTATTGATTTTTCCTTAGTAAGGTCTACTCAGGGGTATGATACGTTCATTTTACAGTAGTTATAATGGGTAATAATTGAACATTGTCTCCCAATTAAGTATAATTGCTTTCTTAATAAATAAGAGATCATTAAACAAGCACTCAAGAAGAGGTAGCTACATGTTACAAACATGGCAAAAAAGGAAAAATTATATAATATATGGTATATATAAATTATAACAGTAAGTTTTAAAAAAATTTATTATGAGATAGGGTCTTGCTATGTTGTCCAGGCAGGGCCTGAACCTCCTGAATATCTGAGACTAGAAGCATGTACTAACTATGCCCAGCTTAAAATAATAAGATTTTTATCACCAATAACATGAACAGATTTTTAAAACTATAGATTTGAATTTCTTAACCAAAATCCATGAAAAAGCTTTGGCCCTATTTTAAAAACAACTTGCCAAATTTGGGGTATGTGGGCATTTTTCTGGTTAAAGGAGGCTCGTAGCTTTTATTTGGTTCTCAAAGGCTCTCCAATCAAAAACGGATTATAAACTACAATAAAAATTTGGCAAATCAAGATTCTGTCTTGTATTAGTTAAGATAAAATAAAAATCAACGTGCTTTTAATTTTCTTCCCTAAAGAGTGAAAAGCTCTTATTTCCTTAAAGAGCTAAGATATCTGAACCATAACACATCTTTTGGACATCCTATGGCGCATAGCCAAAGTGTTTCAAAAGCAATATGTTGGACAAATTGAATACCCAAGAAGATTCAACTATTTTTCCACTGAGAAATATGGCTCACTTTCAAGTTCACTGTAGATGGCTCTTCTATTACTATGCCAAAGGGCACAAAATCACTTGACTTAATTAACTGTGAATGTTTCTCCTTTATTTGCTCTGAGACAGTAAAAAACAGATGTATTATATGAAATGATATTATTTGAAGTATAAAATACCCACCTGAATAACATGTATGGGATTTCTTTTCATAAACACTACTTTGTATAAATGCCAATAAGGAGAAAACAATTAACTAGCAATATGGGCCTATGAAGGCTAGCAGTTAATATAAACTGATTTACTAATTTGAATGTCTAACTTTTTGTAAGGATTATTTTGCTTTGGGCCTTTTACTCAGGTTTTCTCTTAGAAATGAGAGACAAAAACAAATATACTCTGATTAAGTATTTATATTATACTTAAAATTATTTTTTTAAAAATTTAATCGATCTTATAAGTACCAGCATCAGAAATTCCAGGTATGTGTTTTTTTTCTGTAATCTAATATCTGTAACAAAGTTAAAAGTAGAAGGGCATTTATATAAATAATAATAATTTCTAACCCAGGAATAATATGTAGCACACAATATCAGAATTTTAAAAAGGCCTTCTGAGTTTTAAAAGACACTAATTTTTTCCAGTATGTTTTGCACACCTATAATCCCAGTGGCTCAGGAGGCTGAGGCAGGAAGATCACAAGTTCAAAGCCAGCCTCAGCAACTTAGCGAGACCCTGTCTTAAAATAAAAAAGAGTTGAGATATGGCTCAGTGGTTAAGATCTCTGAATTCAATCCCTGGTACCAAAATAATTAATAAGAAGAAGAAATTAAATTAAAAAAACTACAAAAGAAAGGCAACTAGCAAAATCAATGAAGATAGGGGAACTGTACTGGTATGGAAAAATCTGAAAAAAAATAATAACAATTCCAGAACATAGAAACTATACTCCAAATCAAGGAAATGAACATTCCATTTATCACAATTTTTTCTCTTTGGTGATGGGGATTGCTTTTTCACTGAGTTATATTCCAAGTTCTTTCATTTAAAAAAAAAAATTGAGACAGGGTGTCCCTAAGTTGCTGACGCTGAACAGAACTTGAATCCTCCAGCCTTAGCCTCCTGAGTCACTAGGATTCCGGGTGTGTACTACTGCGCCCAACCATTTTTTATAAAATTATAAAGTTTATCCATTTTTAAAATATTAAAAGAAGTATAAATGAAAAGATATATTGATTGGCAATTTAAATTCTGAGAAAGGCTAAACTAATGTTTAAAAGTATATTCAAAATGCTACTTTTAAATCTGAAGTCAACCTTTCACTAAATAGTGTGTCCCCATGACTCTAACTGGCAGTCAATGTATCTGAAATGCTCTAAGAGGCTGAGAAAGGAGTGTGTGTTGGGGAGAAAGGGAGGGAAGAGCAATAGGAAAAGGCATCAGGAACCTCCCAGAAGGCCTGGTAAATAACTTCAATTACCAAAAAGAAAAAAGTGACTTCAGTTTTCCTGAAAAATCTGAATTTCCCACCAATGTTTGTTATATTCACAAAGTAGTATCCTATTATTTTAATTGCATATCATTCTGAAGGATAAAGTTGTTGAGGGGTATGAGTAAACAGAAGAATGAAAGAAAACAGAAGAAAATATCTTTTCTAATAATTGAGTCTGCTTTTCTTCCCTTCCCAGATAATCTTTTACTACACATTTTTTTTGTTTTACTACAAAAAAAATGTTTACTTGTTTTTTGTTAAGAAAAAAAAAAAAAAACCCTCTAACTAAAAAACTCAAATCAAGCAACCAACCACACAGTCTACCAGTAAGCACAGAATCTAATATACAACACCTGTTAACTATTTTGAAGCTGGGGAATTTTCGGTTATTTGATTATATTCGAGGAATCTGTATAAAGTTCCCATAATAACAAGTAATGAGAGGATTTTACTACTTCTATTCAGAAGTCTTTTCAGAAGAAACATATAGGCAAAAATAAAATGTTATCTTAAACAAAAGATAGCAAACCATAGAACAGCCAAACATTATTCTACCAATTACAGGAGAGTAATGCTGTTATTTCTCTTCCTGTCTCTCCTTCTCCTCTTCCTGGATCTTTTTCTTTCCATCACTGTTTCTCTTCACATGCATCCCCCAACCCCTGACTTCTCATTCTGTTTTTCAGTTCTTTCTCCAGCTCTTTTCTTTTCTCCCTTGGTTGCTAAACATTTTCCCTTTCACTGCCTTCAGAATGAATGGGCCTGTCATGAAAGCAAGTGTCTAAACCAAGAGCAGGAAAGTCTTAGTTATGCAAACAACCTCATGTAGCATAACTGGTGTTCTCATTTCATCACTTCAGTTCTTAGGAACAATTTTCAGTACCGGTATCTTTTTTTTTTTTTTTTTTTTTTTTTTGTGGTATAGAACTGGTATCATTATGAACAGAATTTATAGTTCTAACAGCCCCTGTGTCTAACTTAAGAAGCCAGGATTTCCTAAGTGTATTAAAAAATATGATTCTTAATTAGTCCTAAATACTCAAATTTCACTAAGAAATAAAATACTATGTCTTTCTGGAATAATACACTGTCCATAATACTGTCTCCCACATCATGGAAAAACACACAAAGACACAAACAGCAACTGAATGATCTTTCAAAATTTTGTAGTTGCAAATGAAACAATCTCGAATGCTTATTGTAAAGACAAGACTAGTATACAGTACCTTTTCCAGCTGGTATTCAGAGCTTATACCATCACAAACACAACTTATCAAGAGGAAAGATTCAATCACACTCCATGGTGAATAATTATTAATTATTATTAACTGTTACAAAGAATGCTTAGTACTTCATAGTAAATGCTATCTTAGACACTGGGCACTCATCTGTGGAGGGGAAACTGAAGCACAGAGCTGGAGATGGTTCATCATTCTTAGTCTGAGAAAGATGTGCATTGCCTGAGTAGGGCATGGAGACCTTTAGAAAGAAGTCTAAGTGGATGACGCAGCCCAGGAGAACTGCCAGGCACTGCCACATTGCCTCCTCCATTGCCACTGACTGGAAGAAAGAAACGCGCCAGTGTAAATGGCCATTCACATTGGGACTTGTCCAGTACACAGTGACTAGACAAGGACCAACAAGGACTCAACTTTCAACATGAAACACAAAACCTTGACTCTGTGGGTGTTAGATTCTCTTAAAAGGCACATAATGGAGACTTGCAAACTGTAAGATACACTTTATGCTGCTGCTTGGTATTATTCTTACAGTATTAAGACATGGAACACTAGGATTTACAGTAATGATGAAAACTACCACAGTAACTACTATCACTTGCAAAGGCAAGGTGAAGACAAAAGCTAAAAAGCCCCTATGTGTAGTATGACTTGACACTTGTTAGAACCATGATTTTATACCTCTAGGAAAGCACCATAAATAAGAAAAACAATTATAAGAAAGTTTATTACATGCATTTTAGACATATAGCTTCTCCAAAAGAAATTGAGTTTTTATTTTCCTATAAACTGAGGTATAAAGAGAAAGTCATAAATAATCAACAATTACCCCCTCCTTGGAGTACTGGGGATTAAACTCTTTATGAGTTATAGTTTTTTTTTTTTTTTTAAAACAAAGTCACTGTGAATAAAGTCAGAACCATATATTCAGTTTGTAGAATTTTTTTGTTTGTTTTTGAGTACTAGGGATTGAACTCTGGGGCACTTAACCCCTGAGCCACACTCCCAACCCTATTTTTTATATTTTATTTAGAGACAGGGTCTAACTGAATTGCATAGTGCCTCACCGTTGCTGAGGCTGGCTTTGATCTTCCTGCCTCATCCTCCCCAACCGCTGGGATTACAGGCATGTACCACCACTCCCAGCGACAATTTTAAATAGGTTTCTGGAACACAAATTTGAGATGACTGATTTCTTAACACAGAATATTTGTTGCAACAGAATACATTTTGGGGGTAGGTACTGGGGATTGAACCCAGGGATGCTTAACCACTGAGCCACAACACAGCCCTTTTTATTGTGAGACAGGGTTTCACTAACTTGCTTAGGCCCTTGCTAAGTTGCTGAGGCTGGCTTTGAACTCAAAATCCTCCTGCCTCAGCCTCCTGAGCCACTAGGATTATAGGCATGTGGCACTTCACACAGCAGAATACATTTAAAAGCAGAAATTTATGGTAAAAAAATTTGATCCACTGAATTAAAACTACTTTAGGAAGTACTAATTCATGCTAGTACTAGTTCATGCACTAACAAAATGAATTATTTCTGGCTTGGTATTTTAGATGATAACCAAAAAGCTAAAATATATAGTGCATATCAGAGATAGCAAATATACAAAAGATGCTAATTGAGGAATTTCTAGCACAAGAGTTTCAGTATCTTGGGTGCTATAATTTATTCTCCTCTTCCATTTCCCCCCGCTTTTCAGACTTATTTAAAAAATAAAAAGCCAAGTTGATTTGCTATGGTAAGATTCTTGTTTCCTTCCTTAGTATTTCTTGATTTATGGTGATAAGTTAGATGCATATTTAAAAGATCAGAAAGAAACAAAAGGGCCCAAAATTTGAGATCATATGGTGAATCTCTAGTAAATCACAACAGTGGAATAAGTATGCTTCATATTTTCACTATTGGTTCCTATATGAAACAAAGAACTGTTAATCTGACTCCAACAGTAAACATTTCCTTTTTATTTTTTTTAATATTTATTTTTCGATAGTAGTTGGACACAATACCTTTATTTTATTTATTTATTTATATGTTGTGCTGAGGATCGAACCCAGGCAGGGCCTCGCACGTGCTAGGCGAGCGTTCTAACACTGAGCCACAATCCCAGCCCCAACATTTCCTTTTTTAAATAAAGACTTGAGAATTTCTATCCTTGCTTATCAGATCTTGTATAGGGAAGGTGGAAGTGTAATGCTTCCTGAATTGAAGAAAATAGAAGAAATCCTCAAACAAAAAAATGAGTGTGAACTAGACATTCTGGAGGAAAGGACTAAATCAGATCATATATATATATATATATATATATATGGCAGAATAATAAAATATACTTAGTTTCATAAACTTTCATTAGAGAAACTAAATACTAAATATACTTCTCAATCTGTCTTATACTTCAGAATTAGGGATAAATAAGGGTACAAATGTTCCCCATATAATTTTATACCTAAGAAGCTGGACATGACTTTGTGCATGAAAGCAGTTGTGTGTGTGTGTGTGTGTGTATGTGTGTGTATTGGGGAGGGGAGTATTGGTTCCTCAATTGTGAAGCCAACAATTTCAAGTAGGTTTAGTGTCCTGGTCAACTAATTAAAATGCTTTGTATTAGCCTGCATCGAATGAATTACATTTTCTTCTTCCATGTGAACAGTCTTTATGAATATGAAATACAACTGCCAAGAGCCAATTTCTTTTCTATACTCTCTAGCTGGTTTCCTTTTAGGAAAAAAAGGTTTAAAATACAGCAGATCTACACCATCAGGCTAACTGCAGGAAATTAATTTCTCTCTGGGCAAGGCAGAAATAAAGTTCTGCATCATTTAGTGCTCTGTAAGGACTGCTATATCAAGAGAGATATCCAACAAATCCCAGAAGTCAGGCTACTAGCTCTTCCTGCTCTATCTCATCATATAAAAATTATAGCTGCTAATGAATACATGCTCTAAGGTTAGAAAAAATGCTTCACATTTTCCAGTGTGATTATAACAAAGAAAAGTAGGCAAGAAGACCCCTGATAAACTAAATGTTAATTCAGTCTCTGAGTGGTCACAATCAAATTATAAATCTTTTCTTTGATTTAATTGCTTCTGTTTTAGTTTCAGAGGAATTCTAAAAATAATAACCATAAGACAACATATCACATTCAGTAAGTTTTCTAAATGAGTGTTAGTGGCAAAACAATATAGTTATATTGGCTTGTGACTTTTTTACTCACTAGATTAAATTTAAATAGAAAATTAACTTAATCATTAAACTAAATTAATAATAGAACAACAAAATAAAAATTTAAAAGACAGAAAGAAATGTTCTTATTTAAAAACAAGGATATTGAAAAAGGGCCAGTAGGGGAGAAAAAATAAAGTCAGTCTTTGTAGAACTGCATAAGAAAAGCTCTGATACTGAAGGCAGCATTAGTTAATTAAATAGTAATTAGTCGTCAGGCATGGTGGTGTACACCTGTAATCCCAGCAAATTGGAGGCTGAGACAGGAAGATCATAGGTTCAAGGTCAGCCTCAGCAACTTAGCGAGACTCTGTCTCAAAAAAAAAGAAAAAAGAGGGGGAAAAAAAAAAGCCGGGCCTGTAGTTCAATTGTAAAGCACCTCTTCTCCTTGGGTTCAATCCCAGTACAAAAAAAAAAAAGAAAAAATACCACCACCACCACCACTACTACTAATTCATCATAAGAATGACTTACACCACATTTTAAGGGAGTTTTCTTTAGCAAGGATAAGAGCGATTCAATTACCAAAGTTATTTAATCCATACATCTTCTAAGCATTAATCAAAGTCTCCTCTTAGAGTATCACTTCCTAATATCCGAATCTTGCTTTGGGAATCAAAATTCTAGAAAAGAAATCTATATTAAGGCAAAAATCTTAATTAATGAGTTCAAAAGATAGCTGATTACTTCACAGATTGTATTCCAAGAGATTATTAAAAAACACTATAAAATTGCAACTGAGGATGTGGCTCAGTGGCTAAGCACCCCTGGGTTCAATCCAAGGCACAAAAAAAAAAAAAAAAAGAAAAGAAAAAGAAAAAGAAAGAAAGAAAAGAAAGTGGGGCTGGGATTGCAGCTCAGTGATAGAGTGCTTGCCTAGCATGTGTGAGGTCCTGGGTTCAATCCCTAGAACCCATATGAGGATTTTGATTGTACTTAGAGATGGAGAACTTACAGCTGCAGTTTCAATACTTATATGCCACACTTAAATCACATACATACAAATATAAAATATAGATAATATATAAACTGGCACAACATAAGCATAAAAGCAAAGTGAAGAAAAATACTAGGTTGGCTAAATATTTTTCCTAAAAAAAAAATTGTGCTGTTTCTATGAACAGCACATTCTGGGAATTGTACAACTTAGCAAAGTTCATTACCTCATGCTCCAAAAAATAGCACAAACACCTCAAATTTAGATGTCTACACAATCTGGTCTAATCCCTCAATCCAGAGGTAAACTAAAAATCTCAAATATGCTTTATAATTTTTTTAATTTTTAAATTTTTTTGGTTTAGAGATAAAGAATAGGAATTTTACTTCCTAGTTTCAAAAGCTAAAATGGCCAGAAACAAGTTTATAAAGAATTTTAAGTTAGAAAAAGAAAAACAAATATTTTGAAAGAAAAAAAAAGTATCACATCCAATTTCTAAAAGAACATAGCAGATAAAAACTCTAATAGCCTACTTAAATTTAAAATAACATATAATAATTATTTAAAAGAAATGAGCTTGTTGGACAAGCTTCCTGGGGGCTGACCCAGGAAGATTGCAAGTTCAAAGCCCCCCTCAGCAATAATTTAGTGAGGCCCTAAGCAACTTAGCTAGACTGTCTCAAAATAAAAAACAAAAAGGGCTGAGGATGTAGCTCAGTGGTAGAGTGCTTGCCTAGCATATGTGAGGTCCTGGGTTCAATCCCTAGAACCACATAAAAATAAATAAACAAAATAAAGGTATTATGTTCATCTATAACTAAAAATACTAAAGAAAAAGAAAAAAAAAAACAAAGAAGAGAAAATGAGCTGTTTCCATTCTGGATTTCTTGTAAGAGTTAATATTCTTAGGATGATAAAGTTGTGAGGTTAAATTGAAAGCAATCAGAAAGAACCTGTGATCTTTACTATTTTATGTTCCCTTAAAACCTGGGCATTTTTCTAAGTATTCCTGTGCAAATGTGACAAAAACATACACCACTTCTGCCACAAAAGAAAAGCAATTAGTGCACTAAACAATAAAAATTTAGAATGTAAGGGAACAAAATGACTAATTATTTAAGCCCAATCTTAAAGGCAAGAAGTGGCAGAAAAGTTCTCAGTTTTAAGAGGAAAAACAATCCCTCTGAGCAGTATGCAAAGAGCACAAGAAAGAGGAAGCTTTGAAGGCCTGGTTTCTGAAATTCCACTTGATATGGCTATGAACAGGCAAAAAGATGAAAATGTATACAAAATAATTCAGGTTAAAAACAGACATAATGCTGGGGCCACTCACTGATCCAGAATTTATAAATGCCAAATTCATTTTTATATCTCAAGGAAGAAAAATGCAATTTAGATGGTATAATGCTCATCCATAAATGTGAAGGCTTTCACCAAGGTTGAAACGCCAGTTCAATACATTTTTCTGCCTGGGATTCCACATCAACTAATCAGCTGGACAGTTAGGAAAATGAAAGGGTAAGACATACATGTAGGCACACAGAGAACAGTTACCTTCAGCTGGTTATTGAAAATATCAATCTCCTGCAGTTTTGACCTAGTTTCTTTCTCCACCTCATCCAGTTGGTCTCGTAGCTGCTGGCGAGCTAGTTCTTTTGCTTCTAAGGCTCTTTTCAGTGTAAGAAGTGAATCTCCTATTTTAGAAAAACAGTGAGAGACAGGAAAAACTTTAATTGGCAGTGAGGGAAATGTTTTTTAACGTTTTCATGTCACTTAAGAAAATTCTTGCTGTTTGTAAAAAAGGAAAAGGTTGTGGCTGGGGTGCAGCCCAGCAGTAGAGCCCATAGAGCTGTGCTTGGCACCCATGAGGTGAGGCCCTAGGTTTAATCCCCAGCATATTTAAAATGAAAGAGGGAGAAAAGGAGGGAGAAGGAGAGAGAAAGGAATTAAAGGAGAGGGAGGGAAAAAGCCAACTTTAGGGCTGGGGATGTGGCTCAAGCGGTACCGCGCTCGTCTGGCATGCATGAGGCACTGGGTTCAATTCTCGGCACATACAAACAAAGATGTTGTGTCCACCAAATACTAAGAAATAAATATTAAAATTCTCTCTCTCTCCCTCTCTCTGTCTCTCATTCTCTCTTTAAAAAAAAAAAAGCCAACTTTAAAATTCTGGGGCTGGGGTTGCGGCTCAGTGGCAGAGCTCCTGCCTAACATGTGTGAGGCACTGGCCTCGATATAAATATATATAAATTTTTAAAAATAAAGGTACATCCACAACTAAAAAATATTAAAATAAATAAATAAATAAAATACCTACTGTGCAAACTGTTCTGCTGAACTTGTTTTAATTGGTCGTTAAGTATCTGTTTTTCTGGAATAAGTCTTCCAAGCATTTGCTGAGATTCCTAGGGGAGGAGGAGAAAAACAACCGTGAATGACAGGGAACACTCCCATGTCCACACGCAGAATTAGTGCTTAAGTCAGTTTTCTTGACCCTCAGAGATACTCCTGAATGGCTTGAATAGCAGAGAGGTTAGTCAGCTCTTCCCAAGTCCTTTATGGTGAACCACATTTAACTGCTAGTCAGGGTGACTCTTGCTTTCTTGTCAAGGAATAAACTGTTTGCCAAGTGCTTTTCACTAAAATAAAGTTAAGACAGTTATAGCTTCCTTGGTATTGCTTACATTCTTGTTGTCTCACTGGACATTTATAAGCTTTTAGAGACAGCACTTCAAAAACACTGTGCACACAGAAAACAGAAGTGAGGATCTCTCAATTGCATGGAGATCAAGTATAAATACCGTGGCCCAACTGCTTGTAAACTAATTTGGAAGAAATTACTCTGTTATTATAATCTGAGCTTTAATACTTAATAGGGCAAAATTTAGGTTTATGATATACCTGAAGTTGGGAACAAAACAGATTTTTAACCACTAGAATCTTAACTGCTTTAAATGTGCATGTTTTTCTGTCACAAAGAATGGAACTTTAAACAGGTACATAAAAGTCTTGAACCACCTATATTTTAACTTACACAATGATAAAAACTAAAACCATACTGTACAAATGCTATTTGGAATTTTTTGTGGGTAACATGCCAAGCACAGTATTTGCTTAAGTTCAGCTGTAAGTATCCTCTGTAGTTTCTACACATTTCAGTAAAATGGTAGGCTTTTCAGATATAAGAGGCCATGGCCACACCTGTGAAACAACTAGGAGGCTGAGGCAGGAGGATCCCAAGTTTGAGGCTAGCCTCAGCAACCAAGTGAAACCCTGTCTCAAAAATGGGGAAAAAAACAAACAAACAAACAAACGTGGGAATGTAGCTTAGCAGTACTGTGTCCCTGGGTTCAATCCCCAGTATCAAAAACAACACAACATGAAACAAAACAGCAGATATATAGGGAATATTTGACTTTTATTTTTACCTTTATGAAAAGTGAACTCTAAGTATTGACTTTTGGCTTGAAAATATAAAAGTGCCATAATTAAAAATGATCAGGGCTGGGGATGTGGCTCAAGTGGTAGCGTGCTCGCCTAGCATGCATGAGGCACTGGGTTCAATTCTCGGCACCAAGTAAGAATAAAATAAAGATATTGTGTCCACCTAAAACTAAAAATAAATATTTAAAAGATTGTTTTTCAGAGCCAGCACATGAGTTCAAGACTTCCCTAGAAACAGCAAGACCATGTCTCAAAAATCATCAGAGGCCAAGAACTTCTCTTTTGGAACATCTACCTTTAGATACAGACTAGCCTATGTGGAAAAAAACCTTCATATACTATTGGCCCATATGGCAGAGAGGTCAGCTCAACAGAGGATTTAGAAGCCTCCTTTTCTATAAATAACCCCCAACACACACACACACACACACACACACACACACACACACGAAAAACTTCATAGAACAGAATACATAAATCAGTCATTTTCTCAAAAAAAGCAAAACCAACTGAGTTTTCCCTTTTATTCTCCTTCCTATTTCCCAATCCCAAAGTTTCTTTTCTGAACTAAAACAAAGAAATATCAAGACAAAACCTAACTCAGATCACTGAGATTGTTTTACTTATATAAACATTACTTTAAGGTGTATAACTTAAGTTTATAAAGTAGGTCAAACCAATATTAAGGGATACCCAACTCATTTGCAAAGTTAAGTATCTGCTAATCCATGAAAGGAAAGTGAACCAATATCTCCTTGCCTGCTATGTCCCTTTATTTCTTCTAATTAGGTATTATTTTCCCATTCACTACTTTAAGAATCCTGACTTTTATTTATTATCAATAACTGAATATTCTAAACATCAGTCATAAATAATAAGTGTGTTTGTTCACACAACATTCTGTGATAAATTGATACTGAAACTAAACACAAGACCTTTAACTCTAAATTTTCTAGGGGACTATCTTATGAAACTTTTCATCAATAGTTAATGAAAGACATACAAACAGAGTTAATTAGCATTTAGAAGGTAACCAATATCTTTCATGAATTTAAATGAAAAGATTCTTAATAAACAAGAGCAAGTTGAATATTCTAAAAGGGGTAATATACTATGGCCAAGTGTGGTGTACCCCAGCAATGGAGGTTGGTTTTACATTCAAATTGCAATCAACATAAATCTTCATCTAAACAAAGTAGAAGAGAAAAAAACACCACACAATCATCTCCATAGATGCCCCAAACAAAAACAAACATGGCCGTTGAAGGGCATCTATAGAAAACCTAGTTACCCTTCCTTATTTGTGACAGAGTTTTCCTTCTAAGACCCAGAATAATGTTCTTAGCACTTCTCTTCAACATAGTTCTGGATGTCCTGGTCAACTAAGTAAGGCAAAAAAAAAAAAATCACATTTAAATTTATGAAGGATATTGAGGATGTTGGTTTACGGTTTTCTTGTAATATCCTTGTCTGGTTTTGGTATCAGGGTAATGCTGAGCTCAGAAAATGTTAGAGAATATTCCTTCCTCTTCTATTTTAAAATGTTTATGTTGAAATGGTACCTCTTCTTTAATTTTTGGTGACTTTTATCAGTGAGGCCTTCTAGGTCTAGGGTTTTCTTTGTGGTAGGATATGTAACAGTAAATTTATTTAATAGATATATAAGTATTCGGGTTTTTTGTTTCTTCTTGACTCTATTTTGATAATTTGTATATTTCAGTGAATTTATTTTATCAAAATTATTAGACTTATTTACATAGTTGTTTATAGATATAAAAGGCATACAGTTTAGAAAATGAAAAATAAAGCTGTCTTTTTTCAAGAATGGCAAGTTTATATAGCTAAAAACCCCTAAAGAATCTACAAAACATTCTTTTAGAAATAAGATACAGGAAGCCAGGAACAGTGGTGCATACCTGTAATTGCAGCAACTCATGAGACTGAAGCAGGAGAATAACAAGTTCAAAGCCAGCAGATTAATTAGTGAGGCACTTAGTAACTCAGTGAGACCCTGTCTCTAAATAAAATATAGAAAAGGTCTAGGGATGTGGCTCAGTGGTTGAGTGCTCCTGGGCTCAATCCCCAGGTACCAAAAAAAAAAAAAAAAAAAAAAGAAAGAAAGAAAGAAAGAAAGAAATAAGACACTGGAGCTGGGGATATAGCTCAGTAATTGAGCACTTGCTTGCCTAGCATATGTGCAATCCTGGGTTCCATCTCCAGCACCGCAAAAAAGAAAAACAAACCCTGAGAAATTAGCTAAACAATAACACAGAAAAGAAAAACAAAACAAAACAATAACACAGAAAAATAACTATAAAAAATAAATTCTATTTTTATATACTGACATCATATGGTTGGAAACTGAAGTAAAAAATAGGCAATATACAATTGCATTGACCACAGAATACTTAAGGAAAACTTTTAAAAACACATATATAAAACTACAAAAATATGCTGAAAGAAATTTACAACCACCTAAATAAATTGAGAGATAATCTATAAAACTCAATATTGTTAAATGTCAAATCTTCCTGAAATGATCAATAAATTCAAAGGAATTGCAACAATGTTCTACAAAATTTTTTTTAGCTCTATGTACTTTTGAAGGAAAAAACAAATAAACAAAACTGACATGCTAATTTTGTAATTTTTATGGAAATGACTTAGAAAAGCCAATAACAGGGTACTCAAACTACTTGATTTCAAAAAACCAGAATAAGGCTATAGTTATCCATGGAGTAAGGTGATGGTGAAAGGATAGATACAGATTAAAGGAAGAGTTCAGAACAGACCTTTTACAAATATATGCAACTGCTTTTCCACAAGCTACCATGGAAATTTAATGGGAAAGGCAAGTGTTTTCAATAAATGGCACTGGGTATATACGGAGAAAAATGAACATCAACTTCTAACTTAGGACCATATGCAAAAACCAATGTGAAATGGATTATAGACCTAAATATGTAAAACTATAAAACTTTTGAAGGAAAACATAGAAGAAAATGTTGCAGCCATGGGGCAAAGATTTCTTAGAACACAAAAAGCATGATAATACAAATAAATTAACAAACTAAACCTTATCAAAATTTAAAACTTCTGTCCTTTAAAAAAATAGTATTATGAAAATGAGAAGCAAACCAAAAGTTGGGAGAAAATATCTGCAGATCATGTACCTGACAAATGACTTGTTGACAAGAATTTATATAGAAGTCTTAAAATTCAATAGTAAGGAAAACAACTCAACCAAAAACGGACAGGCAAGTTCAGATAGTTTGAAGATACACATATGATACCATGCAACATGTAAAACGATGGCCAACATCATCAGTCTTCATGGAAATGCATATAAAAGAAAAAATGAAATATATTTGCTGCATACAGAAAAGTCAAACTTTAAAATAATGACAACACCAAGTATTGGTAAGGATGAGAAACAACTGTATCACTCACAGATTGCTGATTAGAATGTGAAGAGGTACAAATAATTTCTACCATTGACAGTTTTGTGGTAGGGGGGGGTTTAAAGATAAGACTTATATGGCACAATTACACTCCAAAAAATTTGCCTTGGAGAAATAAGTTATAATTCCACAAAAATACTATACATAAATATTCATTGTAGTTTTAGTTATGAAAATCCCCAATTGGAAAGAACCCAGATATTAATCAACAGGTTAAGGGATTAGTAAATATTACTCAGTGATAAAATGAAACAATGTACTTATTCACTCAACAACATTGAAAAATCAATCTTGAAATCATCATGCTGAGAAAAAGAAGTGAAAGAGTCACTGTGGTCAAATATGATGATCTGCAGGTAATATCTGCATGAATTTGACGTCCCTGTAGTTCAATGCTTGATACCAAACTAGGTGAGATAACAGTTCTATCATACCAGGTGAGATAATAGATGAGAGGTAAATGAAGGCAAAATTGCCACTAGCACACTATCAAGTCTCAAGTCTTACCCTACACATCTTTCTTACATCCCACTAAAATCTTAATTGCACCTATTTACTAGTCCTGTATGGTCTGGCCTCCACCTGGCATCCCAGAAGCCTGCTACAGCCTCAGGTCACTGGTGGCACTGCTGTATCCCTACCTAAAACTTGTTCTGCCATAGTTTAGTCCATTACAGACTTCAAATCTGTGTAAATGTCACCTTCACAAAAGGCCTACTCTGACTACCTTAGTTTAAATCATAATACTGCTAACCACCAGGACTCTCTACTGCCTTCCCTACTACTGTCCTTGGCACTTTTCATTTTCTCATAGATACAAACTTTATAGTTCTGTTAGTATGTGTCCCTCTTGCACACAGAGGGTAAGGTCCATTCAGCTCACTCTCGGTCTCATTTCCGTTGCTCAACACTATAGCCTCAGTACCTAAAAGACAGCCCAGCACCTAACAGTGTGTAGCAAACACTTGTTGAGTTTGTTTACTTGACAGCTGACTTTTAAGAAAAGGACCCCACCTACTTCACCTTTTTTCCCCATAAATCTAGTATATGGTAGATGCTGTTTGTTGAATGAATAAATAAATAAAATGAATCAGAGGCAAGCATGTAAGCCTAAAATCTTTTGTGATACATTGTTTTCTCACCTGTAACTGTTGCTGCAAATGGGTGATTTCGGCAATTCTCAACTCTCTAGATTTGTTTGTACTCTCAATTTCTTGCCTTTGGGTGGTTAATCGACATCTGATATCTTGAAGTTTTCCTTCTAATTGATGCTTTTTATCATTCTTTAACAAATGAAAGATAAAAGGAATTATTACCATTTTTAATGGTTCAATGGTAGTATATATCCAAAGCATGATCAAATATCACTCACTAGAGCTTCTAATTCAAATTCCAAAGTCTTTTTCTTTGCTTTCAATACAACTATATCCTCTTGTTCTTTATTTCTTTGATTTAAAAGTTCTTGCCTTCGGTTCCGTTCCCATTCAAGTTGTCGTTGTCTCTCAAGTTCCCGTTTCGCAGCCTGTCAAAGTCAAAGGTTTATTAATTTTTCAGTTCTTATGCTCTAACATGTCTCTTAACAAAAGTATCATGTAGTAAGTCTTTCCTTTTAAGGATGAAATATAGACATTACAAGAAATCATATCATAAAGCAATAAAAATTTTTATAAAAATCAGTGCTCCTTCTAAGGAAAAAAAGGGAATATTCAGAACTAATTATATTTACATAAGATGAGAACCAAGAGGATCATTTCACATTGGAATCTCATTCTTCATGCCTTCCAGAATGCATGACATGCTAAATAAAAGTGCTCCTTTTTATTTACAGACTCACAAACAGGAAGGAAAATTTCTTTAGTAAAATCAAGTTTAAACCTAAACAATTCTAAATCTAAATCAATCTTAAATCTAAGAACTAAAACAAACAAAACTTGTTTTTTGTTTTCCCAACAAAAGAGAAATTATTATTTACAGTTAAGCTTTCCTTATCCAGAATGCTGGGACCACAAGTGTTTCTGGTCTCAGCAGTTTTCAGTTTTGGAATATTTGTATAGATTTTGCTGTTGGTAGTGTGACTGCCTCTTACTCAGCAAGCTCCCAATCACACAACAAAGTCCCGGAGGCCAAGTGGCACATCTAGTCATCACTGAAACTCCAGGGGCTAGCAATGCATAGCAATAGTAAATTTGTCTACTAAACAATTCTGAATAAATACTTTAAAAAAGGAAGGTGGTATGCCTTTCCATTGTCCATTCTGGTAACTGAAACCTTGTTGGGGTGGAGAGTGGAATGCATGGTTGGCCTGTGCAATGCATTGGCTTCAATCTCCAATACCAAATAGATAAATATCTAAAATTTGTTAGCATCTGTGTGTATCTGCTTGAACAAAAGGCAGCTATGGCTACATACTGTCTAGAGCAATCAGCAGGAGATGAAACCAAAGTATTTTTTTTTAATAAAGAAAAATTCCTGGGGCTGGGGATGTGGCTCAAGCGGTAGCGCGCTCGCCTGGCATGCGTGCGGCCCGGGTTCGATCCTCAGCACCACATACCGACAAAGGTGTTGTGTCCGCCGAGAACTAAAAAATAAATATTAAAAATTCTCTCTCTCTCTCTCTTTAAAAAAAAAAGAAAGAAAGAAAGAAAAATTCCTCATCTTTATATTTCATTCATGTGAAAAGAATCATAGCTTTGCTTCTGTAGTAATATAGTAAAATTGTGAAGTTGAATAAGAGATTGACTTGGTCCTTTTCTATATCTGACACCATAGAATATATGAAGATTTCCCAGACATATTTTTAGGGGGGCGGGGGAACAGTCTCAAAACCATATAATGGCTTTGATAACATCAAGTGGTTTAAAATTATACAACCTCCACCCATGCCACCACATAAATCTTTACATTTTTATATAAATGTGTAAATACAGAGAAAAGAATCTGAAAAAAACCTAACTGCTCTCTTAGTTTGTTATAAGACAGTGCAATAAAAAACTTATAGAAGAATGTTGATATTAGTATTTGTAATAGCTAAAAAAAAAAAACTCAAAGTTCATCAACTTATGAGTAGATAAATGAAACGTAGTATATCTATAAAACAGAATACTACTCAGCCATAAAAAAAGATAAAATACTGATTCATGCTAAAATATGGATGAACTTTGAAAATGCCAGGCAAAGTGAAATCTAGACACAAAAGGCCACATACTGTACAACTTCCAGAACAGGTAAGTCTAGAGAATAAGGAAGTGGTTGCAGGGGCTGGGGGCAAAGAGGAATGGGGAATTACTCCTTAGTGCAAGGGGTTTCTTTTTGGGATGATGAAAATGCTCCAGAATAGAGAGTGGTGATAGTTGTGTAACTTTTGAATACACTACAATCTCCAGATTATTAAAAGGAAAAACAACAGCCTAGTGGGGCGGTTACATGCTTGTAATCCCAGCTACTCAGGGGACTGAGGCAAGAGGATCACAAATTCAAAGTTGGCCTATCTGGACAACTTAATGAGATTCTGTCTCAAAGAAAAAACAGAAAGAGAGCTGGGTTGTGGCTCAGCAGTAGACTGCTTGCCTAGCATGTGAGAGACCCTGGGTTTGATCCTCAGCAACACATAAAAATAAATAAAATAAAGATATTGTGTCCAACTACAATTAAAAAATAAATATTAAAAAAAAAAAGGAAGAAAGAAGGGCTGGGTGTGTGGAATAGTGGTAGAACACTTACCTCGCATTTATGAGGCCCAGTGTTTAACACACACAAAAATTAAAAATTAAAAAGGAAAACAGACTGCCCTACATTAATACATCATTTGAATAATTCTACAAGAGAAAGACAAAGCTCATGTGTTAATTACAAGGTTGTCCACAGCTGCTTACCTCTCGCCTCTCAATCTCTTTCCTCCTCTCCTCCTCTCTCTGCCTTTCCAGTTCCCGTTGCTTTTCCAGTTGCTTCTCCAGCTCCAGTTGTCTTTTGCGCTCTTGCTCCTGGCGCTCCCGCTCTTTCCTCTCCTGCTCGGCCCGTTCTAGCTGAGCCAAGCGTTCTTGCTCTTTGCGCTGCTGTTCCAAGAGAGCTTGTCTGCGTTTCTCCAGTTCTAGATTGCCACGTTCAAAATTTTCCCGCTTCTTATCTTCAAATGTTACTTTAAAAGAAAGAACAGATCAATTAGGAAAAGCCATTATTTTCAAAGAAAAAATGTACTAGCATTTTGAAATCTACAGTACAAACCCAAATCCAGAACTCCCTAAGTTTCCTTACTGGGCCCTTGTAGTGAGCACTACAAACAGGAAATAGAAAGGTTAGGGAAGAGTTGCCCCTAACCTTTGTACTACCGTCCGTGCCACACACTATTTCTACAAAAATCTTTCAATAATTCTGTATTTACACCCAATTCCTCTCCTCTCCTGCTACTCTACCCTTTCCCTTCTTCATGCCCTGCTTCAGCAAGTGACCCACCATCTCTTCTGCATCATGAGTCTCTCCTTCACCTTAGCTTATAACTGCACTGTCTGTCTCCTGTTTGAACAAGGTGACTTCTCAAAGCAGGGGTAGAGAGCAAGTATTGCATGGTTCACACCGAAGAAGCTGCTCTGCCCAGATTCTTAAATGGACCACAGTCAGTAAATATTTTTTTCTAATCCATTTTTTTGTTTCCTTCTTTGACACACTTGTATAAATTTTTAATTCCATCATTTTTCTCTTTTCCTTTTTATACCTTTGTTTTCATCTATTTTATTTTATTCACTTCTAAATATTCCATCCCTTCCTGTTTCCAGCAATGTGTATTCACCTTTGTGTTGCCTCCTATACATCTCCTTGGTATCCACCCCAGACAAGGGAAACTCTCGAGGCTGGCAAAGTGGCTAGGTGGTAGAGTTCTAGCCTAGCATGAGATCACATTTGTTGATTTCAGAGGTGGCACTATCTTCTTTACTCGGCCACCTTAAAACTTCAAGTCCCTTCACTCAGGGAATGAGTAAATGATCCTTACAAAGGAATCTCTGCTAAGTGAAAGAAGGCAGGTACAAAAGGTCAAATATTATATGATTCCAGTTATATGAACTACCCACCATTGTTAAATCCAAAGAAACTGAAAGCAGACTGGTGGCTGTCCGGGGCTGGGGTGAATGAGAATGGAGAGTGAGTAAATAGGGTATTTTCTTTCGGAAGAAGAGAAGGGAGGTGTTTGCACAAACTGAGAGTAATAATAAATACCATTATTATAGAATAAATGTACAGCCTCTAACACACACCCAAATTCATGTTACAGCCTTAACTACACCAATGTGATGGTATTTGGAAACATCTTTGGGGGTAATTAGGGTTAGATTAGATCATAGGGGTGGGGCCCCATGATGAGATTAGTGACCTTATAAAAAGAGAAAGAAAAAGAAGATCACTCCCCCACACCCATGCATACACCAAGGAAAGGCCATAGGAAGACACAGAGAGTAAACAGCTATCTACAAGAGTGCTCTCACCAGGAACTAAACTGCCTGGGCTCTGATCTTGAACTTCTAGCCTTTAGCACACGAGAAATAAATCTCCACAGTTTTAGCTTCACACTGTATGATATTTTGGAGTGGCGGGCCAAGGTGATAAGCCACTAAATTATACAGTTTAAAATGTACAATTTGGGGGCTGTGGCTGTAGCTCAGTGGCAGAGCGCTTGCCTAGCATGTGTGTGGTAGTGGGTTTGATCCTTAGCACCATATATAAAGAAACAAAATAAAGGCATGCTGTTCATCTACAACTACAAAAAAATTTTTTAAAAAAAAGATGCTCAATTTTATAGTATGCATATTTAATCTCAATTTTAAAAACACTGAAAATCTTTATACATCTTTTTTATTCAGTGTCTGGCACTATTCCTAGTATGTAGGAGGCACATCATAAATGGTTGTGGAAAGAATCAATGCAAAAAAAAAAAAAAAAAACCTCAATGTCACATCCTGTTCAAAATCCAAAATGAATGCTTACTACTAATAGAAAAAGAAAATTCCAAATTCTAAGAATTCCTGTCCTTATCCCATTGAGGATTCATTTCCATTGTTTTCAAAAGTTGACATGTTCCTCACATCCACTTGTAGTGACCCTATTTATCCTCAGGTTTTCACTTAACTGTGATCTAGACCATGGGGATTTAATTCCTCATGTCCTTTTCAGTATACCACAACCAACCATAAGTAGCTTTGCTGTGCATCTACAAACTCTCCAGGACCTTATCACACTTATGTACTTACTGTTTTAGCAATTGTTTATATGGATAACTTAAATTTTCTAATGTAAGTTTCTAGAGAGTATGGACCATGTATGATTAGCATTTAGATTCTTCCAGCCTTGCACACAGAAAAACTATAATAAGTATTTCATCACTGAACATAACTGAAAAGTTATTTAGTTTACAGAACAGTCTGGAAGAGCTTGTATTCTCAGCAAACTAATTAATGGTTGTGGAATGCTGGGCCCTTTACTGCAGCAAAATGATATTGACAAAGTATTTAATATAAAGAGACTTCATAGCAAATTTCAATTGCCTCTTAGTATCATTATCATCTCATCATTAATAATTCATAGCCACCTTGGATTTTTTTAATAGTACGATAGATTTACCATTGTAAATGTGGATTATTTAAAACAGGTTCACATTAAATTTAAAGTAGGTTCCTGCTGCTAAGGAGTTTCTAATTCTTCTGTAACACATCAAGAATGCTATAGTAGTTGACTTTAGTTTTTGCTTCTGCACTGGTGGTCCTAAGAAACCATCTAACCGCAAATTTTTAGTGTTCTATATTCCATAGATAACATTAATAAGATCTTTGTGTAGCAGTATATAATAATACTTCAAGTTAAAAACTAGAATAAGGGGACTCGGCATATAGCTCAGTTGATAGAGTGCTTGCCCCATGTACAAGGCCCTGGGTTCAATCCCCAACACCGCCCCCAAAAAAAAAAAAAAAAAAAAAACCAACTAGAATAAGGATGCACCAGCAAAGTACACATGTTCTTATTTCTCTACACAGATCCAAATCTAAAAGCACATTAAACGTCTTTTTCTGATATGCTCAAAGAAATACAGAAATGTCAGAAGCTAGATTTATTTTTATTTCCATTATACCTTACAGATAGAAAATCTTTAATCTGATGTGTAAGCCAAATGTAAAGGCTGCCTTACCAGGTAATTTCTTTTCTAATTGTTGCTGTTCATCTTCTAAAGCTGGTTCCTCTGGTAACCTCTGATCTACAGATGTTGAGCTTATAACAGATATTCCACTGCCTGATCGAACTCTTCTGCAATTGTGAAAAAAAAAAAAAAAAGAAAGAAAAGAAAGAAATCCACATAAAACGAGGTAGGTAGAAACAAGCTACGAAAAAGAATTTTTAGATTATACCATACCATGGAACAAATTTCATTTACAGCTAGGAAAGACAGAGTTTGGACTTCTTTACTCTGTAGTTTTTAAAATGAAAATTTGAATGTTATCAGATTCTGAGTGTTACCTTATTCAAAATGTTGGGAATGAGGGTGTGGCTCAGTGGTAGAGCACATGCTTTCCATGTGCAAGGTCCTAGGTTTGATCCCCTGAACCCCTCACCCCAACTCCTGGCAAGGGAAAAAACCATAAAAATTAGGACAATTCAAAAGGGCTAAATTAGCTTATAATCATAAAGTATCTGGTAAATAGTGAGCACCCAGTGAGTCTGATGCTATTACCATTACCCTTGTGAGTAACTTTCAATCCCTTCCAGGAAAGATCAGCAGCTCAGTGATTTGGGAGCAACTGTTTTCCTTATACAAAAATTTCTCCATTTAACCACTTCCTGAACACACGAAATGTCTGTATTTTATAGTTTTGAAACACACTTACTTTACTGATCAGTATCACTATGTTTAAACTTGCTCTTTTAAAACAATCTCCCCATCCTTCTTTTTACACTTTCAATAGTTTCCAATGTTCAATTTCTCCTGTAGTGAACCCTGCAGCTGTGAGATTTTATAGGCAAATGCTTCTTCAGCTGCCCCTTGCTTCTTCTGCACTCAGTTTCTCAGCTTGCTCCTGCATGAGGACAGTGAGGACAGTGATGGCTATTTCTCCTCACAAGTCTTTCTTGAAGTTTGAGGACCCGGAACAGAAGTATGTCTTTGTTTCTCTTCTTCTTTGCGCTTGTGGGATCTCATATTCATCTTCTACATGTAAAGCCATGAGTTGGCGTTGTATTGGATGATATGTGTGTATGCATGTAGGCATGCCAGTGGGGTCCCAACTAGACCCTGGGGGACACTCTTGACATGTCGACTGAGACTATTTCAGACAAAGATAATTTTCTTTAATTATCTTTCTGATTGTAATTTCTGAATTGCTAGCATTTTTTGTTATCTGTGGAATGTGTATAATACACACCTTGCTTTATTTCCTTTATTTGGGCTTATTCAGTTTTCAATTATATAAGTTCATACAAAAATGTTTTATTTGATTGCATTTACTAATATACTATAAATACCCTGTAGAACAGAAAGGCCCAGAATTAAGACAGAACCTGGACTGGAAGATTCTCTTGAATTCACAGATATTTCATTTACTTGTCAAGAATGGAAATCACTATAAGATGGTCAACAAAGCCAATTTGGAATTAACATACTCAATGCAATGCATAATTCCTTACAAAAGCCAAATGTTCCTTACCTAAAGGAAGGTGGAATGTATTCTGGAGGCAGGACAGGTGGCAGTGGTTGGCCAGACATAGCAACATCAATTAGGTGCATAGCCAGGATAAATTCTTCTGCTGTGAGTTTTCCATCTTGATCAATGTCAGAAAGATTCCTAATTCAACAAAAAAGTTTCATTACCAGTTTCATAAAAATGTATGCATTGCTGATTTATTTTAGTTCTGTATTATAATTCTTATTCTAGGCCAATTGAGTCTACCTGCCTCAGTTTACAATTATTTCATACCATTACAAGAATAAAATGAAATATTTTGTATAGTTGGGATAGTGTTCAGTACTCAACAAATGCTAAGATTGCAATAATACTCTTCTCAGTCCTGGGAATGTGACATATTTAAAATATGTCACATTCAGGGTGAGGCAGCCAATACTGTACGGTTTGTAAGATAATCTCTATCATGCTGAATTCTGCCCTTGCAGCAGCCATAGACAATATATAAATAAATAGGCATAGCTGTTTTAACAATAAAAATTCATTTACAAAAACAGGTGAAGGCCAGATGTGGCCTACTGGATAGGCTGCCCAAACTCAATACATGCCTATTAGGCTGGATCTCTATGGCTCCTATTCATAGAGTTAAGGCCTTTCCTCCTCATTCTAGGGATTCAATTTCCATCACTCTTGACAATGCAGTTGCCCAAGTAGTTAATTACAGTAAACAGATTTTCCTAGCAAGTACCAGAATGTGATTTTATTTAACAACTTCAAGATACCAAAAGAAGATGCAAGACAACACATCTGTTAACCAGAATGTTAAAAAGACAAATGCTTCATTAGGAAACTGGCTTTGCCAATGGCAAAACCCAAGAAGCTTTTCTCTTAATTATGATATTTCTTTAGGTCCATAAATCTATTATTATTACTATTATTGTAACATTTGCCCTTTTTAAAGTACAATTCTTCGAGGTTTGACAAACATAGCAATAGAACCATCAACAGAGTACACAGAACAGTCAACACCACCCAGAATCCCCACATCTCCCTCCAGTTCAACTCTTCCCTTTCCCCCACCCAGGCCCTGCCACCCCTGATCTCTTTTCTGTCTCTCTAGTTTTGCCTGTCCCAGATGCCAGACAACCATTTTTAAAAAGAATAGAGCCACAAATGAAAACCCTTCCTGCTGATTCTTATCCCCCTTTTCTTTTCACACCCCACAGTTAGCTACTCCTAGGTAAATCCATTAGAATTCTTTTTTTCCTTCATAATTGAATAATTATGGTTGCAAATATTTAATTAAAGTATCCTGGCCGGGTATGGTGGCGTGCACCATGTGATCCCAGTGGCTCAGAAGGCTAAGGCAGAAGGATTCTGAGTTCAAAGCCAGCTTCAGCAAAAACAAGGTGCTAAGCAACTCAGTGAGACCCTGTCTCTAAATAAAATATAAAATAGTGTTGGAGATGTGGCTCAATGGTAGAGTACCCCTGAGTTCAATCCCAGGTACCTCCCAAAAAAAGAAATATCATTTTAGTGTTTGAATTAAGAATACAACATTCTAAAAAGAGATGCCTCAAATGTGTTTTTTATAAATTTAAAATAAACGTTTCAATTTCTTCCTTTTTTTTGGTACTAAAGATAGAACCCAGGGGTGCTTAACTACTGAGCCACATCCTCATCCCTTTTTATTTTTCATTTTGAGACAGGGTCTCACTAAGTTGTTAAGACTGGCATGGGACTTTCGATCTTCCTGTCTAGGCCTCCCTAGAGGCTGACCAGCATTAGAGCTCAGTCACTTGAGAAGAAACCAGATCGATGTGCCCTGTGTGAAAGTCATGAATTTGGCATATGAGCAGTGTAAACGAGATCCATTTTCTAGGCATAGTCATCAACATGTAACTAAAAGATACACAACAATAATATATGCAGAAAAGCTCAAAATTAAGCAATTACATAATATTTTTAAAAATTTTAAAATATGCATGGTTTGTTAAGAAACTATTCTTACTAACATCTAAATGTAAGAAAACCTATAAGACCTAGACAATACCCAGCAAGAGCTATTAAAAATTATCACAGAATAGAGGCTGGTGATTAGTTTAGTAGTGGTAAAGCATTTGCTTAGCATATATGAGCCCGCTGTTCAATCTCCAGCACTGAAAATAACAAAACAAAAAACATTGCAAAATAGGCAGACATTATATGCCTTCTGATTAAAATACACAGGTAATATCTCTGATGTAGGCTTAACAAAAGACAAAACAACAACAACAACAACAACAACAACACCCCACAACTATAAAACTCAAACTGTGGTTCTCAACCAAGGATGATGTTGAACTCCAAGGGAAATTTTTGTCAGTGTCTGGGGATATTTTGGGTTGTTATAACTGGGGGTAGGCATCATGCTACTAAATGTAGCATCTACTAAACAGGGGCAAGAGATCCTACTAAAAACCTGCCATGAGCTGGACACAGTGATGCACGCCTATAGTCTGAGCACTTGGGAGACTATGGTGGGAAGATCACTCAAGCTCACAAGTCAGACACCAAGCAGAGCAATATAGTGAGACCATATCTCTAAACCACCTCTCAAAACAAAGAAAATATTCTACAATGCTCAGGACAGCCCTCTGCAGTAAAGAAATTACTGGCCCTAAATGTCAATAATGCAAAGGTTGCAAAATCCTGTTCTAGATCCAATTACCAATTCATGGGAAATACAGGAACAAGTTAAACACCACCACAGGAATGCAATCTTCAAAAGTTAGGCCACTGAAAAACTATATACCAGACTACGTGTTTGTTTTTAAGGGGGTCCAGGGGACAGATGGAAAAGGGAAAATTTATACATTAAAAAAGATTTTAAAAAGATGTATCAATCAAATACTGCAAAGTAGGAACTGGAAGCAGAGCTAAACAGTATAGCATATGCTTAGAAAGCATGAAGTCTCAGTATCCAGCCCGTGTGCACTCGCATACTCACACACACAAAAGCAAGGTATACAGGAGGTCAAGGGTCTTATGTTTTCTCTCATATGTGGAAGCTAAAGAAAAAGGAAAAGAAAACTGGGGGCAGATCTCATGAAAATCATGATGAGATGAGTACAGGAAAAGGACCAAGGGCTGGAGGGCAGGGAGGGAGGGGAGAGTGCTGGGGAGTGATATTAGCCAAATAATATTGTTATATTGTATGCATGTATGAATATGTAACAAATAATCCCATTATTATGTACAACCACAATGCACCAAAAAAAAAAAAAAAAAAGAGGTGGGGGGAAAATAAGCAAAGTATAAATTTATATCAGTCCTCCTTTGAACAAAGAAACTTAAAAACTAAGTTAATCTTTAAGAAATTTGAACACTACTTGATTAACTTGGTAAGAATGACTATTAAAATCATGGTTTTAATTATTTTAAATCATGGTATTATGACTATAATTTTTAAATTCCAATCTATTTGAAGATACCAGGTGAAATATTCACACATGAAGTGATATAACTGAGAGCTGGCTTAAAATAATCACCAAGGAGGAGGAAAGAACCAAGCCATAGTTGAGAACTGTTAAGCTGTGTTATTAGTTCTTAAGAATTCACTGTATTAATCTTTCTGCTTTTGTGTTTTTCAAAATTAACAGGGAAAAAGAGGGGCAATCATCACAACTCCCTGAAAATTAAGTGTACTCCAAATATTCTCCCCTAAATAATGATGCTAATCTAAAAACCAATTTAAGAAATAAAGTCTCCACTTGATACAAACCAAGGTTTTCTATTCCTTACCATATTGAAGCCAGCTGAGCCTGTGGTAAACTCGATTGCATAAGAATAGTTCTTGCTTGGGGACCTGAATAGAAACCAGAGAAAAGACATAAAGATGAGTCAGCAAATAACCCCTGCTCAGGAAGACCAGAGTGGCTGTGCTTATGAACTATGCAATCTCATGCAATCACAGAGCTTTACACAGTATTTGCTATTACCCTGGGGCTTTTAAAAAAGGAAATTAAACCCTAGCAAAAGTAAAGAAACAAAGATGACAGTGCTGCATCTGACACACAATACATTTTTGCTCAATGGGTGTTTAATAAGGAATGAGTGTGTAGAAGATGAGAGTTTCAAAATATAACCTGTTCTTTTGTCCAGATTAACATCTCTATTTGTATTGGGCTTTTTTTTACAAAAGTGAGACTTTATCACTATAAACTGAACATCTTCTCCATGGTCACCATCTGCTGCCTTCACCGTGACTATCATCACATAAATTCAGAGAAGATTTACAATATCTTAGATAAGGAAAGGGCCTTGGAGGGACTTCTAATCATTCACTGTACAGACTTTTAAAAAAAAAAAAATTGAATTGAAGGTTGCACAACTGGCTAATATCATAGCCAGGACTAGAACAAAATTTCTATGTTAGCAAAAATAGAAATACTTCCTGGAATTTCTACTCTTCTTTCAAAATCAGGTCTCATTTTCTTAAAATAACTGCAAATATCTTCATTTCTGGCAAGAAATTAGCTTTATATATCACATAGAAAATACAATGGGAGATTTTTGAGTGTTTAAATTAGTATGAGCAAGACAAAGAGACACACACACACACACACACACACACACACACACACCCCAAATATGTCTTAATTCCAGCACTGCCTGTCAAGCTGTGTGGTGCCAGGAAGATCCAAGGACAGAAAGCTGTAGTAATTCTGTTGGCAAGATTCCCATGTATAAACTTTTACTCTTAGCTATTTCAGTTTTCAAATATCACCTCATCAAAACACACAGAAGTGGATGAGTGTTTGCATAGCAAGTAAGGAAGGAAAGGGATCACAAGGTCCCAGCACTCTAAAGCCAGAAAAGGAAGGACAAAGTCCTGACAAACCAGGGGTCTGTGGGCTTCAGTACTAGCTTAGCTTACACTCTGCTGAGTTACTCTGGGAAGGTAGTTTCCTTACTTATTTGGACCTGAGTTTTTCATCTCAAAGGTGCTTTCCAGATTAGAAAAACCTATGATCCACCATTTAAGGAATCATAACTTTATAAAGCACGTTAAAGTACTCAATAAGTGGCAGTTAATATTTATTATTTAATATTTATTACTACTGACAATGATTTTAACTTTTATTTACATGTAAAATATTGGTAGAAAAGCACACATGACTATATACATGTACATACATGTATATGTATATTTTTATGCATGTGTGCTATACGGTATATCATTCTGTGCCTATAGCCCAATTTATTTTGCTCTGATGGGCATTTAGGCATTTTTCAATTTGAGGCTCTTAAAAATAGCGAACCTTCTGTTTTGGTAAACATATGAATATATTTCTCTTTAGTGTGTATGTATATACGTATATGTATTAACAGCACCTAATAAACAATTTTTACTAAGTTAATGGAAAGATTCTAAAGGATCTCTGTTGTATTGAAAAGAAAATTATTTTCTTTTTTTAAAAAATTTTTAGTTATTGACAGACCTTTATTTTACTTATTTATATGTAGTGCTAAGAATCGAACCCAGTGCCTCCCACGTGCCAGGCAAGTGCACTACTGCTGAGCCACAGACACAGTCCCTCATTATTTTCTTCAGAGTTTGCTGAAAACATTAAAATAAAATTAGCAAAACTTAAGTGAATGCTTTAATTAGTACTTTTAACAATTCTCCCATTCCAGAACCATATACAGTTAATATTTTATCTTTTTCAAATAAACAGGTTAATAGGAAGGTGGAGAACCAAGTCTTTCATAGGTATCTGGACACTTATATTTCAGCCCTGACTCCTTAATGCCATGTGGCGTTAACAAAACTACTTTACCTCTCTAAAATGAATTTCTCTATCTCTGAAATGAGGAAAAAAACCTGGAATGGGACCTAGCAAACTATGGCCCATAGATCATATTGCCCTGTCACCTGTTTTTATAAATAAAGTTTTACTAAAACTTTGTCAAGCCTATTCATTAAACATGAATAGGTTTAATATGCTGCTTTTGTGCCACAGTGGCAAAGTTGAGTACTTGCAATAGAAAACATGGGGCTTACTAGTTTTAAAAACTTATTATCTTGTTTTTATAGAAAAAGTTTATTGATCCCTATACTGGAAGATCACAATTATCTCTTTCAATTTTAAAACTTGATTCTGTCTCACAACAATTTTGCAAACATTAAAATAGATCAGCAACAAATAAGATAACATTTTAGCATAACACAACAGCATAAAATTGAGCTTTGAGTGCACAGAACTCTTTCATGGAAACCTAGATACATAATAGGGTACCAGTTTTAGAATATAGACTGATATTATGGGGATTAACAGAAATCTCAAGTTCACAGACCCAACTGTGGGCAATCATGTTTGGATAGGGAAGTCTGAATATCAGGAGAGAGAAAATTACATGGAATTAATGCTTTATGTCTAATATTGACAAGAGTTTAGCTTTCCTAATTAATAAGCAAAAACAAACAAACAAACAAAAAAACAAATGGAATGGTCACCTTCATAATAAGACACCTCTTTGAGAAGAAAGGCTAGAATGAATAAGATTATGAGAATTCTACAGCTTCTTACATAACCTTAATTCAAGAATGACCATTTTATAAGTTCTCTCTAAGAATAATAAAATACTCATCAAACTGTGAGAAAAGAAGGGGGCATACACCTAATAATGTATGTCAGTTAAATTGATCAGGTAATTCATGGGGTAAACAACACTACTACTGGATTAGCTTCCATTCCCAAGGTAAACTAGTTCATATCACAAGATCAGAAGTTCTCACTTTTTTCTGCTGGAACCAATCAATGACATACATTCTCATGCCCACAACATGCTCATACAGATGTAGCCATGATCTGATGGCATTCAAAGTAAGTAGGTGAAAATAAGACACAATGGTAATTAGAAATCCCATTAAAAACTGATAGAACATTAACAATGGGCTCTTGCTACAGGAGTAGCAGAGATCAGATAAGTAACAGGTTATGTATAATTCTTGGGGAGCTAATAATGAAATATTATTATATGTGAATATAAGGTAGTAAAAGTGATACTACAAAGATAATCTAGATTCTCCTCTAATTTATATAAAACAAAATAATCTACAACCCCTATACTTTTATTGTATTCATCTAGAATGCTCCAACTCCAAGGTTGAGAACTACTGCACTAGATTAAGAAGTTATGATTGTGTATCTTCATAAAGATGCTTGTTAATTCTTTCTTGTCTTTTAAAAAATATTTTTCTTTTGTTTTTGATAGTTTTGGATTTGTTATTAGTGCCTTTAAACAAGAACACACACACACACACACACACAAAACCAAGAAAAAAGAACAGATTAGAATATCAAATTACATATTTCACTTGGGCCTCTTCATATACTAGGGCTTTGGTTCAACTTTCTTGATATTTCTCTTAAGTTAAATGAATAACTGCTTTTAGGATTCTGAGTTCATACAATATTTTCATAGTTGCAAATAAGACCATGACTTTTGTGTTTTAACCATCAACAGATCATCTCTGCTTGCACCAACAGCTTGGTTTAGTCCAACACATATTCTGGACAAATAACTCAAAAGTATATAAAGTTAAAACAAACTAAATTTATTTTATTTATTGCCATTTATGATAATAAATTTTTCTACCAGATATGACTATATGAAAGTCTGATTCAAAAATCAAATTTGCACCTTAAACTCTTGCTGGAATGAAGTAGTAACAAGCTTACAGATAAGCAAGAACAAAACCTGCTTTCTTTCCAGTACATTTCAAACCTTACTTTCTGCCTCAGGTAATTAAAAATTCTAAATACAAGTGCCTGGGTCATTATTGTTGGGATATATACACTTCAATTAAAAAAACCACACTTTGTCAAAAAAGAATTTCAAAATCAGTGTCACATTTGAATACTGTTTTCATTAAATCACAGCAAACAACAGCACTGTTTTGAAAAAATATTTTCAGACTTGATGGCAATGTAGTTCTGGGTATGTGTAGAGAACTGGTGTCAAACACACTGTAAAAGAGGGCTTAAAACTGTACTAGTGAGTGTCCCTGCAGTGTCTGCCTAAGCTATACTGGCTTTTCATACTATCTACATAAACCTGTCAGTCACTACTTCAGCAGAGGTGAGCACGGCACCCAGAGTATTTGTGTGTATTCACTATTTGTCCCTTTAGATAAATACATGCTGAAGTGAGATAGCTAAGATTGTTTGTAGGGAAAGGTTTTAAGATTAGAGCAAAATCCTTCAAAGTCTCAGCCAACCCTTCAAAGTCTCTATTTTGTTTTACTAATGTTATGTTTCTCTATATAAAAAGTTAATTATTTTTAAGTATTTAACCCTTCCTGAAAAGATTTCAGATGGTACCCTAAAATTCTTCTCCACTCTTTCTATGTGAAAACAGTATCATCATAATTTTTAAAAATCTACTGGAATCATATAAATTACTCTGGTCTTTAACAGATGAAGAAATAAGATCCAAAGAGGTGAGACCCAGTGAAACCATGGCAAACCATGTTCCTTAAGAGGTTATTTTCCATGTTGCACACAGATTCAAACTCTGGCCTGGAGAGTGAACATCATGAAGAACATTTGCAAAGCTAGACTTCAGAACCTAAAGCTAGTTTTTGTTCATAGCACTGTTACTTTATTAGTGTCCTGGTTTGCATATTAGTGGCTTTCAATGTGCAGGAGCATACCTGGTCTATGTTCTACTCTACCAAGAAGCACACTGGGACAAAGGTCAGAGGATTAGAAGACCACTGATGGAGTTATCAGTATTTGCAAACACAAGATAACACAGACAACAAAAACACTACTTAGAAATAAGCAAACAAAGAAAGACATTTGGAAAATACCTTTGACCCAATATCTAGAAAAATCTGCATTTAGAACAAAGATCATATTTCACTAATCTTTATTTGTAAATACCTGTTAAGTGTCCACTCATAGTTTTGTCATGACTATTGAATAACTGCCTGTATTTCAATCTCGATGACTGAGGAACAGCCCATTCTGCTGCTGGAGGGACACTACCAGGAAAAGAGGAAGGAGAAAAAGATGATTAACCAGAAGGAAAAGACTACTGACAGTCTTTAGAAACAGTAAACTTAGAACTTTCTCTAGATTTACAACTTGAACAGTATTGCCCTTTTTCCCTTCCCCCAATCCCTGCCGTGTGTGTTTGTGTGTGTGTTTGTATGTGTGTGTGTAAGTGTGTGTATGTGTTTGTTTTTCTGAGGGTTGAACAAAAAACTAAAAATATACACATAACAATTTTTAAAAATAGGTAAGTTCATTATTTTTTCCAGAAATGGAAAACCTAAAAGATCAAGTGACTATTTCATGTTACATATATAACTTAATAATATCAAGGTTCTACATAAGTATGAGAAATCTTAGAACAGAGGCAAAATAACACACATTTTTGTGTCTAGAAAACATTTCCTTCAGTTAAAAAAAAAAAAACAAAAACACTCCCAACAAATAAGTGCCTCTAAAGGTATTAATTCTCCAGAACATTCAATTTTCTATACACTAAAATATGGGACCTACTTCTTTTTTCTTTTCTTGCGGGGAAGGGGTAATACTAGGATTGGACCCAGGGACACTTAACAAGTGAGCTAAGCCTTCAGCCCTTTTTATGTTTTTAATAGTTTAAGACAGGGCATTACTAAGTTGCTGAGGTTGTGATCCTCCTGCCTCAGCTTCCCAAGTTGTTGGGATTACAGGTATGCACCCTCATACCCTGCATAGAACCCACTTCTTAATGAAATAAAATTATTTCACGATAAGAAGTTTAAATTTCCACCAAGTGGAGAATCTTCCAAAAAACATTTCCAAGACCATGACAAATCAGCAGAACAATGATGGACAGCGCTCATCTTTCTTAAATGCCATCCAGCAGTGACCTCTTTCTGCCAATGTGCTACAACCCTGACCTGAAGAAACCACTGCTAATAGCCAATTTGGGGCTAGACATCCCTGGCGATTTGCTCCTCAGCTACCATGGCCCAAGCAAGGATCACATTGGTATCAATAGTTTGTTAAAAGTCTAATGTCTAAATCAAGTGATTCATTCACAGATGTTCAGCTGACAGTAAAAATGGTATTCCTCTTCCAGCAGACCACAGCTAATGTCCCATATGCAATTTCTTTTCATTCCAATAAAAATACCTATCTCGCTCATGGAAAGGTAAAATTTTAACCTCTTAACCATGATTTATATGTATTATCAATGCACTTATACTTACTGTATATAGTTCAGAAAGCACAGAAAGTAGTTCCCAAACACTTGAAAAGTACTAAGCTCACCTTTTTAATTTTTATGAACTTCTTAATAAAAAACACTTACCGTGATCTATTCTGCTGTGAATACTTGGGCAACAACTCTCTCATTTTAACTAATATTTTGCTGATTCCAACTCCTGCTTGTTTGTCAAAAAGCTATCTTGCTCCTGCACCCTAGAGATATAGGGTGCTACGCACAGAAGTTGTCCCAGATTACACTTATCATGTCATGGTTCTCTAATTCCTGAGAATCTAAATAGACTAAAAACTAACTCATTAATATATTACCTAAAAGTTGGATACTACATTATAAAACTTTGCTGAAAGTTTATATTATTGAAAAGATGAATATTAACATAAAAAGTTCAGTTATCTTAATAGTATTGATTTTTGTTAATAATGAATAACATTCATTCTAAATTGTTACAAATCAATTTTAAGGCAGATTTCAAAATCCCTTGTGGAAAGTTAGAAAAAATATAAAAGCTTCAGCATCATATAGGAGAAAAAAATTAACAATATGGAACTACGGTCATGTGATACAAGTTTAAGCCTCAGCTCTACCTTTACTCAACTGTAAATTATAGGAAAGGAACATAACTTCTTTGGGTTGTTTGCCTCCTCATTCACAATCCTGAGACAATACCTATGCACAGGTAGTTGTGGGTTGAATGGGATTAATAAGGTGCCTGGCAAAAAAAAGTTCAATAAATGTTCAATCATTCAAAGGCTAGCAACTTAAATGAAATGGATCACAAATACCTGTACACCACAATAAACTGAAGATTTTATAGAAAATAAAAATTTGCAGTTTAGAAAAACTGAGTACAACTCAGCACTGACACTTAACAAGTTAATAATCTTGGGCAAGTCACTCAATGTCTCTGACCTGGTCCCCAAACTAAAACAGAGAAAATAATAGAGTCATCTTATGGAGATGAGTCAGTTGTTGTGCACAGCTTTTGGCACAGTGCTTTTCACTGGATGGGTCTTTCTCACTTTCCTTTTTTTTTTTTTTTTTAGTTAGTGCTAGGGTTTGGATTTTCTTTAAATCATATTTTTTAAGGGAATGAATTATTGAATTATATTCAACATATTAGTCTCTTTAAAGAGGAAAAATGACCTGATTAAATTAAGAGATAATTTTAATGAAAGGCTGCAATTACCTTAATTTACATCCTCCTTCATTCCAAGAGTTTTAAGACTACTTACAATAAAAATTTTCAACTTAGTGTATCAGTATACACAGGGGAAAAAACTAGGAGAAAACAAAAATATAATAAATAAATACAATAGAGCTGGGCACACTGGCACATGCCTGTAATCCCAGAGGCTTGGTAGGCCAAGTCAGGAGGACCTCGAGTTCAAAGCCAGTCTCAGAAACTTAGCAAGGACCTAAAACACTCAGCAAGACCCTGTCTCTAAATAAAATGTGAAAAAGATCTGGGATGTAGCTCAGAGGTTAAGTGCCCTTGTGTTCAATCCCTGGTACCAATAAATAAATAAAATACAAAATCAGTTTGGCCAAAATATAAGTAATAAGATCATATGAGTTTTTCAAAAATTGAGCCACACTTTTGATTAATGTGAACTGTCCATTAATTTGAATAATTCATTTTAGTAAAAATTGGCCTTTAAGAGGGCTTTACTAATAAGCCACACAGACTCCATGAGATTATCTGAGACAGAATAAGAAATAATATAAACCCATGGCTCCAATCTTCATATATAATTTTTATACACTTTTAAGTGACTAATAAGAAACAGTTAATTTATTTTTCCCTTACCTAGAATACTATTTTACTATGTTTAAAATGTCTGTTACTTTTTTTTTTTTTTTGGTACTAGGTATTGAACCTAGGACCTCCTTACCCATGCTAGGCAGTGCTCTGCCACTGCCATTGACCTGCACACCCAGCCCCCACCCCCCCCCCCATTACCTTTTTGTTATCCCCTTTAAAAAGCCAAAAACAACAACAAAAACAAATAAAACCTTCCAAGAAATGGCATGTTTTTGATTTCTGTCATCCCTGCAACAAAGAAATGATAAAACCTAGTGACATTATCAAGAATTTTAAAATTATTATTAACATACAATAAAAATGAAAGAAGATAATAAAGAGGGTTCATTTTCTTTTATAATCAGATAATGGTTTTAAACCAAACTTATCATTAAAAACAAGCAAGCTTACCTGGCCACATCAAATGACTGCGCTTTCTGTAATTTAGTGCTTAACTGTGATCCTGGACCAGATCGACTGAAGGAAGAACTCTTTGGCAATGTGGCTGCTATAAAAATAAATGTTGAATAATTTTAATTCTACATAGATAAGAAACTTTCCCCTATGACAAAATATTAAAATGCACAGACATAAAACCTAAGGCAGCCAGGCAGGGTGGTATACTCCTGTAAGGAGGACTGCACAAGTTCAAAGCCAGCTTCAGCAACTTAATGAGGCCCTCAACAACTTAGCAAGACTTTTTGTCTCAAAATAAAAAATAAAAAGGGCTGGGGATATACCTCAGTGGTAAAAAACCCTGGGTTTAATCCCCAGTGCCAAAAAATAAAAAAGAAGGAAAACTTAAAGTAGAAACAACTCCTCCTTGCTTTCCAATAGAACTTGGACTCAAAAGAGTTCTATTTCCCTCTTAGTCTCTGTCCTCTTGCCAAAATGCTTCTAGATTTACTGTTCTACTGAGAATTGCTTTACTGAGCAGTAATGCTGACATCCATAAAGTTTTCCATTTCATTGAGCTTTTAGTACCACATGTTATTAGATCCATTCCAATAGTTAAAAATGTAACAGCTTAAAATATATAAGGTGGCATTTGGGAGGCAGGGGGAGTTGCCAGGGATCAAACCCAGCACTTTATCACTGAGCTTCATTCCAGCCCTTTTCATTTTGAGAAAGGGTCTTGCTTGGCACCTTGCTAAATTGCTGAGGTAGCATCGAACTTGTGAACCTCCTGCCTCAGTCTCTCAAATCGCTGGGATTACAAATGTGTGCCGATGCACCCAAAAAGATGGCATTTTCTCAACTGCACTAAAGGAGCTTAAGTATCAGTTCCAGATGTCAGAGCCAAGAAGTCAGTCTGCCAAGTCTTGGCCAGATAATATGTGATACTAGGGAGGGACAGCTTTTGTATCTGATTCTCATTTGACCTGATTAGTTTTGTATCAGACTAAAAACACCCTTAGCCTTAGTCACATTCCCCCACCCTTGCCTGCTGGTTGATCTACCATTAGCCCAAAAGAAAACAAGACTCAGAGCTTGTGGATTCACCATTACTACTGAAAAAGGAACTGCATGCACTTTCTCGGCTCCTATCACATCTGAAGGCATGATCATATATAAACAATGGACTATAAAGGACAAAAAAAATCTAAGTCCAAAGACTGTTGTTAGATTCTTTGGCTATAAATCAGAGACACAACCCAACAAATATAATAAATCCAGGGTGTGTCAGACATAGAAGTAATGTTTCAAATATAATACTAAAGCCCATGCTGTTATCACTATTGAATTTACCAGACATATCCAAAGTGTTAAATTTTTTTTTCATATTGATATGAACCATTAAGATTTGTTAGACTATGACTAACTATATAGTTCATGCTTTCTTTTAGGAAAAGACTTTGAATAAAGTCTCAAATTGAATTAACTAATAAGGAATTTTGAAATCCTCTCCTTCAATTAAGCAAATATGTAATACCATGTGCTTAATATGCTTAGTCATTTAAATGACTTCCTTCTCTTTTCTGCCTGATTCATTCCACCTCCTCAAAAAATCAAGCAATGTTCAATTTTCCCCAGCACATAACTTAATTCCTAGGAGATGGCTTGCTTATTAGCAATTCACAGTAGCTATAGAAAAGTAGTAACTGATACATGAAAATAAAAAATGATCAAAAACACTGTTCAACTTCAGCTGCTCTTAGTAAGCCCTTGAAGAGAAATTATGCTCTTGACTTTCACCACCAAGTTTACTTTTGTTCACAGAGATCGACAATTCCATTCCCTTTCCCTCTCCTTACCATAAAATATGCTGCTTAATATGTTGAAAAAAATGAAAAATTAAGTGGAAAAAAAAAGATTTTACTTTGGAACAAAATACCATTTAAATGTGATAAGAAAGTAAAAAAAGACTTAACAAGAATAAATATCAAAATAAAAGCTGTGGAAATTCAGCCTATGGTTTTGGCAGGTCACATACCAGGATGAGCAAATGCAGGCAGAGGCTGTATGACAGGGGGAGCCCCGTTAGCTAGGGGAGGCACTGCTGTTGGAGGAACAGAAGATACTAAGGGTGGAGACATTCCAACAACTGGGATGGATCCCATTGGCACTGGAGCAACAGCAGTAAGCGGTGGCATGCTGGCGATACCTCCTATACCTACAAAGAAAACATTCCCAAGGAAATTCACAGTAACATTTCAATATTCGGTAACAATTAACACTATAGTGCTTGAAGAAGAAAACCACTTTCAAGCTGTAATATATTCCCATGTAAAATATGGGGATGTAGCTCAGTGAGAGAGTGCTTGCCTAGCACACAAGAGGCCCAGCACCCCACCCAAATTTAATATAGCAATTAATTCAAATTAATTATGTTTAAATGTACAAAAATTATCTCAAGGTTCACATCAAAAGAACAAGACTCAGGGTGGGGATATAGCTCAGTTGGTAGAGTGCTTGCCTAGCATGCCCAAGTCCCTTATTACAATCCCCCAGGCTCACCTCCCCCCCAACCCGCAAAAAAGAACAAGATCCAAATTAAAGAGGGATGAATCCAGACAAGGACCAAGAATCTTAACTTCAATTAACAAAGTAAATTCATGACTTCAAAATGACATTTAAAAACAAACAACAACAACAATTTCTAAATTGGTTCTATTGGAAAATGCTAGGTAATCAATTTATTACTTTGAAAACTAGTAAGGAAAGGGGAATTAAAAAAAAAAAAACAACCATTTAACCTGTCTTTTCTATACATATTACACCTTGGGGTAAGCAAATATTTGATGGGAAGAAGTATTTTCATAAATAGATAAATAAAGAAAGAAGTGTTAGAATTAAAATAAATGTTTCCTTTCTTTTGTTGTTTCATTTCTTCCTCAACTTCAATACCATTTGTCCCACAGGGCCCTTTTGCATACCCTGTGTTCAGGCACATAGCTTGTGGGTTGGTGAGGAATTTGCAATGGGCTTGGGTCCACCCTTATCACAAGCACACACGTGCACAGCCTCAACTAAGAATACAGTTCCCTGATCACAACTTTAGGCCATCAGAGATACTGGTTATTATCAGCCCATCTGCTGCCAAGATCATGTCTTCTATTGACAAGGCTGCTGGGCACAGGCATCACACTCGCCCCCAAGGCAAAGTGAGTCCCAATAGCAAGCCTGCCAGCACTCACAACCTGCCCCATCCTGGCAGAATCCCCATGTTAACCAAGCTAAGAGGTTGAGGAACAGGTACATGCTCAGCAAAGACGGCCACGCTTCCAGTGTTTCCTCTGCTCATACCTGAATCTTAGCAGTTTTTAAAGCATAAACGATTCTCAGAGAGTTATATACCTTTGGTTTATTTGGAGAGCACTTACAAGGTTTTGTCAATTTTTCCCATTTACATTAGCACTTGGGGGAAGAATCTGCTGCTCTCATCCTGTTCTGGTCAAAAATCCCAATGATGAAATGTCTGTTAAGTTTCTTTTAATCTAGAGGCCCCTCTCCATCCCTTTTCTTAACAATTTAACTGTGAAAGACCCAAACCATGTAACCTGTAGCATTTCCCTATCTGAATTGTATTGATTCAAATCCTCACAATACATTTCAAAATTTACCTCTGATTTCTGCATTTCCTACAAATAGGCAGCTAAATCCAATGACTGCATAAGACTTTGTCAAGACTATTGGAAGCACATGGCATATATTGTCTTTTTGTGATCTGACAGTCACTGATGCTTGATGTCTGTACTTATGATTCATCCATAAGGAGTTGCAAAATAGTGATGTTCTAGTTCTACCAACTCTCAGTTGGAATACTTTTATAAAGAGGTACTTCTAATGAGGATCTATTGGTTGGCTATTCAGTTATACAAATCATATAGGAAAAGCAAATGCTTGATTCCTTCTCTTATTTTCAAGATAATAAATTTGAGTCTCTTAAAGTGGTTATTCTTTTAAAATATGTATCTCATCACTGTGTCACAAATTTAAACATATTTACTGAGTTTTAATCCATGGCACTTATCATCACTTATTATTAATAAAGTTCAAAGTGTTCTATCTTTGGCCAATGTTAGCCTCTTCCGAGTGGCTGAAAAGTTCTGATACCACCCTACTGTTCTCTGATACCTTCCTTGCGGATCAGTATTACAAAATAAGTTCCTTCAAGCTCGTCATGTCCATCTCACGCAAGAACTCAGATCAGTCATTTCTCCAGGAAACTCAGGTTCCCTTTAATAAGAAATAGTATTTCAAGTGTACAATCTGGGCTCATTGCTGGTGTTCTAGTGGCCATGGAAAGAAGCGGGAGTGGGCTGGGTTGTGGCTCAGTGGTAGAGTGCTCGCCTAGCACACGCAGGGCCCTGGGTTCAATCCTCAGTACCACATAAAAATAAATGAATGGAAATAAAGGTATTGTGTCCAACTACAAATATATATATATATATATGAAGTGGGGAGTGCCCCTTGTTTGAGCAGTTGCTCTCTGCTGCCAGGGTTGACCATTGTTTCCAGTCCTTTTCAATGGACACAGCTTGGAGACAGATGGATGGAGAGATGGGTAAATGAAGAGATGAACAGAGGTTAGAGAGCATTTCTAATAGATTCCTCAGAAAGAGCTCATGTCAGTATTTCTTAAGTCCTTACAAGTTGATGACAATTTGTCTATACTCTTTCTACTTGAAAGTCAGTTTTCTGGACAAAATCCTTAGCTCATTCTTTCACTAGGAATCCTAAATATGTGATTCCATTTTCTTCTGGTATAAAGAAAGTACTGCTATGGAAAAGTCTGAACCGTGTAATATGATGTATTAAGAACTATGTAATATTTTGAAAGACCAATAAAAAAAAAAAAAAGAAAAGTCTGAAGCTGGTCTAATTTTCTTCTTTTTGTAAGTCATGTGCTTTCTTTTTCTACACACCCAAGTAATGTTTTTCTTTTACTAGAATATATCTTAGTGTTGGTCTTTACAGGTTGATACTCTTAAGCACATGATATTCTTTCAAATACAGTTCTAAATCTTTTATTTTGAGAAAGTTGTCTTGAATTCATTTTACCATTTTTTCAGTTTTTCTGGTTTGGGATCATTTTCATTCTTAAAAACAATAATGACAATGTTTAACGACATTAAAAATCCAGCAGAGAGGAATAAAAACTCTATTCTAGGTTTCACTGAGTAGTATTGTATTAATTACATTCCCTGCCTCAGTCTAAGTAGCCTGTGACTACAGGTGTAAGCCATGGTGTATGGCTGATTGGTAATCTTAAGAGGAAGCTAACCTCAAGGATGCTAAGAAAGAAGACTTTAAAATATCTCAAATTAGTTGGCACCAAAAAGATAACACAAAATCAATCACCAGTTAAAAAAACAAAAATAAAAACAAAAAAATCTAACCACTGAATTGATGAAAGCATCTTTTAATCTTCCAAATTTGTTAAAATTTTTTCTTACATCATAGTTTTCATTTTAAGTGATCCACTAAGCTTTTAAAAAGTCACTTCAAAGATTTTGAGCAACTAATGACCTCTTCTGAACAAAAGATTTTCTAATTATATCATATCTACCCGAGGCTATATTCTGAATGCCATTGACAGCTTCTAGTGCTAAATCTTAATCCTGGAAATTCTCCCATCTCTCCTGCATCACTGATCTTCCCTCTCTATAAAGTGCCAGCACAATTCAGCTGACAGCTCCTCCAGCTGTCTCTTCTGTGCAGTTAAGCTCCCTCCCCTTCAGCTAAGCCTTCCTTGGTCCTGACCTCTCCACTGAACTACAAGCTCACTCACAAACTAGTCAATATCCAATCCAAACCACTTTCCTATTCCAATCTTACTTCACCCTCAGAAATAAATCAAACAAGGGTCTCCTCCCAACTTTTTTTAATCTTTTGTTTAGTTTAGATAGACACAATACCATTTATTTATTTATTTATTTATTCGTGCATTCATTCATTTACTTATTTATTTATTTATTTATTTATTTATTTATGGCACCAGGGTTGAAACTTAGGGGTGCTTAATCACTGAGCCACATCCTCAACTCTCTTTTGTATTTTTTTTTAGAGACAGGGTCTTGCTCAGTTGCTTAGGGTCTTGCTAAATTTCTGAGACTAGCTTTGCACTAGCAATCCTTCTGCCTATCTCCTGAGCCGCTGGGATTACAGGCATGTGCCACTGCACCTAGCTATTTATTTATTTATTTTTATGTGGTGCTGAGGCTCAAACCCAGTGCCTCACACATGCTAGGAAAGCACTCTATCGCTGAGCTACAACCCCAGCCCACTCTACCCTTTCTCAAAAGGCTTTTCCTTGGCTACTAGAATACCAGTCTTTTCTGCACACTCTGGTCAGTTTCTTTTTCTGGCTACTTCTTTCACTAGAGCTTTCCATGTCATGTCACACCGGGGTTTGGTTCCAGATCATCTGCTCTCCTTTAGCCACACTTCCTCCCTAAGATGTCTAACTCATTCCCAGGGCTTTCAGCCCCATCCACACTCACTCTCCAGAGCTGCCTGATTCCTTCTGTGCTTCAGGCACATGTAGTCACTCTTGACTCCTGAACATCTCAACTTGAAATCTATAGGTTCCTCAAACATGGCTATATCTTTTGATTTCACCCTCAAACCATTCCTCTTCCTGTTCTTTCCATCTCAGTATATGGTTATACCATGCATCCAGTTATTCAAGCTAAAAATCTTAATTCTCATTCCTTGGTTCTATTTCTAATCCATTAATATTTTAATTTCCCTCAAAATATAGAATATAATAAATCTAATCTGTTGTACACATTACTAACAAACACCCTGATCTAAATCACCATTATCTAGTATGAGCTGGAGACAAACTAGAAATACTAGCAAAGACCAGGTTTTTGAGTCAACTTTGGCAGAGTTGATAAAGACTATGTACTTTTAGCTTCTTCTATTCCTTAAGATTCATCTTCTTGAAAACAATTTGATAAGAATGTCTATAGAATGATAGCAAGGTGAGGAAAGCCAGGGAGAAGCCAGGGAAGGAGCCATGGGCTGCCTGGCTGAGTGCTGGGTAAAATCCTGATGAGTTCCCGTGGCAGCAGTGGCAGGTTACTTAAGAGACTGTAAGAACCTTGGCACTAAGGGCAAAAGTTCCTGAAAATAAATCAGCAGCTGAAATACCTAGAGCAGAATGGAGTAAGAGAAAGCAAAGTAAACCTAAGAATTACTGACCCCAAGTTTAAGGGGCAAAGAGAAATGGGATGCCACTGGTCACTGGATCCTTTCACCACTCTGAAGTTTTTTTCAATAAATCAATAAATACCAGAAGGAGACCAAAAGGAAACCAAGCACCCTTTCATTGTTCTAGCACATGGGTCTTGACCAAAACTTGCCCACTGGGACCTTCAGGGAATCAGAGCAAAATCAAGTGGATTAAGTGGCCAACTAAAGGCTGTCTTATATACATAAAGGAACAAAATAAATACCTGTCATATGTACTGTTGTTCATATTTGTCTTCTGAGCCTTTACCCAGATGTGGGTTTTCCTTCTTGTGGACCTCTGTCCTACTTGCCTAAAAATCTCCTTCAAACCCACACCTTTCCTCTTAAAAAAAAAATTATATTAGAATATTTATTTATTCTAATTTGTTATATATGACAGCAGAATGCATTTCAATTCATAACACACATGTAGAGCACAACTCTTCATGTCTCTGATTGTACACAAAGTAGAGTCACACTATTTATGTCTACATGTACTTGGGGTAATGATGTCCATCTCATTCCTTTGTCTTTTCTACCCGCATGCTCCCTCCCTTCCCCTCTGCCCTACAGAAAGTTCCTCCATTCCTCCCATGCTCTCCCCTATCCCCATTATGGATCAGTCTTCTCATATCAGAGAAAACACTCAGCATTTGGTTTTGTGGGATTGGCTTACTTCACTTAGTGTAATATTCTCCAATTCCATCCATTTACCTGCAAATGCCATGATTTTATTCTCTTTTAATGCAGAGTAATATTCCATTGTGAAAATATATAACAATTTCTTTACCCTTTCATCTACTGAAGGGCATCTAGGTTGGTTCCACAATTTTAACTATTGTGAATTGTGCTGCTATAAACATTGATGTGGCTGCATTACTACAGTATGCTGTTTTTAAGTCCTTTGGTTATTAAACTGAGGAATGGAACAGCTGGGTCAAATTGTGATTCCATTCCAAGTTTTCCAAAGAATCTCCATACTGCTTTCCAGATTGGTTGTAGTCCAACCAGCAATTTGCAGTCCCATCAGCAATGTAAGAGTGCGCCTTTCTCCCCATATCCTCCCCAACACTTATTACTGTTTGTATTCTGAATAGCTGCCATTCTGACTGAAGTGAGATGAAATCTTACAGTAGTTTTGATTTGAATTTCTCTAATTGCTAGAGATGTTGAATATTTTTTCATATGTTTTTTGATTGTTTGTTTATCATATTTGGAGAAGTGTCTGTTCAGGTCCATGGTCCATTTATTGACTGGGTTATTTGTTTTTTTGTTGTTAAAATTTCTGAGTTCTTTATATACCCTACAGATTAGTGCTCTATCTGATGTGCATGTGGTAAAAATTTGCTCCCATTCTGTAGGCTCTCTATTCATCTCTCTATTAACATCATTGAGAAGAAGCTTTTTAGTTTGAATCCAACCCATTTATTGATTCTTGATTTTATTTCTTGTGCTATAGGAGTCTTATTAAGGAAGTCCTCTAAAAACTGGAACAAGACAGGGATGCCCTCTTTCACCACTACTATTTAACATAGTTCTTGAAACTCTAGCCAGAGCAATTAGACAGAAAAGAAATTAAAGGGATACCGATAGGAAAAGAAGAACTAAAATTAGCACTATTTGCCAGTGATATGAATCTTCCATATCATTGGCAAATAGCAAATAGTTCTATTTGAAACTAGAAGATCCAAAAAATTCCACCAGAAAACTTCTAGAACTAATAAATGAATTCAGCAAAGTAGCAGGATATAAATCAACAACCATAAATCAATGGCATTTCTGTACATCAGTACAAATCCTCTCAAAGAGAAACTAGAAAAACTACACCGTTTACAATAGCCTCAAAAGAATAAAATACTTGGGAATCAACAAAGAGGTGAAAAACCTCTACAATGAAAATTACAGAACACTAAAGAAAGAAATTAAAGAAGACCTTAGAAGATGGAAAGATCTCCCCTGTTCTTGGATAAGCAGAATTAATATTGTCAAAATGACCACACTACCAAAAGCATAATACAGATTTAATGTAATTCCAATCAAAATCCCAATGACATTCCTTATAGAAATAGAAAAAGCAATCATGAAATTCATCTGGAAAAAAAAAGAGACCCAGAACATCCAAAGCAATCCTTAGCAAGAAGAGTGAAGCAGGTAGCATCACTATCCCAGACCTTAAAATATACTACAGAACAATAGTAACAAAAAAGGCATGGTATTGGCACCAAAATAGACTTGTAGACCAATGGTATAGAATAGAGGACACAGAGACAAACCCACATATAAATAATTATCTTATATTAGACAAAGGAGCCAAAAACGTATATTGGAGAAAGGATAGCCTCTTCAACAAATAGGAAAACCGGAAATCCATATGCAACAAAATCAAAGAAATTTCTCTTTTTCAAATACGTTGGCCTGTCTTAGGTATTTCATTTGTAATAAAGCAAAATGGACTAATACAATAGCCAAATACCTCAATACTGTGAACCAAAAAAATATATTTCTAGATAGCATAATTAAAAGGAATTGTTTATGTATTAAGAGAAACATATTAATTCCGGGAACAGAAAACCAAAATTAAGTATGTAACAATAGGTAAGGTCAATATGAAAAGCCAGAAGATGAGAGAAGAAGCAACAGCAGACTGCAGGTTTCTGTCCTTCACCCTGCCAGCAATCTGTGCCTTTGCTCTCATAGTGGTGGCTTCATCCTAGAGTTCAGTTGTATACATGGTCCTTCCCCTCAGCACTGTCTTCCTGCAAAGGGCCTTCAGTTTTCAGACAGAAAAACCCCCAATAATTTCATCACGTTATAAACTCAAGAGGAGGGAGTATCTATTTTAAAAATACACAATGAAATATAGGAACAAATTCATTTTCAGACTTACCAAATGCTGGTGCACTAGAAATAGCAACTGGTTGCTGTTTCATCACAGGGGGAAGTGCAGAGGGGAGCTGATATCCTTGAAGCTTCAGTTTGATAAGCTTCATAGCTATGGAAAACTCCACTTGATCCATTCTTCCATCATTATTCATGTCAGCTAGTGCCCTGAAAATGAGCAGCATAGACTCAGAACTACTGTGACCATAAAAGAACCTTCCCAGCCCCCATTTGCACTGACAAAAACACAAAATAATTTGGTCCCTTACCATAGGAGATTAAAGGAAAACAAAACTTGTTTACCACATTATGGGGAAGAACATACAAATACTGACAAAGCTTTCCATGAATACAGAATGTCTTGTACTTTGGTACTCTTTACGTCTATAATATATCATATAGCCTTACCTTAAAGTGGCTTCATTTTGATGAAAATGTCCTAAAATTAGATAGTGGTGATGGTTATAGAACTGTGAATATACTACAAACCACTGAATTATACAGTATAAAAAGGTGAATTTTATTATGTTAACTATGTTGCAATTAAAGCTGGTGGGAAAAAGCATATAGAGCTGGGCACAGTGATGCATGCCCATAATCCCAGCATCTTGGGAGCCTGAGGCAGGAGGACCACAAGTTCAAAGCCAGCTTAGAAACTTAGCAAGGCCCTAAGCAATTTAGCAAACCCTGTCTCAAAATAAAAAATAAAAAGAGCTGGGAATGTGGCTCAATGGCTATGCACCCCTGTGTTCAATCCCCAGTAACAAGAGAGAGAGCAAGAACAAACTAGAGACTATTATTTTTCAAGACACTTGGATAAATGACACTAACTCTATGGGGTTCTACAAATTTCCACCTGGGGAGCTGTCATGGTATGGTATACTATCCTTGGCTATATTATGGTACACTATACTAGAATGCTACTATACTTCTAAAGTTTTTAAGTCTTAATAATCAATTTTTCTTTAGAATCCTATTTTGTACACTCAACAAAGAAATTGGGTTTATGAGTATGTTTGCTATTTGAAAATGACACTCAAACATATGTGGTCCAACTTGTGTCGAGCTTTTAAAGTAAAGTATTTTCTCTCAAAGAATATTAAACTAAAGAATTTATATTTGCAATTGGGAACTACATTACACAAACATAACCATGCATATTATTGACTTAATGAAAAACAGTCATTTAAATTTGATTTCTTTTAATCTAGATAGTATAAGTGTGAGAATTAATTATTAAAGTAATCTTATCAAAAATTTTATCTGAAACGTAAGTAGACAGCTAGTCCAATTCAAATGCCATGACTACCATTCTTTTAAATTGAGCAACATCCAAATAATGGCCCCAAAGAAAAAATTAAATTATACAAATGGTACAAATGCTACATGCCTATTGTTCCAGCTGCTCTAAGTCAGAAGTAGAAGGATCAGCCTGAGGCCAGCCTGGACAACTCGGCTATATCCTGCCCCAATATTGGGGGAGAAAAAAGGCTAGGGGGAGCAGAAGTATGGCCTACAACACACAGTAAAAGTGATAAAATTTTTTAAATTTTTTTTCTCCCCCAATATTAATTTTTTCTTTGGGGCCATTATTTGGATGTTGCCCCAAATGGCTACAATTACATTATTTTATTACATTTCAGTCTTTAAACCAACTATAATTTTATGTGTGATGAGGGCGTGTGTGTGTGTGTGTGTGTGTGTATGTGTGTGTGTGTTGCTATCCCAAAATTCAACCCTAGATATTTGTTCTAAATGAGTATTTAACTTTTCTAGTTATACTTATTAACTAATTCCTCCTTACTGAATTTAAATATGCTTTTGTCATGCACTGAATATTCATATGAAGTAAGGGCCTACTTCTGCACTACCTCTTTTGACCAAACAATCCCAGGTCACGTGATGGTGATCTGATCACATTAGCTCTTGATACATTCTGCTATCTTACAAGGCTTTCTCTCTTTTAAAAATTTTTCTCTTGGCTATTCATGGATATTTATATTGCCCTATGAACTTTAAGACCATATTCTCTATTTTACACACAACCCTACTAGGATTTAAAAATGACACTAGATTTATATAATTTTTAGAGATATTTCTAAATATATATGTAATAATTTGCCACCCAAGAATATGCTATGTTTCAGTTTCTTCAGTTTTTATTTCCTTTAATAAAATTATCACATGTTCTTCATATAAATAATAAACTTGTATTGATAAATGTAGTCTAAGGAACTTCATAGTTTTTGCCAGAATTTTAAGTGGAATATTTCCCCTACTTCCATTTTTAGGTGCATATTTCAAGCATAAAGAGATTTTAAATTTTAAAAATTATTTATGCTATAATTAACTATCTTACAAAATTTCTATGAAATCTTATTTTTTAAATTAAAATTTCATAAGTTTAGTAAAATTCCAGTATTTATGCCAACCCTCTTTTATATATCTTATTCCTACTAAGATTAAATGAATGCCTTCCTGCTTAGTTTTGAATTTAAATGAAAATAGCTTCAGTGTTTTACTGTTTAGAATGATATCTGGTAGTGATTTTGGGAAAACAGTCTGACATATTTAAGTAGCCCCACTTATTAGAAAAGTTGGCTGCATTTTTTATTAAAGGCCTAACCTGCATCTACTGATATGATTACAAGTTTTCTTTTTCCTTTTATTTGTTGACATAAAGACTAACAGTGACAGAATGAATGTCTTGGTTTTGAACCAATCTTATACTATCGGCATAAGTTCAAGTTGGTCAGAGTACATTATTCTTTTCATACATATGATGAGTTATGATTTTTTATCTATATTCATAACTGAAACTGGCCCTGATATGCTTTATTTTTGTACCATCTTTTAGACATTATAAAGGAAAGTGAGGTAGCTGGGTGCAATGGTGTAACTGGTATTCCCAGCAATTCAGGAGGCTGAGCCAAGAGGATTACAAGTTCAAGGACAATCTGGGCAACTTACTGAGACCCTGTCTCAAAGTGAAAATAAAAGGGCTGGAGATGTAGCTCTGTGGTAAAGCACCCTTGAGCTCAATCCCCAGTACTGCAAATAAAATAAAATGAAGAGGAGATAGGACAATAAAATGAAATGACATTTATTTCCTTTGCTAAATATTTTTTAAAATGTACTTTTATTTAAAAATTATTTTTTTATTTTTAGGTGGATACAATATATTTATTCTATTTTTATGTGGTTCTGAGGATTGAACCCAGTGCCTCTTGCATGCTAGGCAAGTCTCTACCACTGAGCCACAACCCCAGCCCCTGCTAAATATTTTTTAAAAGATAATCATCTGTTTCAATTTTTTTCTGGGGGGTGAGTTATTAATGAAATAAACATTAGCATACAAACTTTAGTATTTATTTTTAAATAAATAAATCAAGCAGATGCAACCCCTATTTCCCACATTGAGATCTCAGAAAATGTATTTTCTTATTTAAAAAAAAAAAAAAAGGAAATATCTAACATGGGATAATGAGTGGGTTAGGAGAGAAGAGATTTCTAGTAATGGCTTAATTAGAATAATTTAGGGTTTCAAAAATCTTTCCTACCACAGTGCCTTCATGGGCAAGAAACAGCAGTTTGTAATCCTCAGATTCTAGGGATTATGTTTACACACCTACCATAATTCCAATATTTAGTTGGCAGCCTTGTGGTTCTCATAATTGTTTTTCACAATTAGCAAAACATAATTGTTAAGACTCCTTGATAATAAATAGAAAACTCAAAAGAAATTTATGGCAATACAGTTATTCTTACAAAGCTCAGCTTTCCTCCCTTCCTTCCCCTTCTTCCAGTACACTGGGATAGGGTTGGCATTTTATTTCTCAAGGCTCCTTTGCAAAAACTTCAGCACTGCTATACTTTTCATCTCCCATTTAATAGTTATTTCTCCAGTTAACTTGTTTTTACTAATTCTCCCAAAGACTAACTAAGGTCTACCAATACTGAAATTAAATTCACAAAACTTCCAAAATAAAAATACTTGATAAAAAGAGTAAATAACTGTCATACATGACTCTTGAAACAAACCTACCGTGAATACAGTGTTTAGCCTGATATTAACAGTTGTACACAACAATAAGTAGGATTGATTATGTCGGATACCAAGGGCAAGCTTTTTTAATTGATTTGTACCTCTAAACCATACATCACTCTTATACAGTGTCCAGGGGGAAAGTGCTATAACTTCAAATGGAAGGAAAACTATGTAAGCGTTTACTCTTTGACCCAGCAATTGCATACCTAGAAATTTACTCTGAAGATACATTTCCAGAACAACAAAACATAGATATATAAGCTCATTCATTGCTGCATTATCTGTAATTGCAAAATATTGGAAATAACCTAAATGCACAAGCATAAAACACTGGTTGAATAAATTATAGTACATCCTCCACAATGAGTACTATGGAAATTGAAAATGAGAAAGATCTCCATGTAAATGATATGAACAGTTTACAGGATATGCTATTAAGTGTGAAAAGCAAATAACAAAAAAGCATTTCTAGGTTATCTTTAATGTAAGAAAAAAAAGGAAATAATATAAATATATTCACATATACATTACACATATTGAGCCTGTTTTTTACACATACACACACACACACACACACACAAACACAAACACACACACAATCCTAATAAAATCAGTGGGAGAAGGGAATGAAGGAACAGAAAAGCAAGAAAATGAATAGCCTACTCTGATATATCTCTTTGCACACTCTTGGCTTTTAGAACCTTGGTAATGCATTATGTATTCAAAAAGTAACATGAGAAGGGACACCTAAGAGCATTTTAAGTAAACAACATATTAACATAACCTCACAGGAATGAGAAAGAAAAGTGAACCCAAGTAACTTGTCAATATAATACTTTATTATGTTCTTATTTTAAAAATAGAAAGAAATACAAAGCAGTCTTGAACTCTACTTAAAGATTTGTTGTTTGTATTACATGAGTATGGCAATTTGGAAAGTTCTTTGCATATATTATAGGATTAAGGAAAGAGGCCAGACTTCCTACACCATCTCATGTACCACCACAGAGCAGGAGAAGTCTCTTCCACACAGACTTGTCACAGGCTACTTATCTCCTAGGTGGTGCCTATCAAGCTAAAATTTAAGGCCAAGCAATAATGTATATTAACCCATCTTAGTCATTTATTCATTCAAAAAGCTTCTATGGGGTGGCTACAAAGGTCTATGAAGAAACTGGAGTTTAAATGGTGAAAAAAATAGAAAGTTCCCTCCTCTCACAGAGTTTATACTTTGATGTAAGCAGGCAGTAAACAAGAGAACAAATCAGATTAGTCTTCATGGTGATCACTTTTATTAAGTAATGGGAAAGACAAGAAGGGAGAGAGGAATAGGTAAACAGAGGGAACCACTTTAGACTAGTTGGTCGGGGAACACCTCTCTGGATGGTGACAAACTGAAGCCTAAATGGTAACAGAACTGGATTAAAGAATAAGAGATACCAAGTGCAATGATCCTGAAGTAAGGAGAAATCTGTCACAATTAAAAATAGAAAGTCAGGGTTGGGGATGTGGCTCAAGCAGTAATGCGCTCGCCTGGCATGCCCAGGGCGCTGGGTTCGATCCTCAGCACCACATAAAATAAAATAAAGATATTGTGTCCACCGAAAACTGAAAAATAAATATTTAAAAAATTCTCTCTCTCTCTCTCTCTCTCTCTCTCTCTCTCTCTCTCTCTCTTTTCTCTATCTTTAAAAAATAAAAATGAAAAAAGAAGGTCAGTTCCTGGAGAACAGGAATCAAGGAAGAAAAAGCCAGAATTCTATTAGCATTTGTAGCCTTGGTAATGACTGGATCTCATTCTCAATTGGATTTACTTCTTAAAAAGGATTATTGGAGAATGGAATCTCAAAGGGCAAGTGTGAAAGAGTCCAGCCTAGGTGCTCTATCAGTGGGCCCAGGTGAGATGACAGCAGCAAAGAGAGATAGAAGTGGTCAGACTGGGGTTAAGGTCTACCAATGAAGTCAGAACACGCTGATGAACTGATATGCAGGATGAAAAGAGGAATCAGGTATGGCTCCCATGTTAAGGTTTCAGCATCTGGATGATGACTCTCAATGGCATGAACTGCTATGGTGAAGAGTAGAGAGCAAGGGGTGGGAGAGATGAGATTAAGAGTCAAGAGTAACTTTCCTAATCCCTAAGAGATGAGTTTAGCAAACTGATCTTCATGGGTGGCGAAGCCCTTCTGACATGAAAGTATCCTATAAATTCTATGGCATTTACCCTGCCCCACCCCCATTCTCAAACCAGATCACTAGCCTGTATAATCATTGGCCCTTATGCATCTGGATCCCACCTTTTCTCTCATGGCCCATTTCCATGTGGCACTCCTCCCTCCCCTTCATTTCTCTCCATTTCATACAAACCTATTATCTCAGATTTCTAAGTCCTTACCCAACCTCTCTGCCCATACTTCTTTTTCTTTCCTATACCTCTGGTTCTTGTCTATCTGTTCTACTTTCTCCCCTTCCTGTACATACTAGATCAAGGCTGAAATAATTCTAAGCATTTCAGTTGCCAAAAGGACATTTGCCAGTTTCCTTCCAGTTCCTTATTAGTAAGGTAATTTCTAGGAAGATGTGTCATCTTTGGACACTGTTATAATTTGGCAATACACACAATGACCAAACCCCATGTTCTGAGAATTCAGGTTTCTATAATTTTCAGAAGAAATCAGGTTACAGAGATAAGAAGTCCTCAAAATATGAATGTTTTACAGTTTAAAGTTGAGAAGCTAACTGGAATGTAGTTTCCACATGGTAACAAAACATTATAAAGGCTTCTAACACATACTGCTCATCAATCTATACCCCTCATGTATTTGAAACAAGTACAGAGCCAGGAAAGGTTTCTGGAGCTGTGGGGGAGGGCCACATTAACAGTTCTCAATTCTCAATGCAAAATTCTGTTATTCCCCAGGGAATGACACAGGGACTGCCTAAAACTTCAGAGTCCTTCCCATCCCTCTCTACCAAAAGGAACAAGGCCAACTCTGGAACCCTCCCAGAAAAACCACATAAGAATAAGATTAGTATAAAGGGGTGTTTTGCTCAAGCAGCTACTATTATCTATAATTTTTAAAACTTAGTCTTAAAGAAGTCAAGTTATATCCAAGGTTTAGAAACTAAATAAGTATAAGAATCAGGGTTGGAAGACAGGTATTGTTCCATTGCCTTAGCACATCTTTAGTTTAGAAATTTCATATTTCTTTTCAAAGATATTTCTTTTGGAACCAAATGCCAAATGTTTTCTCTGATATGGGGATGCTGATCCATAGGGGATTGGGGGGGGCCAAGGGAGGAATGGAGGAACTTTAAATAGGGCAAAGGGGAGGGTGGGGAAGGGTGGGGGCAGGGGGACAGGAAAGATGTGGAATGAGATGGATATCATTACCCCAAGTACATGTATGAAGACACAAATGGTGTGACTCTACTTTGTGTACAACTGGGACAAGAAAAATTGTGCTCTGTATGTATACTATGAATTGAAATGCATTCTGCTGACATATATAACAAATCAGAATTTTAAAAAAGTTTTTAAAAGTTTAAAAAAAGATATTTCTTTTGGGAACAGATTCCTACAGATATTATTTTTTTCTTTTTCCTAACAAGAGTTATTAATAAAAGTAAAAAAAAAAAGTCATCACAAATTTATTTAGCAGAGGTCAGAAAAAAAAAAAACTGGCCAAAATAATTAGGAAGAAAATATCAAAATTTTAAAGTTTCAAGTGGAAGTTTGACTTTTTAACACAGCAGTGCCATCATTTAAATGTCACCTCCTTTTTAAACTTCTAAATCAGAAAGATACTTTTGAGAAGAATTTCTCTGACAAGAAATAAGATTGTTTCAGTCCTTCTACATAGAATAAGAAACCAAAATACCAAACAAATAAACCGAATTGGACAATACTGTCTTTTACATTCTGCTATGCAAAATTGCAACTTACCATATCTGTGCTAAAACAGGCTGAGGTAATCCAGATTGAAAAAAAAAGTTCCTTGCTTGATCACCTGTAAATTAAGTGAAAAAAGTTTCAGAAAAACAAAAGTTGCTGGAATTCCACTCCTAGCAAAAAATCACAAAAATAAGAGTGATAATCCTATAAATATTGAATTGAACATATGATAAAAACCAAATGGTGAACCTATAAGCAACAGAATGAAACCATCAGCACTAACCCAAAACCTGAAGGCTCTGAAAAATCATCTCAGAAAGGGCAAACTATTTGCTGGGATAGGTTGTCCACTTTAGTATGCTACTAAGAAGTTAGCTACCCCTTGTGAATACTCTAGACTGGATACTGAATGTCCCCCATAGGCCAATGTGTTAAAGGCTTAGTCATCAGGTTGGTCCTGGGAAAAAGGGAGGTTGGAACCTTTTAAGAGGTTTGGCCAAGTGGGAGGTCTCAGATCATCAGGGGTGTGCCCCCAAATGGGATAAAGGGACCCAGCCCTTTTCTCTTCCTTTCTTTTGTAGCAGGCCCTGAGGTGAACAGGTTTCTTCTATCAAACACTTTCACCATAATGTACAGTGTCACTATTGGCCCAAATCAACAGTGCTACTCAGTCACAGAATGAAATCTCCAAAAAATATGAGCCAAATAAACCTTTTCTTAAGTTGATTATCTCAGATATTTTGTTACAAATAATGGAAAGCTAACTAGCACAATGACAAAGCACATCTACAGATCTACAGGAATCCTTAGGAAACAACTGATGAGCCATTCTTCTACTTTATTTATTTATTTATTTATTTATATTTTTAGTTGTAGATGGACACAATACATTTATTTTGTTCATTTAGATTTTTTATTTGGTGCTGGGGATCAAACCTAGAGTCTCATACGTGCTAGGCAAGTGTTCCTCCACGAGCCATAACCCCAGCCCAGATATTTCTACTTTATAAAACATTCTTTGCAACTCTATACCTAATGCTACAAATTTGGGGTACTTATATATTTATGGAAAATATAAAACAATTACATCAATTATGAAAATAAATTAGGGAGAGCTATGATACAAACACAAGCAAAAATATTTCCCCAGGAAATCCATAACCCATTTTTCCTAAAGTGAATTCCTGAAGAGTAATCAAACAGGAAAGATAGCAGAAAAGGCAACATATGAAAGGAACTTTAGAGAGACAGGAAAAGTCCCTTTTAAAAAATGTTCAGAATCTGTTAACAGTTTCCCAAACCAGCTCAGGACCAAAACTGAGCAAGTGTTTTAGCTTTAGAGCCACAGTCTACCCCTCCCTTACTTAAAGAAAACAAACCTGGCCCTTTGAAGGTAACCAGTTGCCATCAGTGATATGCCCCAGACAAGTAAGTGGCTTGATATGCACAAAGAATACAAAGTTTGAATGGATAAAAGAAAAGCAATCATAAATTACAGGCTCACGGTTAATAGCAAAACAAGTCAACTGTCTCCTTGGTTATATGTGCCAACCTCTGGTTATATGTACATAATAGATTTCTACAAATATATGCACTAATGTTAAGTAAGACTATGAAATAGTGACTCCCATTACCAGTAATAAATCCAGATATCGGCTTTAAACTATGGAACTGCTGATCATGCTTCGCTCTTTCCTCAACAGTTATGGCCCAGATATCCAGGCTGCCTACAGGCCAAATAAAAGATAAGTTATTCAGTGAGAAAAACAAGGTGCTCACACACACACAATCCATAGCACTTTCACACCCACACAATTCACAGCACTTCCAGGTTCTGTCAATGTGTAATAAATGGTTTGATAAAATAAAATCTGCTTATCTTTGGAAGGAATGTATACAAAGTTAGAAAATATAAGGAAAGCAGAACCAAAACCAAATTGGCATAATTCATTTTTTTTAGTTGTAGATAGACATAATACCTTTTTTATTTTTATGTGGAACGGAGAATTAAACCCAGTGCCTCACACATGCTAGACAAGTGCTCTACCACTGAGCAACAAACCATAGCCACCACAAATTCCTTTTTTAGAAGCTTGTCTATAACCCTATAGTCAGGATTATATGAAGATAGTAAATTCATAATTTATTTACATATATCTAACCAACAGATTAATTAAAACTTAAAATTGCACCGCCAGGTGCCTTAAATGTTATAGTGAAAAATTAAGAAATAGGTAAATGTGTAAGGCCATGGGTTCAATCTCCAGGACCAAAAAAATATATATATAGCATTTAACAATTTCCTAATAAGGTCAGGAAAAATTACCTGAAAACATATTTTATGCAGATTGCTATGTTTCAAATAGATAAACTAAAGTAAAATAAGTAAAAATATCACACTTCAAATTCAGGCTTTGAAAAAGTAGAGAATAAATGATCCAGACGCTTCACCAAATAAATTGAAAAGAAAAAACAGGGACAGAGGGAAGAGTTCACAAACCAAGAAACTTAGGAGACAGATGAACTACCCTGCAACACAGGAACTTCATTTGAATCCAAATTTGAAAAACAACCTTAGCAAAAAAAATACCAAGACTATTAGGGAAAGTAATTATAAATTTTATAGATATGACAATGTAGTATATAAATTTTTATACATTTGATAATGGTATTATAGTTATGTCTTAAAAATGTAATCTTCTAGATAAACATCCTAAAATATTTATGGAGGAAATAAAATGATGCCTGGGAGTTGCTACAAAAGAATCCAGATGAAACAATATTGGCCATGAGTTGATAATTATGGAAGCCATATGATGGAGTACATGAGGTCTGACTTATTATTCACTCTAATTTTGTCCCCCCTCCCCTTTTTATCCTTTAGCAGCACTGGGGAATTGAACCCAGGGCCTCACACATGCTAGACAAGAGCTGGCCAATTCACTCTACTTTTTTTTTTTTTTTCTGAAATCTTCTATTATAGATAGTAAGTTTTTAAAATCTGGCCCTGAAGTACATTAAAAAAGAGAAATTTCCAAAAACTTACCACCAAAAGGTGTTGGAAACTGAGCCATGGTTCTGTTACTTTTGCCTTGCTAATTGGGGCCTGTAATTGAAATGCAACAGTTACGTTTATGAAAAATTCACACCTGTATACTTAATTATAAACACACTAATATATGGTCTTTATCAGAAGACAACACTAGAACTGGAGTATGGCTCTACAAATCAAAGTTACAATGAAAGGGTTTCATCCTTTTATTCTCTGAATAGACTCAGTGTCAGATATAGTGATAGACACAAGAATACCTATTGAGACTGGCAACTTGAAGCTATCAGAGGCGAGTAATACCATTACCATAGGACAGCCTTTTGTATCATTAGTGCTATAAATGTTACTTTTTAGGTTTTCTTTTTCTCCCCTCAACTGTCTGGATACACCACTCCATCAGTTTGATGGTTACAGTACCTTATTATTGAGCACTTGTTGTAAATTGTACATTGTAGTAGGTGTTTTATAGGTCTTATGCTCCACTCACTGTCATCCCAACTCTGTGAGACAGGTACTATTACCACCATCCCCATATTACAGATGAGGAAAATGAGAACAAGAAAGGAAAGTTGTTATGGTTTGTATATGAGGAGTCCCCTAAAAGCTCCTGTGTTAATGCAGGAATATTTGAAGATTAAGTGGTTGGATTATGAGAGCCATAACATAATCAGTCCATCCTAATTTGAATGGACAGATTGGGTGGTAACCGTAGGCAGAAGGGGCATGGTTGGAGATGTCACTTGGAAGGGTCTCATTTTCCCCGTGTCCTCTCTCTACTTCCTGACTGCCACGGAGTAGAGCAGCTTCCCTCCACCATACACTTCCACCAGGATGTTCTGCTTCACTTTGGGCCCAGGGGAATGAACTTGGCTGAATATGGACTGAATCTCTGGAGCTGTGAGCCAAAATAAATATCCCCTTTTCTAAGTTATTCTTGTTAGGTAGTTTGGTCACAGTGACACAAAGCTGATTAACATAGAAGTAATTACAGCAATACCATCCATTTGGTGACAGTGCTGGGATTTGAGCAAAGGCAATTAACTTCACAGCCTGTTTCACCTATGAAAAACATTCTCTGAATTGCTGTTTAAAGATTATGAGAAAGGAGTAAACAATACATACTCCACGAATGTTTGCTCAGAATACAAACATGTATCTAATGCTCCAAAACTTCCCATTAGACACTATTAATCATGAACAGAGATATGAAACAAAGACAGTCCACTTTCCTAACTTAAAAAAAAATGCAGATTTAATGAATATTTTTTCCTTACACTTTAGTTTAACATAGTAAATGCACGAAGTTGAAAAAAAGACTACCAAATACTCAGATTAAAAATTTTTAGATAAATTTAGATCTAAAAACATGAGAATCACATGCACCAATATACTTTGATTTCAATTTTCAATATGTTCATGAAATTTCCCTCCACTATTATACTTTCAAATTTCCAAAAGCTCCTTCTCATTCTTGACTCTATTCCTAGTACTTCCTCTATTTTTAAAATTTTTAACTGATTCTTTGGTTCATTTTGTTTTTTAGTTTTCATTCATTTCGTGAATCATTCATTTCCTCCAAATTCTTTTTTTGTTGGCAGGCTAACTGATTAGGTGTCCTTCACTTTTGAGGATTTCATCACAATTCAATGATCCTTGGATGCTCCTTCATTTTTTATTTACATATGATAGCAGAATGCATCACAATTCTTATTACACATATAGAGCACAATTTTTCATATATCTGGTTGTATACAAAGTATATTCCCCCCAATTCGTGTCTTTATACATGTACTTTGGATAATAATGATAATCACATGCCACCATTACTTATAACCCCATGCCTCCTCCTTTCCCCTCCAACAACTGGACAGTCCTTCATTTTTAGAGTGAGGCACTAACTCAGATGCTTGGCTCAGGAGGAAGGCATGTTGACTGATGGACTGCTCCATACGATGACCAGGGACACAGAGTTGCCTTTTCACTGGGAGACCCCCCAATGCTAGTATTCACTGAAGCAGCCTGCCTTTGCCAGAAAAAGTGTTGGGTGGGATGAGAAGAGTACAGCATCATCTAAATGCTGGCCTGGGGAGAGAGAAGGTGAGGCTCCTACACTACAGAGTGCAGATGTCAGCCTCTTGCTTCACCCCTCTATCCTGGAGCTTCTCTGATTCCAGCATCTTTCCCACCTCCCCAGAAAAAAAGGAGACTGAAGCAGTCCCTTTTCTGCAAGGGGTATAGAACATTATGGTCCAAAAAAATTTGAATGAGACATTTAAAGAGTTCCCATTTTAAGCTGCTGCCTTTGGGAATACCTGGCATGTCCAAGCAAGTGGAAGCCTCTCAAGACACCCTGGGGCAAGCCAGCACTCTAGCTCCTCTTTGTTGACTCCTGTAGGGAGTTAATTTCTATCCTCCTCTGTGAACTCTCTTACTAACTCCTTCATTCCCTTATGGTTTACAAAATACTGCTAAAATCTTTTCTCTAGATTTTCTCTACTGTTATCTTATGACATCATATGTTACCTTCTACTGTTCCTGAGTTAGCATCTATTGTGCCTCCTGTATGATTGTGGCAACCTTTAAAGAAGAAGGAAGAACATGTCATCAGCCCACCATATTTAGGTGGGTACCTGAGAATTCAGTTTTGAACAGGATTACTTCTTATGACAAGTCCCTTAGAAGCTGCAGGTGCTGACCTCTTCCTTCACTGCTTTTCACTCCATATATTATATAGGCAGGTAAAATTACCTGGTAATTTTCTAAAACTTATTTTTGGGGCAAGGGGTGCCCAGGGATTGAACTCAGGGGCACTAGACCACTGAGCAACATCCTCAGCCCTACTTTTTGTATTTTAGAGACAGGGTCTCGACTGAATTGTTTAGCACCTTGCTTTTTGCTGAGGCTAGCTTTGAACTAAAGATCCTCTTATCTCAGCCTCCTGAGCCACTGGGATTACAAGTATGTGCCACCATGCCCAGCTCCAAAACTTTTTAATGCATTTTATCTCACTCAGTCCTCTTAAAATTCTTTCAAAACTGACCTACCATACACCTTTTTATTGAGCATTCAAAAAATGAAAAGCCCCAAATTTTTAAATCATATTAAAACAAATATTCACAATACAGAAGAGGAAAATGCATTCTGTTCATGTTCATTCTGGTTTACTTCAATTCTTCACTGTTCATGCAAAATACAAAAAAAGTTATTGATTTCTTTGTACCCAGTCAAGTAATACTTTATCCATATTTTCTTACTAGTGCTAATCCATCTAGCAGGTGAATCTCTTGAAAGATTTTAGCCTTATAATATTAGTTCAAAGTGATACAATCAAGCTATAAAAAAAAAAGTTGTAATAGCAGTAATTGTGATATTGTCTCTGATTCTTGTGGTGATAGTTTTCAGTACTTTGTATTTTAATAAGCTAATTTTTAGCTGTATTTTGGTAGTCTTTAGGGTGTTTAGGTAGTTTCCTTCTATTCCTATTTTACTTAACATTTTTATTAATTAACAGCTGGGGGGTGAGTGCTGGGGTTGGAACCTAAGGCCTTGGGCATGCTAGGCAAGTACTCTACCACATCCCCAGTCCCTTCTTTTCTTTCTTTCTCTTTTTTTGAGATAGGATCTTGCTAAGTTGCCCAAGATTCTTCTGCCTCAGACTCCCAAGTAGCTGGGATCACAGACTTGTGCCAGCTTAAATATTCTTTTCAGAAGATTTTCTTCTTAAAATCTAAAATAATCATGTATTTTTCCTTTAATTAACATCCTAAATTATAGTGATGTATTATCTAATATTAAATTATCCTAGGTTTAATTTGCTAATATTTTCTATAGAATTACTGCTTGAAAAGATGCTATGCTTAATTCTATGCAATAAAGTCGCAAATATAGAGGGAATGGATACACTTCTACTTCCCTATAAATTTCTAAAAGTAACCTTTAAGAAACAATAATGTGGGCTGGAGATGTGGCTCAGCGGTAGCGCGCTCGCCTGGCATGCGTGCGGCCCGGGTTCGATCCTCAGCACCACATACCAACAAAGATGTTGTGTCCGCCGAGAACTAAAAAATAAATATTAAAAATTCTCTCTCTCTCTCTCTCTCTCTCTCTCCTCTCTCACTCTCTCTTTAAAAAAAAAAAAGAAACAATAATGCACCACAGATATAATGGAAATATAAAAACATAAAATTAAAAATAAGTAAAAAATTATTTTGGAAGTGAGTTTGAACTCACCTTCTAGGAATAAATATAACCTGTTACCAAAAACGATTCACAGAAAAAGGTCAAACACTTCTCAATTTATTTTATGAAGCTAGCATTCTCTTAATTCTAAGTTATGATAATGAAAGCATTAAAAAATAGGCCATTCTCACTTATTGAGAGGGTCATAACTAGACATAAGTATAACAACTTATGACTTGAAGTATACTTGAATTATCATCAATTCCTGCAAAGCACCTAAGATGATTTGCTGTTTACCATCCTACACTTGAATTTAGGAAACAACTACCTGTCCTATGTGAATCTCTTCCCTCAAAGCCTCCACTTTATGACCAACATTAGACTAAATTTATCTTTTGGTCCTTCTGACAGCTATCTCTACTTCCCCTGCATTTTACATCTGTTAAGTGACAAGCAAATGGACTGCAGAATCCACCCTGCACCTGCCACTAGTGATACTGTACCTTTCTTTTGCTTCCCCTCTCTAACTCAAGCCCTATTCCTTTAGAGTCAGTGGTCTGGCTATTAGTTAGAACCTAATAAGAGCGAAATCACTCAGAGGTATGGAAGAAGGTGTGCCTTCCAGGTTTACCTACTCACAGACAGCCAAATGCTCCTGAAGCATGAGGATTAAATATCCCCACTTATCTTCCTTCTGCCCCCAGTTCCTTCCAGTGCCATTCACAGCTGGGTCCTCCACAACTCCCAGGGAACCCCAGACAAAAGTAGCAACATGTAGAGGAAGAACTGAGTTAAGGCCTGGAGATATAGCTCAGCTGGTAGAGTGCTTGCACTTGGCCCTAGGTTCAATCCCCAGCACCATAAAAGAAAAAAAAAAAAAAACTGAGTCAAATCTTCCAAATCTTTCTCCTTTTCAGTTCTATGTTATCTGGATAAAACAAGGTGATAACAACAAGGCTTAAAATGTTTTGTTCCTATTTTTACATATATTTACAATCTGCATTACTATAATTTAAAAAATAATTTGTGAAGGGCCACTATATTCTAGAAAAATAATCACATATGTAATATTTTTAAATGTCACACACCACAGTTTCAATTCTGCTAGAGAAGTACAAACCCACCACAGACCTTTTGCTTAAATAACTAAAACTAAAAACCCAAGGCAAAACACACACAAAAAAAGTTCCCTGTGGACCATAGAATGTGGAGAAAACCAGAGAGGAGAAAGCTGAGAGAAGGGACCTCCCCCAATTTTGTAAATGAACTACACTAGCCTCAGGCTCACTCCTGAGCAGTGGATGTACAAGACTAATCTTGGAAACTCAACTGAGAATGGAATGCCTCTCCACACACAGCAGAGAAGACCTGGAGACCACACCTAAACAGATTAAGTGCCTGATCAACTGCACAAACAGCATTCTGCCAAGGCTTACCACAGCACACAGAATCTACACCACATGAAATTGACATGTCCAGGATAAAATCCGAAATCACTTGATATAAAATAAGTAGGAAAATGTAACTTTTATTTTTTAAAAATGCAATTAATATGTGCCAACTCTAAGATGATAAAATGTTGAAATTATCTCACAAAGACTTCATAATATATATGATAAATAATTTTATTTATTTTTTTGGCAAGACCAGGAACTGAACTCAGGACCTTGCACATACATGCTTGCAAACGTTCTACCACTGAGCAACATTCCCAGCCCATATCAAAAACTTTAGATGAACTATTATCCCTATGCTCCATGAGATAAAGGTAAACACAAAAAATGAATGGAAAGACACAGCTTCCCATTAGACAATGAAAAATTATTTAAGAAGAATCAAATGGAAAATTTAGAGAGAAAATTAGATCTTAGGGAATGAAGGAAGATCAACAGAAATGGCAAATATCTGCATGAATATAAAGTTATTTTTTCTTACTAACCTCTTTAGGATATGTAAACTGTTGAAAAGTAACTATTGCAACACTGTCTAGGAGGTGTTTCCATATAAATAAAATATAGATGACAGTCACAAAATAAAAGTCTGTGGAGGAAGACTCACTACGGCTATATTCTACTTGACATGTTCAGTATTAACTTGAGGGATACTATGACAGCTTAGGTAAATACATTTACCTACAGTCCTTAGTACTGCAAAAAAAAAAAAAAAAGAACTACTTAAAAATGAATATAGGAGCTGGGCTATATAGCTCAGTTATAGAGGCACTCGGTTCGATTCTCAGCACAACATTAAAAAAATAAATAAACAAAATAAAGTTATAAAAAAAATTAAATAAATACAAAGAGATACCCCAAAAGAGTCAATAGATAACAGAAAATCAATGTTAAAAATCCACAGAAGCCAGGAAAGAAAAAAATTTTTAAAAATCAACAGGCAAAAATTTTTTAAAAAATGATAATAATAATCATAAAGAATGGAAAAGAAAAAAACTGAAATGTCCTTATTGACAACCTAGTTTTACATAAAAAATCTAGAAAACACTGACTAGCATATAAATATTACAGAATATTTAGCAAATTCACTCAGCAATTTAGTAGAATTGCTGGATGAAAGATAATATATCAAAAATCAGTTTAATCCTCAGCACTGGGGTAAAAAATGTAAATAAACTGAATTCTTCTTTTCCCACCACTCAGGTTTTATGTTTATTCACATTAACCTAAAAGAACTTAATTCTGTTTTTCTTTTTTGATTTTGAGACAGGATATTGCTAAATTGCTTAGGGCCTCACTAAATTTCTGAGACTGGTCTTGAACTTGCAATCCTCCTGCCTCAGCCTCCCAAGTCACTGGGATTACAGGCATGCACTACCAAGATGATCTGAATTCTTATATATTAGCAAGCAGATAATTAAAACGTAAAATTAAGCAAAACAATCCCATTTATGGTAGCATCAAAAATTATAAAATTCCTAGGTACAATTTTTAACAAAAGATATACATGGCCTCTGCACTAAAAACTACAAACTATTGCTAAGAAAATTTAAAGTCTAGAGATTTTAAGATTCAATACAGTTAGAATGGTAATTGGCTCCCAGTGCATCTATCTGTACATTCTATGCAATTCCCATCAAAATTTTTAGTAGAAATTGGCAAGGACAGAAATATATAGCAAATGTCCTATAACAACCAAAGAGTTTTTTTTTTTTAATATCAAGTGTACTTTTTTTTTGTTTGAGAGAGAGAGAGAGAGAGAATATTTTAATATTTTTTTTTTTTTAGTTTTCGGCAGACACAACATCTTTGTTTGTATGTGGTGCTGAGGATCGAACCCAGACCGCACACATGCCAGGCGAGCGCGCTACCGCTTGAGCCACATCCCCAGCCCCCCAAAGAGTTTTTAAAAGAACCAAATTAAATGATCTACCCTATCTGATTTCAAGATTTACTACAAAGCAACAGTAGTCAAGACCTTTGGTACTGGTGTAAAGATAGACACCAAACAACGAAAGAGTTCAGAAATAGACTCACATGTGTTTGGCCAATTGATTTTTGTCAAAGTTGCAAAGGCAACTTGAAAGAGGGAAAATGTCTTTCAACAGAGCTGAAATCAACTGGATAACCCTGTGGAACAAACAAAACAACAAAAACCCACACTGATCTATACTTACATTCCACAAAATCTACAAAAATTAACTCAAATGTAAGACCTAAAACAGAAAATATGTTCATGATCTTGGGATAGACGATTTCTCAAAACATAAACGAGCATAATTTGTTTTTTAGACATTGATGGACTTTATTTTATTCATTTATTTATATGTGGTACTGAGAATTGAACCTAGTTGCCTCACACATTCGAGGCAAGCACTCTACTACTGAGCCAGCTCCAAGCATAACTTTAAAAAGAAAACAAAATGGTAAATTTGGCTTCATTAAAGTTAAAAAATAAAAATAAAAAGTCTGTAAATATAGCAACTTAGTAGGCTAAGGATAGCAAGTTCAAGGCCAGCCTTGGCAACTTAGTTAGACCCTGTCTCAAAATAAAAAATGGAAAGGGATGAGGAAGTAGGTCTCCAGCACCACAAAACAAACAGAACAAAACAAACAAAAAACTCTAACTCCATTTTCATAAAAATCTAAACCCATCAGTGATTACTTTAAAACTAATCAGAGATTGTCTGGGAGATGAGATGAGAGAGAAAGGTCAGATTTCACAGAAGCATAGGAAAGCTTTGGAAGAATCGAAGTGTTTTCTCTCTAGAGAATGTTAAATGGCTCCACAAGTATATGCCATAGCCCTGCTGACCTAACCACACACTAGTATACAGTGATGAGCCACATGTTTCAGTCAATGATGAACCACATATAATGGTGGGCCCATAAGATTATAACACAGCTTAAAAATTCTCATCAACCAGTGACATTAGAAGCCATCATAACATCATAGAACAATGAATCAATATGTGTTAGCAGTGAGGCTGGAGTGAACCTATGAGCTTCCAGTCATGTAAAAGTATGGCAGGTACTATCATGTATATAGTACACAAAACTCAATAACAAGAGACTATGTTACTGACTTATGTACTGACTATACTACAATTTTTATTATTATCTTAGTATGCACTTTTTCTATATATTAAAAAAAAAAAGTTTACTGTAAAACAGTGTGCTGTGGAGTGGAGGTATAGCTCTGAGGCAAAGCTCTTGGACTGGATCACCAGCACTGCAAAAACCAAACCAAATAAAAAATTCTGTGCTGTGTTCTGTCAGCCATGGCCACAGACATCTCATTACGTCTCTTGATCACATCATCTTCCCTTGTGGTTGATTTAATCTCACGTTTTGTTTATTACAGACCTAAGAACAACAGGTATACCGTGGATATACACTGTATACATGTGTAAGAAGGCCTCTACAGGCAATCTAGTTTTTTAAATTTGCTTAGGTTTTTCTAAGTACATGCTGTGATGTTCACACAAGGACAAAAATCACCTGTAGGGACAATTATTTCAATTTTACCTCAATAAAAATTTTTAAGTCATAAAGCACAAAGAAAATACACAGAACAGGTCAAGAGATCTTCAATCCTAAGAGTTCAACACAAATTAGAATATATATACAATATGTTAGTGGAATTCACATCTTTCTCAGAGAGGAGTAGCAATTCTCAATAATTATCAACAAAAGTTTTAACTTTAAAAAATTTTCGGCTTTAATCACAACATAAAAACTTAATTGAAAGAGTAGAATAAATGATAGACAATAAGGCTTCTGAGCAAGAATTAAGAAATAGATCTCAGGTTGTGAATAGGAATCCTTGATATCATTTAGTAAGTCTGACAAAGAAATTTCTTTCTTTGAAATTTTTTTTAGAAGTGGGGTGGGACCGAGTCTATGATGAACCAAAATGTTTTATTGGAAAATACAATTACTCATTTTAAATTAAACATGTGCAGTGTTTCCCCCCCCCCCCCCCCCCCCCCCCCCATGACTACCCTTTGTTAAAAATACTAAGACCAGTGGGGTAGGGAGGAGGAGCAAGGGAGGATTAGATGAATTCTAGATAGGGAAGAGGGTTGGGAGGGAAAGGGAGGGGCAGGGGATTAGCAAGGGCAGTGAAATGTGATGGACTTCATTATCCAAAGTACAAGTATGAAGACTCAAACTGGGTTATATATAAATAGAGATTGAAAAATTGTTGTATATATGTGTAATAAGAATTATAATGCAAAAAAGTACATGTATAAAGGCATGAATTGGCGAGAACATACTCTATATACAAGGATATGAAAAATTGTACTCTATATAGTGTAATAATAACTGTAATGCATTCCACTGTCGTGTATTTAAAAAAAATGAAATCAATAAAACTAAAAAAAAAAAAAATACTGAGACCACTGATTTTCTAAATATCTTTGTAACCAAGTAAGGAATGCATATAACTGCCATACTCAGATTTTAAACTTCACATAAATGGGGAAAATGCCTGGAAAGTATAGAATAAATATTAATTATTTGTTAAAATGCCACAAATAAAAAATTTGTCCATCTCTGAAAACAGAAATCAAATTCTACGTATATCCTAATTCAAAGTATTACATATTTGAACAAAATTTGAATATGACAGAAGATTATATACTGATACATGTAAATAAACACATGTTCTCCTAGAGGCAAAGCCTATAAAATGAAAGCTTTCAGGAAAAAAAAATAGAATTATTTTCATTATCATAGCTAAGTAAAAATATATAGTTATGTCTCATTAAGGCCTTTCCATTTAAACTTGAGTTGTAGCCAGCCATAGTGGCCCTATAATTCCAGGAGCTTGGGAGGCTGAAGCAGGAGGATCATAAGTTCAAAGTCAGCCTCAGCAACTTGGCAAGGCCGTAAGTAACTTAGTAAGACCCTATCTCAAAATTTTAAAAATAAAATAAAAAGGGCTGGAGATGTGGCTTAATGGTTAAGTGCCCCTGGATTCAATCTAATCCTTGGTACTACCAAAACAAAACAAAAAGACCTTCAAGGGCTGGGGCTGTAGCTCAGTGGCAGAGCACTTGCCTAGCATGCATGAAGCGCGGGGTTCAATCCTAAGCACCACATAAAAAAATAAACAAGTAAACAAAGTAAAGGCATTCTTACCCATCTACAACTACTACAAAAAAAACTTTTTTAAAAAACCTTCAAGGGGGGCTGGGGATGTGGCTCAAGCGGTAGCGCGCTCGCCTGGCATGCGTGCGGCCCGGGTTCCATCCTCAGCACCACATACAAACAAAGATGTTGTGTCCGCCGAAAACTAAAAAAAAAATAAATATTAAAATTCTCTCTCTCTCTCTCTCTCTCTCTCTCTTAAAAAAAAAAAAACCCTTCAAAATTTTCAAATGTTAGTAATATGTAATCAAAAGTTAGTTTTTACTTTCAAGTCAGAGTTTTAATATATTAAATAAATTTTCGTCTTCTCATTTGTAATCAGATTATCATTTCTTTTTTTTTTTAAAGAGAGAATGAGAGAGGGAGAGAGAGAGAGAATTTCAATATTTTATTTTTTAGTTATCGGTGGACACAACATCTTTCTTTGTATGTGGTGCTGAGGATTGAACCCGGGCCGCACACATGCCAGGCGAGCATGCTACCGCTTGAGCCACATCCCCAGCCCCAGATTATCATTTCTATTGAGCATATTTTAAAACACTTATAATTTTTCTTGGTCTTATGGATTTACTTAGTAAAGTTTTTCTTCCCATGCACAATACCTGGAATATTATTTCCAATATTGATCCAAAAAATGATACCAGCATACTGGTATCAGTGATTATTTTATCCCCCTCATTAAATCATTTTAAGATTGTCTTAAAAGTTGACTTCTAGATCCTTATCTCATTCAAATGACAATTTAAAGTCCTGCTCCCAGAATCAGAGACAATGCTCTACATTATGCCAATATAACGGGAATCAGCTTAGGTGACAATTTATTGGCAAGATCCTTGCTGTTAAGGAGTTTATAATTCAATAAGGAATGGAAGACCCAAATCAAAAAAGAGTGTGTGTGTGTGTGTGTGTGTGTGTGTGTGTGTGTAGGGGTATCATCGATACCTTAAGCATTGACTAGTACACCTGACCTGCTTAGTCAATTTATTTCAATTAACAACCATGTGAGCTAAATAATATTCCTATTCCATCTGACAGATGTGAAACTACGACACAGTTTATACAGTTATCAAATGCTGGGAGAGGGGTCATTCCGGTTTCAGAGCCTGTGATCATAACCTCCTACTTCCAGGAGTTCTTTACATCTTCAAATATTCTGGAAATAGCCTGGAAAACCAACCAGGGTGGAGCTGGGCCAGGGATAATGTTCTATGCAACAAAGACCCTGGAAAACAACAAAGAGGAAGAAAAGGAAACCCAAAATTATTAAAGTGTCACACACAGTAGACCACAGAGGAAACCTGAAAGAGAAAAGAAAGATTAAATGGAATGTCGATGTGCAACTGCAAAGAGTTTTTCACTGCTTACTAAAATAGGAACAGATCCTGAAGTGTAAGCATTTGTCACATGAAAGCTGGAAGTCACATATTAAAAGAAGAAGAAGAAGAAAAGAAGCAGCAGCAGTGCTGCTGCTGCTGCTGCTAATAGAGAGTCTAGAGTGTTTTTTATTTAAAAAAGAAAAAAAAATAGTGAATCAAAACAGAAGTTCTACTGTGTGACAGGATTTCTGCAGCAGATAGGCCACCTAAGCTGAAAACAAACAGAAATGTAGAAGATTAAGGCAAAACAAGAAAGGAATGCTTCTGTCCAAGGTCCCTGGCCCTGTGGCCAGGAAGCAAGCAGGCTGTCTATTAACAGTGTAGGCACTGTGCAGAGTTGATGCTAGGATGAGAAGGCTGGACTTTATCCAGGCAGGACACAACACAGAGAGAGGTAGGTAGGTAACACAGGTAGGTAAATAAGCCTGTTCCATTTACTTCTATTTGTTCCTCCTGAAACTTTCCAGTTTACAGTAGTAGCTACATCACAACTGTCCTCAGTCTTCCCTTCAATGAAAAGGGAATAGATGGTCATGTTCATTAAATTTTTAAAAACAGAGGAAAATCCATGACTTCACTAACTGTAGCCAACTCTATTAACAGCTCAGCTTAGTATTTTTACTTCCTTTTATCTTTTCCAAGGAATATATGATTGTTTATTTCTTTTGAACACTTTACATAAAAATACATGCACTTGGCAAGTTATTAAAACTTTTCATAACTTGTTGCTGGGTGTAGATAATTTTAGAGGTGAATATTCCTATATTTATATACAAAAAGAATATATAGAAAACCACACACTCAATATTGAGCAATGAAGAAACAGGTATTTTTTAAAGTCTGGATAATGTTAGAATTTTTAAACCAAAGCTAACATGTGTTTGAGAAATCTTTCATCTTTCTTTATTTCAGCTTCAGAAAGAGCTAATTACACAAAATCCAAATAATGCTGGTCTGTAATTTTAGTATTTACATTAAACTACCAAATGCTTATGTACATAAACTAGAAGACCTCTATAGACATATATTTAGAAAACAGGATGGCCATCCTTAGGACACTATTTATTAAAATGTCATTTAACGTGATAAAAAAGCATAGTCAACCGGTTTTTTTAATTTGATCTCAAATGTTTGGCTAGCATGAATACAGGGAGATTACCAGAAAATATGAAATAATTATAGAAAACCAAATAAAGAACAAAGCATATATAATTAGGAATTTTAGTTTCTAGCACATAAATACTAAATTTAGATTATGAAGAATAACACTTCTAATGTTTAAATTATTGGCATAATTAAAAACTTCTAACTTTAGACAGGCATAGTAGTATTCACCCATAATCCCAGATACTCTGAAGACTGAGGCAGGAAGATCACAAGTTCAAGGCCAGCCTGGACAACTTGGCTAGACCCTGTTAACAAAATTTAAAGGTGGGGGGGTATGTGAAAATTTATAATTCAGTGGTAGAATGCTTCTAGGTTCAAGCCCCAATACCACACACACACACACACACACACACACTCTTTCTAACTATATCAAATTGAACTATAATTGCTCTATGTAATCAGCTAGTCTCAACCTCCCTGAAAACTGGAAATTTTTCCCCGCCAATTTTTTTTTTTCTTTTTTAAAGGGGGAGCTGAGCATGGTGATGCATTCCTGTAATCCAAACTACTTAGGAGTCTGAGGCAGGAGGATCACAAGCAAGCTCAAGGCAGCCTGAATAACTTAGCCAGAACCTGCTTCAAAAAAAAAAAAAAAAAAAATTAAAGGTCAGAAGTGATATAAGTCCTCTGGGTTCAATCTAGTACCACCACCAAACACACACACACACACACACACACACACACACACACACACACACTGGGGTGGGGGAGGTACTAAGCAGGGTGGGACTGAGGCAGGAGGGTCACAAGTTTGAGGCCAGCCTGAGTGAAAAAGAGACCCTTCCTCAAAAAACAAAATATTTTCTACCTCAGTGGTAGAGCACTTGTCTAGCATGTGTCAGACCTGGGGTCAAACTCTAACAGAGAAAATAAATAAATAAATAGATAAGTATGCAAACAAAATACAGTAATTAAAAAATATATATGCTTACTCACAGAAAAAGGAATCTTCAACAAATATGTAGTAAAATAATTAGCAGTCTCTAATATACCAAAACAGGGCTAATTTGGGACTAATGTTCAAAAGATTTATAGATTACGAACATACATTATTATCTTCTTGTCATTCAACTACTGGTCATTCCCTTACAGAAATCTTACAGTTATATTAGATAAATAAGCAAGCTGTCTCAACTATCAGAGACAAGCAAAGCACACAGATGGGGAGAGGCTCTTCAATATGGAGATGCCATTATGTTGGACTCCAGCAAAGAACACCTGGTCTCAACCGTTAAGGACTACTCTTGGGAGAGGGTATATCTTACATAATGGAACATTACAAATGGATTAGTCTTCCATTCTCTTTCCTGCTCTTCTTAAATTTACACTGGTCCCTCAGTTCTAAACTGAACAACTAAATGTCTACCCCCACACAAAGAAAAATTGGCTATAGATTAGAAGCCAGAGGGGGCAAAGACCACAAGAACTTATTCTTCCTCATATTGAAAGTACAGTTCAACACATGCTTGCATTTTAACAGGTCTGCTGTTTAACTTAATTCATGATGTCCCTCCCCGATATTCTGAATTAGTCATTTGAAATAAAATTTTCTTGGTACTATGGTGATAAATTTAATTCATCTCTTATAAAGAAATATTTTTTAAATTTTGTTTTAAAGTTAGTCAAAGGGTTTAGTTTTATGCTAAAGGCCCTAGAGAACAGGAAAATATAGAATACAAAATTAAAATCGAAAGAAATTTTGCATTGATGAAATTTTAAAGGGAAAGAAAAGAAAGAAAAAATGAAAATGTATCCACACTATAATATTATCATGAATATAAAAAAAATCGGGGCTGGGATTGTGGCTCAGCGGTAAAGTGCTCACCTTGCACAGGTGGGACCCAGGTTCGATCCTCAGCACAACATAAAAATAAAGGCATTGTGTTGTGTCCATCTACACCTAAAAAAATAAATATTTAAAAAAAACTATAATATACTCTATCCATATCCTATTATCTTGTATTTGAGAGTTATGAGGGTCTAGCTTGATATATTATTCTGTCTATATTTACAGAATAAGTCTTTGTCTTCACATTATTTCCTTTTCAGGGGTTTTGTAGCTTTAAAAATTCAAAATTGGAAAACCTTTTATAAATCCAAGGAAATCTTTTTCTTAAGAAAAAAAAAAAAAGTCTGTAATGAATGGAAAAAACTAGAAGAGCACCCTGTTTTGGAAGTGAGGCATATACCAAATTCCACTTTCCTGATGGCTGTTTGAGCAGGAGAACAGAAAGCTGAAAGTTGCCCAGCCAGATTACACATAAAGGGAGGAGGTACACAAAGCTCTTTTGAAATACAGAGAAAAGGTACTGAAAGGCAGACAATAAAGGGACAAAGGAACTGACAAATCCCAAACATATAGCCAACCTGATCAATGCCCTATTGTCATGTCTCAAGTCATGAGCCTCAAAGTGGCTCTGTATGTGCTGCCATTGAAGAGAGCAAGGACTAAAAGAGAGATGGAGTTGGTTCACAAGTAAAATCTGAAAACTGCATGAAGAGGCAGAGAGCATGATTAAGGAGAACCTCATTGCTAAGGCTGAAAACATTCAGACATCAACATCCTATCAGAAAAACTGAGGGCTAGAGCTGTCTTCTAGAAAGAGAACAGGCATTCCTCTGGGAGAGATGGTTGTTCAGGGGACGGGAGGGAGAAGGGACAGACAGAAATGACCCGTGTCCAGCAACCACTGTCAGGCCCAGATGTCGGCATATCACTTGGCAACACTTCCTGGCATTTCAGAAGATTTTTCTCCCTTTACTCTTGCTTATTTCCAACAAAGAAAACTGCCAGGGTAACTAGCCTGGAAAGCTTCCATCAGCCGACTGTTAGTCCCACTTCTAAATCCTCCATACCTTCATATTCACAGTAGGAGAGGACTCACAAAGCAACAATAAAGCCCAAAACACAGCTACAATGCAAAGAGGAAAAAGGAGGGATGGCCAAGAGGCTGGAACTCCTGTGAAAAACAGACATTAAAAGTCCCTCTTGAAGCTCATATTGCCACTTCTAGACCACAAATTGCTGCAAAGTCATATTAAAAAGTCATAATCTATGCTCTGTCAAATTAAAAAAAAAATAAGACTATAGAGCACTTCAGCTGCAATCAGGATAATCATTCGTAGGACACTGATAGTAAGGACTTCATGTCTTCTATAAACTTCCATTTTCAAAAGGATCATTAAGAATAAAACATCAGGGCTGGCGCTGTAGCTCAGTGGCAGAGTGCTTGCCTAGCATGTGTGAGGCACTGGGTTCGATCCTCAGCACCGCATAAAAATAAAAAATAAAGATATTGTGTCCACCTAAAAACTAAAAAAGAAATATATTTTAAAAAGAAAAGAAAAATCTGGGCCAGTAATTATAAAATACTCTATTATTAAATATGTTCATCAGGATTAAATTGGCTGTGTAAGCCTTGAAAGTACATAGACATCAGAGATAATTTCATATCTTTGCCATCTTCATTGATAAAGTTGACAAAATGCACAACAATGACAATTAGACCTCTGTCTAATATACCCAATTCCCAAAGCCTGTTAGATCCAGGAGAGCAAGGAGAAAACTCAATGGAGATGTTTTAATCCCTTATTGTCTTTGCTAAAGACTGTTAAGCATTTGTCCATTGAAACAATACAGTAAAATCTGCATAGGTATAATCTAACCCTCACAGATGCTGACTGCCTCCTGTTATGGCTGAGGATTATTTACAAATGAGTGACAAATGGGTGAAGGCTGAGAAAATAAAGCCTACTGTGACATCAATGAAAAATCACTGGGTGTCATGAATGAGAAGGAAGAACAATGCAGTCATTAACAAAAACCAAGTGTGCTTTGCTGAATAACTTGAGAGGATTTCTATGCACAACAAGACATATCACTACTAGGAAGTTTTAGGACTAAAAACCATTCAATAACATTAGCGTCACTAAAACAAATTGTAGTCATTTTCATACAGAAAATAGGATCATATTTAAGGCAACAGATACATGATGAATCAAATATTTCATTTCATTTCATTTCACTTCACTTCACATATTTAAGTCTGAGAAAAACTGAGAGAAGCTGAAAAAAACCCTACTGCTGGTCATCTTTAATGGGAATTTTATTCAATTTCTTTAAGTGGATCCAGCTGTACCGCTAAAGTACAGAAAAGACCATCTGGAAGTTTCTGTTAAAAATCACCTATATGCTGTGACTATAAATAAATGGAAAAGTAGAAAATCCCAAATTCTCTCAATTCCATATTTCCCTTAGACAGGGTCAACATTTACTAATAGGAAAAACCTTGTAGAAGCCAATTTTATACGTAAAGCATGTCTGGATTATAATCCAATTTATCCAGAATTCCAGTTAAGGCACAGTTGTACACTGACTGCACTTAATTCCATTCTTGTGAAATTCAGAAGAGCTATTAAGCTTTAAAATTCTAAAAATCACTCAGAATATTTTGAAAAGATAACTACTATTACTGAAGGGAAGAAAAGTTAATTCATTCAATATGTACTTCATTGCATAACATTCATCTAGAAAGTGGACATTACAATACTAACTCCTCCATTCCCTCTCTAACAAAACTTTTCTTTTTATTTGACATCCCAACTCTCAAAATAGATTTTATTCAGTTTTTATCAATGGGAAACTTCACAGTCATATCTGAGCCAACTTACTTGAGGTCAACCTAGCTTGGAAAGTTCATCACAAAGGAATGAAGTAAGGCCTCCAAATAAGTAAGTTAAATGCAGATTTCCAATATCAATAACAGTATAGCAAAGAGAGCCCTCCCTCACAAGCTACCCAGGACAGGGCCAATAGTTACAATATCTTTGTAAAGCAATGTCTCAAGTCAGGTACCAAGAGTAGGAAAAAATGTTCTTACCATGGTACCCAATAATTAAACTCCTGCAGATCTGCACTAAGAAAATCATCCAAAATACAAAGATATATGGCCATAAATGTTCACCATGATTTTATTTTTAACAATTAAAAATGAAACAATCTTCAATGTTCAGTAGTATAGGAATAGTTAAGTAAAGTATAATGCATTCATATAATACAGTATATCCCAATTTTAAGTGCTCCTCAAAAGTCAGGCCTGGTAGCCCACACCTATAATCCCAGCAGTTCAGGAGGCTGAGGCAGGAGGATCATGAATTTGAAGCCAGGCTCAGCAACTTAGGGAGGCCCTAAACAACCCTGTCTCAAAATTTTAAAAAAACATACAAAAACCAGCCTGGGAATGTAGCTCAGATTGAACACCCCTGGATTCAATCCCTGGTACCAAAAAATAAAATAAAACTTAACTTAATTTAAAAATGTATAGAAGGGTATAAAAATGGTTCAAGCGGTAGCGCGCTCGCCTGGCATGCGTGCAGCCCGGGTTCGATCCTCAGCACCACATACAAACAAAGATGTAGAGTCCGCCAAAAACTAAAAAATAAATATTAAAATTCTCTCTCTCTCTCCTCTCTCTCTCTTTAAAAAAATATCTAAAAATGTATAGAAGTTTATGGATATTGTCAACCAAGTTTTAGTCTTAGAAAATTCACAGATAGAAAATACATCAAAAAATTAAAAATTGGATAAAGTTTTGTAAATATTCTGACAACCCAAAACTTGTACAATGACTCACAGTTACTACTTTCATATGTATCATAAAAAATGACAGAACCCTCTGGCCCTCCATAGGACTGTGAAAGTTCAGAGGAAAAAAAACCACCATCCCTGACTGAGAGAATAAGAAACCACTTTGTAGAATAAATAGCAGTGAGTATGATTTATATTAGCAGCATTATATAGATTCATCTGGGAACAGCATTCTAGGACAAAAAACAGCATGAAGTGCATGAACAAAGTACCATATTAAACTACAAAATGCCTCATGTACTAGGCCTGAACTGCAGAAATGCAAGCCTGATGGGAGAAGGGAAGAGATGATACAATGGGAATGGAACCTGGGCAGTAGAAGGCACCCGGAGGATGCCTTACTATCTTTGTGCACAGGGGTCTTTTAATATACACTGCAGAAGCTCCAGAGAACAGCAGCTATATGAGCTATCTGCAATGTTTTTCTTAGAATAATGAGTTTAAAAAATCACACAAAAATGGTCATATTTCACCTAAAACAATTTAGAAAAGAGCTGATTCATAAAGCTTGTAGGGTAGCTAACCCTTCATGAAAATAAATTATTGACTAATGTTTAAAATTACCCTTTATGTTCAGAACTTCTAAAATCCTAATTTTTATTTTTTTTTCCTTCTATGATTATACTTCAAAAGGGGAGATCCAGAAATCTGACTGAAAAAATGTTATTCTGAGGTGAATTTAAAGAAAATAGAGCCAGGCACAGTATCTCAAGCCTGTAATCCCAGCAGCTCGGGTGGCTGAGGCAGGAGGATCAAGAGTTCAAAGCCAGCCTCAGCAATGGCAAGGTGCTAAGCAACTCAATGAGACCCTACCTCTAAATAAAATACACAATAGGGCTGGGGTTGTGGCTCAGTGGTTGAGAGCCCCTGAGTTCAATCCCTGGTAGCCCCCCACAATAGAAATATATATACTGATTTCTACAGATATACAATCTATTTTAAATTTCAAGAAAGTGGCTAACATTTAATATCACTTTGTATTGTAACCTGAGTATGCTGCTCCAGTAGAAACTGCAGGCTTTGAGATGGCACTGAGAGCAGCAACAATATAACAAGTTATCCTAAAACAGGCAAACTTCTGATTCTCTCAGTAGGTGAGCAAGAATTAATTGAGCCATCATCACAGGCAGTATACACACAGTCCAGATGAAGGATCAACAATTTAAAGTTATCAGAAAGCAAACACTCTCCAACAAGCAAGCATCCAGCCTGGGGATCAGACTTGAATTGCTTAGCCTCTAAGCTTTACATACTTCATCTATAAAAAGCAGGATTTAGTAGCACCTAACTAAAAAGGCTCCTGAACAGGACAACGACTCTCTCCTTGACCCAGTTTTAATCAGGCACCTCTGGACCTTCTTCTCAACTGCCCCAACTTTCCTTGACCCCCTCTTATCTTCAGCCCACCTAGCTCGGTTGCAGAAAGAATCCTGCTAAGGCAGCTGAAGAAGAATCCCTCACCCTGATATCTGACCAAGTTCCTCACCTGACTTCACTTTGGATTGAACCCAGGAATGCCTAATTGCTGAGCCACATCCCGCGTCCATTTTTATTTTACCTTTTTTTTTTTTTTTTTTTTTTTTTTTTTTTGAGACAGGGTCTTGCTAAATTGCTGAGGCTGGCTTTGAACTTAGGATTCTCCTTCCTTCCTCAGCCTCCCAAACTACTGGGATTACAGGCATGAGCCACCACACTGGGCTCTGACTTCACTTTTTTTTAATTATACTCTTTTTTTTTTTAAAGAGAGAGAGAGAGAGAGAGAGAGAATTTTAATATTTATTTTTTAGTTTTCGGCGGACACAGCATCTTTGTATGTGGTGCTGAGGATCGAACCCAGACCGCACGCATGCCAGGCGAGCACGCTACCACTTGAGCCACATCCCCAGCCCCTCTGACTTCACTTTTGATGTATGAGTCCTTGGTCTGCCTTCAGCAAGAATACTGTTATATCACTGCTATGAAAGAATGTCCGTACCTCCCCAAAATTCATTTGTTGAAGCCCTAACCATCAAGGTCATGGTATTTTGAGATAACCTTTGGGGGGTAATGAGGTCATGAGGGTAGAGTTCTCATTAATAGGATTAAGGTCCTTATAAGAACAGATGAGAGATGTGCACTCTCTCTACCATGGAAAGATAATAACAAGAAGGTGGCCATGCACAAACCAGGAAGAAGTCCCCAACAGGAATAGCACTTTGATCTGGGACCTCCCAGTCTCCAGAACTGTAGGTAGTAAATTTCTGTTGCTCAACGTGCCCAGTTCATAGTACTTTGTTACAACAGTCAAGCAGACTAACAATTCTGTAAGAAGCTCCCTATCCTTGGTGTCTTCTATGATTTTCCACCCACTGACCTCCTTACTCTCCCCACTGCTCCTTATATTGAGAGTTAAACCTGATCTGTCCCCTCTACTGCAGTAGTCTTAAATAAAGTCCTCTCTATCACTTCAACAAGCACCAGAACTCTTAAAACTAAGGATAATTAAATGAGGTTCAACATAAGTCAAATACTTTAAACAGTGACTTACAGAGAGTAAAAAGCTCAAAATGTTAGCTTTTGTTCAGTTACAGTTTTCATGTAAATGTAACAAAATAAATGCTTAAATGTGACAACACTCAGCTTAAATCAATTATTGTCTTTTTGTTACCTGACCATTGTGATGAACATAAAGGTCCAAAGTGAGAAAGTATAGTTCCTGCCTCAAAGAGCTCACAGTTAGAAAAGGAAGAGGGAGTAAGCAAACAATGTTGGCAGTGTGCTTCATCCAATAACTGAAAGCAGGTCAAAGTATAAAGGCAGCAGAGAAGATAAGCCAATGGACTGGGCTGGAAGAAAGGCCACTCATGACAGACTAAAACTGTAAGTGAAGAGATGTTTGCAGGGTTGTTTTCTAGGAAGAGGATGAATACTTGAGAAGAATGAACCATCCCCATGGGCAGGGTACACAGTGAAGACAAGACCAGACCATTGCCCACTGGTCTCGGGGTGAGGAAGTCACTGAAAGATTTTGAACCAAAGAATGTCAAGATGAGATTTATCTTTTAGAATGCTCCCTCTGGAGCAGTGCAGAAGGTGGATTTGGAAGGTGGGAGTTTATACCTAAATGGACACAGAGTACCTAACTATTAAGAAAGTGTAGATACTACCCATCAAGAAGAACAAAACTGAAGATGGAAAAAACTTGGGCACAGTTTACAGAACCACGCCAAGGGAAAGATGTTCAGAATCGGTATGTTGTCAGTTTTCAACCTTAGGCAATTATAAATAGCAGATCCACTACACAACTACCACAGACTGGTAACTGTGAACTGGGGAACGAGTATCAGAAAACTGAGTTCCACTCTGCAGAACACTGCCTTTGTTCCCTGTCTATCTTCCTCTTGCAATTCTAAACCTGGGCCACACACCCTGTCTGAACCCTAGAAGGGCTTCAGTTATTTCCTCTGTTGTTCCCTTCACATGCTTAAGTATAGTACTAGTCCACTGCTGGCCACTGTGTCTCATCTCAGACTATCCTTAGAGATCAAGGTTTGCCTTGAAAAACCAGCCTCTACCTCAGAGCAAAGCCTGTCCAAGGAAGGGACATCACCTTTGTCCTTGGAAAGACCCACAGAGCACTCCTAGGCACATTCCCACCCTGCTAAGTTGTTTATCTGCAAATAACAGGAGAGATCTTTTGCACCAGGTGTCCCTGACTCAGTCAGGCTAGGTGGTGATCCATAGCAACCCCCTAGCAGCTACCAATCAGCATGAGACAGGGAAACACCTGGGATGCCAGATGACCCTCCCAGTAGTTTATGATGGTTGATAACGTGTTGGAAAACCATGTAGTTCAGCACGAACACCCCTTTTGGCTTAAACCAATCAGTTCAAACGAATCCCCCTCTTGTAGTAACCAATCACCTCTACCTAACTTGTTCCTGCCAGTGAATGCGCTAATCATGTTTTAGAGTTGTTGTTTGATTTTCCCGCGGTGTGTGATGATTTGCTAAGAGATGCTATGATGTATGTGGGGGCCCTGCCTTATCCAAACAATGTATAAAACTGCTGCAAACCCTGGGCTCGGGGCCTCTCAGAGTCACCAGTTGCTGTGTGTGCGCTCGGAGGACCAAGCTAGCTCGCAATAAACACCTCTTTGCTGCTTACATCGATCTTGGGTCTCTGGTGGTCTTTTGGGGGTCCCAAATTCGAGCATAACATATGGGGGCTCGTCCAGGATCCCCCTAATAAGCCTACCCAGACACCCCGATCGAGAGGTGATGAAAACCTGACCGGTAAGTAAAGGCACTGCAGATCTGTAAGTTTCTGTACTCTGGTTGCCTGCAGGTTCTGGTTCTGTGTTGTGTGGCCGGCAAAAGGTCCAGGTGGATGCACTGAAGGGCAGCCGTCGGGGTTTGTGGGAGACGTCCCCAGCCCCTTTCTGGGTTCTGAGTGCATTGCCTTTAGTAAAGTATTTTGTGAAGTATTTGGTATTTTGTAGCTGACGGATCCGCGGTCCGCCTTTGCCTTTAGTTTCTGGGTAGCAATCCACGATGCGCTGCGAATTCTGTGGCCGCGCTGCGAATTCTGTGTTATGTGTGTTTGTTTTGTCAGTCTCCACCCCGACACCCTGGCAAGAGAACTAATCTCCCAATCTGGGGTTGTCAGACCCAATATGAGGGGGATGCTCCCCCAATTCATTTGTCTGAGGGGAAGGCCCCAGTTGGCTTGGAGCCAGCACCCCACTTCCGTGGGTTTTGGGGGTTTTTTTTTTTGACAATCTGAAAAGGGAATCTGTGTCTTTGTGTGTCTTTTTGTCTGTGTCTCTGTTAAGTGTGATGGCATTGTTTAACTTTGGACAGATGCAGAGTCCCAAGTTCCAATCTGCCTTAGATGTGTGGAGGTAACTTTAGCTAAATTTTAGCCTAAGAATGTCCCTCACATGCTTCTCCTGTAAGGGACCAAAAGTCAATAGAACTGCCAACTTTTCTGTTCTCAACTTTTACACCCCTTTTAGCTGTGTTTTAAAGAACTTTGATAAACTTTACTCCCCTTTGTTAAATGGGATTAGGGAAGCAATGTTTTCTTTTCTTCCCGTAGTTGGCTGTCTTGAGTGCACCCACTGCAAAGGGAAATGCCTGCTGGGGGTTTAAGAACTTTGATACCTTGCTTTTACTTTTTCTCAAAACCCTGTCCTCATTATTAAATTGGCATTAATTGGCTTTGGGGATGGGAACTGAATTTTCAGTCACAAATTTTGGCACCCCAGAGGGGACTTTAGAGGAGCCCCAACTTTGCCTTCTTGGGGAAGCCTAGCACAACTGCAAGCAGAATATTAACTTTTTGAGAGCTGACTACTGGAAAGTTAGGAGATATGCCAGCGTGCCTGGGATTGGACCTAACCAAATGAGCTAATCCTGTAAGTAAAAGGAGGGACTGAGGAACTCCCAGCAGCTGCTGAAGCTCCTTCTGCTTCTGGGAACCTCCCTCATTTCTTCCCTGCACTGTAAGGATTGCTCCATATCTGTCTACTTAAAAAGAAGGGGACACTGAATGCAGTAAAGTCGCCACACCAAGACTCTTGATTTTACACTTCTGGTTGCCCCTATGTGAGAACATCTGGTCCACTCGTGGGGAAATCTATGGTGCCACTAAAGTAGGAGTCATAATGGGAGTTAGAAACCTGGGGAGATTTTTCTCTTATCTGGTTTATTTTAAAGGTTATTATAGATTGTTTCTTGGGGATGATCTTGGCTGAATGTGTGTCTAAAAGATGATTTTTTATTGTAACAATCTGGTATCTGAATGGGTTTTTGAAGCATTGCACAATCTTGGAGTTAAAAGTTGGGTTTAGGTAATTGTTTAGTTTATGATTTCAGATAATTCATGCAGAAAATTTAAATACTTAGGATGGAAAATTAAATAACTCTATTTTCAAGTTGGTAAGTAACTCCCAATCATTTAGTTTTATTTTTTCATCAATTTTTGAACTGGGTAGCCTGGGAAGATTTCACTAGGTGTACCAGTGCATTAATTTGGGCAAGGATAGTAAATTATGATATGGTATCTGTTCCCCTCAGTGTGTAGGATTTAGGAAAGGAAAGTGTTGGATTGGGACGTAGGTCTGGCTTATTGAAATGACATTGAATAGCAACAGTCTTGGGAATTTTTAAAGCTTAATTTTGGATATACATGGTAGTGTGTGGTTCTCATTTGGAATTTTTTTTTAGGTGATTTAATGTAACTTAATACTAACAAAGGAAGTGGCTTAATGATCCTGAAGGAATTTCTTCTGATGGTAGCTTTTACATTATCAAGTAAGATCCTACTTTCAGTTTTGTGTGAACAAGTTTTTCTAGTGTAGGAAGATGTAAAGGTATGAAATTTTGTGAATTGTATCTTAAACTTGTATCATAATTTTCAACATCCAAACCTGAAAATTATGAATTAAGGTTAAAATGCCTTAGGCATGAGGTTTCAGCTCAGAATTCCAGTTCTTCCTGCTCCTTCCAGACCTCAGCCAGGACTTAAGTTGAAATGCAAATAGAAGAAGTCTGTGAGCTCAGTAGGAGACTGATCTGAGGCCCAAGAAGGGGGGGGGGGGGAAGCAAAAGTGTCTTTTACCTCAACTCAAACTAGATTAAACCAAAAAAGTAAATTGTATGGTATTTACTAATTATTGGCCGGTCATTTTTTCTAGGACTTTTGCTTTTTCTTAGATTCTATATTTTTTTGAGCTCATGATTTTGATCCTACAGACCTAAGTTAATGTTTTTCTGATCAGTTCTATTTTTGATCAACTGCAGAGTTTTTTGAACATTGCAATGGAGACTTCACCTGAGAAAAGCTACAAGGCCTTTACTATTGTGTTATGTGTTACACTTGTGTTATGTATTGTATGTCTGTATGTGTGTATGTCCATATATCATGCAGTGATATGACAATTGGCAGATATATGAGGAGCCTCATAAAATTTTTTTTAAAAATGGATCCAAATATCTTTGATTCACGTGATTCAAATGGTTCAATTTAAATTGGGTAAACAGATGAAAGTAAAGATGTCTTTAAAATTAAACTTATAAGTTTTTCCTAGGTGATAAAAAACTAATAAAATGTTGATGTCTATGAAATAATCTGCCTAAATTCAGAAATTTACAAGGATTGTTTCAAAATGTGAACAGAAAAAGGAGGTTAACAAATGGAAAAAGAGAAATTAGAAGGTTCTAGGTATGGATTTAACAAGAAGGAAAATGTGTTTCTGGATAAGAGAGTCTATATGATTAAGTAATTAAGAGGATTTAAGTAAGTGATAAAGAAGGTCTGTGTAAGTTGGTTATGTGTGTAAAGTTTTTTAAGCAAGTAATCTCAAAGAAATTAAAAATTATACAACTATGGTTAAACAACAACTGTTATTTTGCAATATTGTAATATGTTATTTCTTTAAGAACTAAATTTGGTTAATATAAAAACATCAGTGTAATTGTGGTGCTATTAATGTGTTCATATCTTCCAGGTATACAAGTCTGTAAGGTAGAAGCTTTAAAAGAACATTATATCAAGCTGGTGTTCTAAAGTTGTATGGTAATTTTAGGCTTAAAAGAAAAACATGTTGGAGATTTATTTATATCATTTGTGTTCTATAACTGGACTTGTTATCAATAAGATACGTAAAGTTCTATGTTACTTTTTACACTGAGATACAATTTTAATGTATTTTTAAGTTAATGAGAACCTAATCTGTATAAAGGTTGATATTGTAAAACACAAAAGTACTTTGCTACTTTTCTACAAAAGGTTAAAAGCTTTCAGCCTTTCTTTAATTCATGTTTTAGGTGTGATATTATATTGTGTTAGCTAATATTCATGTGAACTTGAACAACAATTTATGTAGGCTTTACAAAATGATGTCTAAAAAGCAAAGATCAGCTTCAGAACTATAGTACTTAAGATTTATGAAGAACCCCACCTTACCTGAGATAAGGCTCTGTGTCCCATCTCACAACATGTAAAAATGACTATGAAAGAAGTAGGCCAGATTTCAGTACATTTAAAGTTGTGTCCAAAAGTTCGTTTTTGTCACAATTGCTAGGATCTCAAACAGGGGATTATAATGTATAACACTGCCAAAATTCAAGGTAGCTATTACATGAACTAAATATGTTTTTACTCTTGATAATTTTATTTGTAGTTTTCTTATAAATGGTCTAAAAATTGCCTGTTAATGTTTTGCAGAGGTACTGCTTTAAGAACACACAACCTGGGTTGATTTAAGATAATGACTTATCACCTACAGGATAGAGAGATAGGCATTAAAGCCCAGTACTCTTAATATAAGACTTTTGAAATTTATTTGCTGGATGTTTAAGATTAAGTTTTAAAATTAAAGTTAAATTAAAAGGGCCAAGAAAACCAATATTTGGCTCTTGCCCTCTGAGTCAGTCTGAATCCAGGGAACAGAAGACTTCTCTAAAGAGCTTTGCAACTCTGGGCCACATAATCTCCCAATCAGGGAGATTAATGAGACCACTGGAGAACAAAAAGCAAATCAGTGCATTTGGTATGAAGAGGGGGGTCATCAGAGAAGGGAGACATCCCTGATGCTTCCAAGGGAAGCCACATGGTCAAGCAAGGCCTGGACCCATCCTAGCGCAAATGGCACTAGCAGAACTGAGAAGCTGCATAAAGTTCCCCCAGGACTCCCATGGAAATTTAGCTGTTAACAATAGATAGAAACAAAAGTCAGTTTGACTGCTTCATCTTAAACACCTAGCAAAGACAGTTAAAACCAAAACACAGCTATTCCTGGGCATTTTAAATAATAATAATAGTTAAATGTAACTTCCAAGAATAAGTAAACTACAAAAGAAATTCTTAGGCAGGAATGCCTGATAACTATCAAAAGGAACTGCCAGAGTAGTTTTTAGTTTAAAGCCCACAGCTATTTCTAACCTACACAGGTAGGCTTGGTGTTTGCTAGTATGATTATCCAGCCCTAAGTAACAGAATTAAAGGTTTCTCTATTAGACACAGAGGTCATACTAGTAAAAGGATTTTGCAAGATCAGATGACATTAAAATATTAAACTGTGTCTTAAGGGGAAGGACATCTGTAACCCTAAGAGTTAAATGTTATGTTCACAGTCCTGATAACTGGGGATGTTAAAGCCTGGTGAGGGAACTTCTGTACAGTGACATGTTCCAGCTGCTGCAACACTTATTCAGTACTCATGGTTTTTGTTTCTCTCATACAAGCACCCTTCCCCAGATGACAACCTGTTTTTCCCCAACCAGACCTCAAATGGAACTGACTTGGGAACTCACGTCCCTCACATCATCCCCCATGTCGTCAAGCCCCCTCATGTTCGACACCCCTTTTCAGCTCTGAAGCAGCCAGAACGAGCCGTCACCCCTTCTCCTTACAGCAATAAAGAGTTCCTAAAATTAGGGGGGAATGAAGCCAGAAATAGATAGATAGTGTAGTTAGGTAAATTGAGTCAGGATGGATCTAGGAGGCCAATTTTGAGTGAGTCTGGGAAGTTGAAGACGGTCCCCTAAGATTACTGTTTACCAAGATGTACAGCCTGCCCAAATAGGCCCCCAACTGAGGGAACCATGATTGGTTCCCAAGTTTCCAGACAAAGGGGGGTAATGAAAAACCAGCCTCTACCTCAGAGCAAAGCCTGTCCAAGGAAGGGACATCACCTTTGTCCTTGGAAAGACCCACAGAGCACTCCTAGGCACATTCCCACCCTGCTAAGTTGTTTATCTACAAATAACAGGAGAGATCTGCTGCACCAGGTGTTGGGAAACCATGTAGTTCAGCACGAACACCCCTTTTGGCTTAAACCAATCAGTTCAAACAAATCCCCCTCTTGTAGTAACCAATCACCCCTACCTAACTTGTTCCCGCCAGTGAATGCGCTAATCATGTTTTAGAGTTGTTTGATTTTCCCGCGGTGTGTGATGATTTGCTAAGAGATGCTATGATGTATGTGGGGGCCCTGCCTTCTCCAAAGAATGTATAAAACTGCTGCAAACCCTGGGCTCGGGGCCTCTCAGTGTCACCAGTTGCTGTGTGTGCACTCAGAGGACCGAGCTAGCTCGAAATAAATACCTCTTTGCTGTTTACATGAATCTTGGTCTCTGGTGGTCTTTTGGGGGTCCCGAATTCAAGCATAACAGTCTTGGCATTCCCACCACCTGTATGGTTTGGTCCATAAAAGGCACAAAACCCCTGTGTACTCAAAGAATGCGGTTTTGAATGAGTCAATGGAAGTACTGAGTAGTCCCTGTGAACACCCTTCCATTTTCATGGTCACATAGTCCTCACCACACATATTCAGAGCTACCAAAGAGTCTTGTCCCCTTCAGACTGCTACTAGAGCACAATCCTACAAATGTCTGCAGACCAATTTTAATTTCCCAAAACAATAATTAAACACAAAAGCAAAAAATAATAATAATACTTTGAAAAGTTGTTTTGATTTCAAATATGTTCCAGCACAAGAAATGAGTAACTCATTTCCTGAACTTTATGATATTATATTACATAATAATACATTTTCAATTCAGTTACCTAGAGTTCTGAAAAAATTATATAAAATACAGCCCAAATAATAAACCCAATGCTTACACTTATGCTTTTTCAAGGAAAAAAATTAAAACACTGTCAACTTAAAAAATAGGTATTATTCTAACATAAGCATGGTGGCTTTTTTCTTCTTTTTTTTTTTTTAGATAAATTAGGCAATCTGGGCTGGGGATGTGGCTCAAGCAGTATCGAATTCGCCTGGCATGCGCACAGCCCTGTGTTCCACCCTCAGCACCACATACAAACAAAGATGTTGTGTCCACTGAAAACTAAAAACATAAATTTAAAAAAAAAAAAAGATAAACTAGGCAATCATATTCTAGAAATATGCTATTTTGAAGCAACAACCAAAATGTTGAGGAGGTTCCTCTTTATCTGCACACAGCATAGGCTTTTCTTAAGAAATTGCCTTTATTTATTTGCCTGAAAAATCAAACAAATCCAGCTTAACATCAGAGGCTTCCTGGTTTATTTTATTCACTCAGTATCAAAGCATGCTATTACTGTTTTTAAAGAACCTTTTTAAAAATCAAGGTGGTTGGTACAGAATGTCAATTCAAGTTGTATTGATATAATATGGGCCATTTCCAAACACTTCAGAAAGCACTAGCAACTGTCTCTACCTTCATACTTGAAGTGTTGCCCTGGTAGCTCATCTCATTTGTTCTTAAATGTTAACTCATTTCCAAACATAACTAAAACCAATCATTTGGGTAGGTCAACATAACAATATAACAAAAGAGACCGCCCTGTGAGAAAAAGGACTTTGTTCCCTGAAAACCTCCCCCCCACCAAATCCTGAGTCCTTCAAATTCTATAAATTAGGAATGCCAAAACCCAAACACATCATATGTCTCTCCAGTGAAAAGTTCACTTTCTATAAGCATCCCAGTGGGTCTGGAAAACTCTATTAAGGTATAAAGTTGAGCAACCATTGTCAACAACTGAAAGAAAAATTTTCTAAAACATACACAAATCATGTCAAAATAGTGTTGAAATTTCAACTATATTGAACAATACTAAACAAAGCAGCCCAAACCAGATAAAGAGAACAATTTCATCCACAAACATACTATGGGAATGCAGAAAAACTATGGAATCTGGTGAGTGGGTTCAGTGTCAGATCTGCTTATTTTTTAGTTTGGATTTCTTAGTTTACATCACATAATGAGAAGGATCTCAACTTTACTTTGTTAAATAGCACTAATCTTCCCCAGAGTAACTGAGTAGAACATCCATCTTGAAACTTGGGAGAGGGAGCCAGAGACAGAAAAAAATTGAGCTCAAGATAGCCAGGCAACAGTGGAACTGATTCAGAGAGCCCAAGTCACAGTGAACCGTGTGGCTGTAAACAGTAACTCAACCCTGAAAGTGGAGAGGCCAGAAGGACAGGCCAGCCAGCACTTAGCACAGTTCCATTACCTCTCCATTAAATTAGGCACATCCAGACTCGTCACTGAGCACTAAAAATAGGACACAAGAATGCTTTTATAGCATCTCAGCTCCCAAAATCCTTGAGAACAAATTTCAAAACATTTATCAGAATGTATTCTGGGAAAAGAGAAAATATATATATATTTATAGTGTCAAAAATAAAAATCGGGAAAAATGAGATATTAATAACACCTTGCTTTTATATAGCACCTATCTGTGAAGCAACTCAAACATTTTAACAAAATTTTTAAAAATCTAATTTTGGTAATTCTAACAAAATTCTTGAGAAATAGGTAGAATGTAAATATAACTACTTCTCCTGAGCCACTGGAGAAAAGTAGATACACCTAATCACATTGCTTATTATAGATTCTAGTTCAGTCCTCCATTTCAAACATACCATACAGCCAAGTCACCAATTACCCTCTACACTGTAATAAAGTAAAATACAAAAGTGAACACCACACTTTTCCATGTTCAAGAATTCAACCCCCAAAATAAACAATTACAGCAACTGGATTTGACTTTAGAAGGAAAGCACTAATTATCAAAAAACAGTCCAGTGACCCTACTTTTTTTTTTTTTAAGTAAATTGAGAAACAGTTACTATGATTTTCATTAAAGATGCCTGACATGTGAAAATCATAGACAAGTGAAAATTCTATTTCCCACACTCACCAAAAGGATCTGACAGCTTTATCCTTTATCCTTCAAAGGACAAAAGGAACTCAGTTTAAAGTGCAAGGTCAAAGTATATAAAAAGACACACTGGCCTGAGAAGCCGATAGGTTAAAAAACAAAGGATGAGTCAGTCAATACTTGCAGGTCTCAGATTCTTGAAAATAAGTTTTTATTCAAAAAAAGGAATCAATTGGTCCCATTGGCGGCTAAACTTTAAGGATTTTACTTGTAAATTTTAAGAGTTTTTGTATGAAGTACCTTTAAACATGAGTACATTTTATAGTACTTAGGAAGTATTTCCTAAATGTACCCAATCATCTCACTCCTATGAAAACCAACTCTTGGTGAAATAATTCTTTCTTCCCCTCAATACTTGTTAGATAAGGCACAGTTAAAGAAGTACAAGATGACTAAACTTGAACTTGCTACAGGAATTTACAAACAGATAAGAACTTTACAAATATATCCCTACTTAAGAGACAAGAGAATTTGAAGAAAGTCCCCAAGTCCCTGAACTCTGAACATCCAATGACAATATCAGCTCTTTTCTTCCCACTTAGCTCTTAGATGCAGAGACTGTCTCCTTAAGGCCCTAGTTGTTGGTGCTGATGGCAAGAGGGTATAAATGGCTTCTACTGTCACTATCAAAAGCAACTTGTTTTAATGAGATGATATCATGTCTAGAATTTGCTTCAAAATTGGGAGTGGCAGAATATATGAAAAAAGATTGGCCAAGAATTTTAAGGGTTACTGAAACTGGTACCATTCCCCTCTTTTGTACATGTTGGAATTCTTAGATTTTAGATTTTTCATAATAAAAGGTTAAAAAGAAAGAAGCTTATTTTGGAAACTAAATGCCTCCCAATTTGCCTGTCTCTATAGGTTAGAGTTAATTAACCAGGAATTCAAAAGGAATATAATACTAACTTAATTGCTTAAATTCCTTACAGTTACAATTAGGATGACCTTGCAGTTTTTCTGTTGTTCACACAAGAGGAAAAGACTGAATTAGGAAATTACCTGTCTCAAAATTAATAGGTTTTCTCCCTTATATGTCACTGTAATTAAGTCTGATTTAAAAGGATGACTCATCTTTTTTTTCTTCATATTGACAACACTCTGAGATAATAAAAGGAAATTATAGATCTCCTAGGAAAACTGTTTCGACCCCAAATTTTGGCTTTAAATGAAACTTAGTAGATATTTAACTATCCCTTATGTCCGTTTCTAAGAGCTAATCTTAGATTATAAACTAAATTTTTTAGCATTTTGCCTTAATCTTATAAATACTCTCATAAATCATTCTATTCCACATTTGGCAAATTTCTTTTGGCTCTCTGCTAAGAATCAAAGAGAGCAAGAGAGACAAAGCAGTGTTTTTGATAGAATCAATATTCTGATGAGTGACAGAAAGATCAATTTAGTCTCCATAAATGATTTGAGAGATCTGACAATCAAGATTAATGTCTAACTTCTAAATTAACCTTAATACCATTAACTTAATACGTTTCTTAAAGGAGATTCATGTTAGACAGTCAGATGGAAATTCTAAGTAAGCGCTTTTTCTTTAAAAAGTTCTCAGCACTCTTCTAATTCTTAATTGAAATGCTTTAATACAACAAGGGAAATTAAAATAAAATCCAGGAGGAGAACTGCAGGGCTCACATCAGTCTCTAACAGACATTGGGGGGGGGGGGAGTTCCTTATTCTCCTCCTCTTCTCCCTTTCTCCTCTTTGATCTGGCAGCTTTACTAGGGGCATCTGCTTCAACAGCAAACATGCACATTATTTAAGCTGTCATTGTGCACACATTCCTAAGCTACTCAGCAGAGTGGATGTTTCCAAAACAGACAGTAAGTACAAAAATTAGTAGAGAAATTCATCAAAACTCACAAAACTTGCTGAGCTTCCTGAGTCTACACTGGATATTTCAAAAAATATTTGGAAATTGTGTTAAATACAGGAGTTATTCAAAAGAGTTTAATAAATAGTTCAGTTACACCCTGATCAGATCTCTTTGTAAAACAGACACAAAGGGTAGCTTTTAGAAACACAGTTATAAGGAATTCAATCGGTGCTTTACAGGAGACAACCGGTTCTCAGATTTAGACTGAGAACAGCAAATATTTCCCAGGTTTACCTCAGCAGGGTAGATTTCTAGCACAGTGAAGAGCCAAGCAACTACAGACTCAGAAGCAGCTCCAAGGCTTGGAGTAAATATAATTTGATTAATGATGCCAAGAAAAAAAAAAAAAAAGGCATGATAACCTGTGCAAAGGCTTGCTTTCAAAAAACACTCACTTGCTAGCTAAAACAATTCAGCCCCAAGAAACAGAGCCCTCCACAGACAGGATCAACCAGGGGCCTGGTGCTTGAGTGGCTCACCCACATTAAGATTAGCAGGACTAAAATGAGCTTCTCATTCAGTTCTTGATTTTATATCATTCAAAAGACTGAACACTTTCAAGGATAGGAAAAAGTGATCTAAGCCTAAAAGAAGAAAACCAAGAGTCCCCTCGGGAAAGTACATTCCTCAGGAACTGATTATCGAGTCCAAAAATCACCTGAGTATTCTTATTCTTCATGCCGGCTTCTACCTTTCATCATTCTGGTTGTTTTCATTCTTGCCATAGTGAGAGAGGGAACAGAAAGAGGGCAGAACTTTTTGATTTAGTAAATGGTTTACATGGAGGAGCAAAATGGAGAAGACACAAAACAAGGGAAAGATAAAATTAAACTTATTCCTACCCATTTTACCTATGGCTCTTAAAATACCGATTTGCAATACTATAAGTTAAGTAAGAGATACCACAAAAAGTACGAACTAAATGATTACTACCATATCACCACAAACATGGAATATGTTCAAAAACTTCAGAGGAAGAAAGGAAGGAAATATAGGATGATAGATAATAAAACATAAGTAGTTGTCCTAATTAGCCTAACAGAATACAGTCTTTGTTTATATTTGACGCATTTTTTCAAATTTTCTATAATAAATATGTAGGTACTTTAAAGGGGGGAGGGAAAGCACAATTTTTTGTATGGCAAATGAATAAAAAAAAGCACTTTTCACTTTATATATAATGGATTACAGTAACTGCTTTATGAAACTCTCCCAAGCTAAGCCACAAAAGGACCAAATATGAAAAGAATCAATTTACTTTCTTGCTAGTGTTAGAAATCTTTGTCTACGGATTCAACAAACATTTATTAGACAGCATTAGACTATCTGCAGAAATCCCCAAAATGGTAATAAACACACAACTAGTAACTTCTCATTCTCATGGTGCTGAAGACAACAGGCGGTAGGCTGTAAATCTTCTCGCCCCAAACTCTCACCTTGCTATCCCTCAGAAAATCTAGGAAAACTTTCAAGTTGTCACTACATCCAAATATGTACTGCAACAGATAATATTATTGCCAAAATATCTGCTGCCCTTCCCTTCTCAGATTGTTCCCAATCTGCCCATGAAGCAGAGTTATAGTTCTTACCAGATAGGCTATGCATGACCAAGTGGCTTGCTTTTAACCAAAGAAGTGTGAACAGAAAGATATATGCTGCTTTAGACCAGAAGCATTGAGAGCCATAGGGAGGCCCTGCCATGGCTCTTTTCCCTCTTTCCTACTAGGTCCTGGAATGCTGCTCACAAAGGGTACTAATATGAGAAGTAAATTTTTGTTGCTAAAATCTACAGAAATTTGGGGATTGTTACTATAGCAGGATTCAGCTTAAAGCTGACTATTTACATACCAGTGATTTTTAAGAGGTAGATGATGGCATTTTGATCAAACCATGCAGTTCCAAACTTGCTTTGCTTTGTTTGCTCTCCTGTAGTCTGAGCAAGCCCCTCTGCTGAACTTCTGATATTTGGACCTGTCCCCTTAGCCAACTTTTGGACACATGTTATTTCACCCACATAATCATGACCACTGCATAATTATCACAGCCTGTTTTCTTCAGTTTAAAAATTGGTTTGTAACCTTTCATTGGTTTGTAACCTTTCATCATCACATGGTACAATTCTGTTTGTCATGCCACTTAAAAGGTGAACAGAATGCCAGCATGATGGCACATGCCTGTAATCCCAGCAGTTTAGGAGGCTGAGGCAGGAGGATGGCCAATTCAAAACCAGCCTTATAAACTTAGTGAGGCCCTAAGCAACTTAGAGATCCTATCTCAAAATGAAAAATAAAAAGATACTGGGGATGTGGCTCAGTGGTTAATGCCCCTGGGTTAAACCTCCAGTACCAAAAGGGGGAGGTGGGTAAACAAAGCAGCAATATTTTTACCAGTGGCATACGGATGTGTATTTGTCTTCTCACAAACTATGAGTCAAGACCCTTTAATTCTCAGCACACTGTGAGTATATTTCCAAAAGACTCTTACATGGTGTGTTCAAAGTGTAGCAGAACCATTAGTAAACACATCTTATGTGAGTGGCACTGAGAATGTTGCACCAGATCATAAAAACAATGATAGCACAAAGAATTTTCAGATACATAAGACTAAATTTTGTAAGTCCATACTTTGCAACACTGAAGTAAATTTTCTCAAGTAATATTTCAACTATAATGCACAAATCAATAAAAACTAATGTTAACTTTTTATCCCAAACCTGAAAAATGTTTGCTAAACTGTTAATAAGAAATGATGCTCATCAATTCGGACTATTTAACCTTACCATATATTCACAAGTATTCCATGCATCCTAATCTTGCACGAAAGACAGTTCAGTAACAAATGATTTTGGGGGGTGTGTTCTTTATTTTTTTAACCTATATTTTATTTATTTTTATGTGGTGCTGAGGATCAAACCCATTTCCTCACACCCTCAAACCCATTGCTAGGCCACATCCCCAGCCCACAAATTTTTAAGTAATACTGGCACACACACACACACACACACACACAAAAAAAAAAAACTGCAACAATTATGCAGTGAAATACATATGAAATGCCCTTCTTTAAAGAAAATCCTGAAAACATGGCAAAACTGGAAATGGTCCACAGTACTTAAGAAATGTCCAGATGGAAGAATCTACTACTCCCCTTTTGAAATAAATTAAATGGAGGTAATTTTTTTAATTGAAAAATATTTGCTTTAAAAACAAAATACAGGGGCTGGGAATGTGGCTCAAGCGGTAGCATGCTTGCCTGGCATGCAGGCGGCCCGGGTTCGATCCTCAGCACCACATACAAACAAAGATGTTGTGTCCGCTGAAAACTAAAAAATAAATATTAAAATTCTCTCTCTCTCTCGCTTTAAATAAATAAATAAATAAATAAAAACAAAATACAGGAGGGTGGGTATATAGCTCAGTTCATAGAGTGCTTGCCTAGCATCACAAGGCCCTGGGTTTAATACCCAGCACTACAAAAAAAAAAAAAAAAAGAAAGAAAGAAAGAAAAAGAACATTTACAACTATTAAATAAAAATAGACTATTATGAAAAGAGAACAAATACAGCTAAAATAAGAGATTAAACATTGAAAAATGAGTAAGAATGAAAAACACACAAGAAACAAAGTATTCCAAAAGTTAATAAAGTAGCAAGTCAAGGCAAAAGCTGAAAATATAATAAACTTTGTCTTTGTAAAACAAATAATCCACAATGAAAGCAAATTTTGTTGAATTTTTTGTAATTTTTATATTTTATTTATTTTTATGTGGTACTGAGGATCAAAACCATTTCCTCACACCCTCAAACCCATTGCTAGATAAATAATTTGACATGAAAATACATAAGGAAAAAAACTGAAGGCGATCTATCTTCATACTGGATAAATGTTAAAACACAATTGAAATAAGTTTCTAGATAAAAGAGTAGTCAAAAACCAAAATATTAAATTGACTTCAAACAAATGTCACAAAATCAACTAATATTTAGGGAGTAGCAACCTGTACAGAGTATCAGTGTAGTAAGGAAAGAAAAACAAAGTATACAGCAACCCTTTCAGGACCCCTCCCTTGTGGGAGCTCCTCTTCCTCTGTTTAAAAAATATATTTTGTCAAAAAAAAAAAAGTACAGAAGTCATAAACTAGATGGTTTACAATCTAAGAAACAAAAGAACACAAATACCATGCATATACATATAGATCAAGGGCAATGCTCCCATATATGCAGGTATAATATACCTGAAACATAAATATTTGAATAAGGTTATACAGATGCATTGTCTTGGGATTATTCAGGAAGCACTGTTTAAAAACAGTAAATATAAAATGATCTAACCTTCTTAATTATACATTGCAGTATGATTTGCAATTCAGAAGATACAAAGACACATTGTTGAGCAAGAAATGCTTAAAATCATGCTATATCCTTGCCTTGCCTTTCTGGTTTAAAAACCAGAACCATAATACCAATGTATTTATGAAGTAAATGGAACACTCTCAGAAACATCAAATTAAAATCTTTTCTTTCCTGGGTGTCCTTACACTAAATCTGTATAATCCTTATTATTGTCCAAGGAAATTATCTTCAAACTTTCATCAACCAAGAAAACTTTGCAAACAAAACCTCATGCTGAGGCTCACAGTAGAAGAGCCAAGCCACTCTGATTAAAACTGGAGCAGCCACATGATGACACCTGGTACCTATCACTACTGTTCCATAAGTAGGCTGACCAGGCACAGGGCAACTGCTGGGGATGCACAACTGAACAAAGTCTCTGCCTCAGGGAACTTCCCTTCCAGAACAGGAAGAGAGCTAATAAACAAGTAAACAAACATGATCACTACACAGAGACCCACTCTAAGAAAACAAGGCAAGGTAACAAGGTTGTTTAGTGAAACAGAGTAGTCAAGGAAAGCCTCTCTGAGAAGACACTAGGGGTAGTTTCTAGGACGTTCTAAAGAAGGTTCAATCATTGAAAGAAGAAAACCCGATCAAGGGACAGAAAGAGGCCAATTTGGCTGGTGCAAAGTAGATAAGGGGAGTATAGGTGAGGAAACTGGAGAGGCAACAGAGGCCAAACAAATCTTTTATAGTGAGACTAGATTTTAAGTGTAATGCAAAGTCTTTGAAAAGTTGTAAGCAAGAGAATAACATGATCTGATTTATACTGTAGAAGCTACTGTGTGGGTTATAGGCAGGTAAGTGGAATCCAGAACACTGTCAAGGAGGCCTAGACAGATACCCACATGAGAGGCAGTGGTGGCCTGGACTGCTGGTTTAACAGTGGAGATGAGTTGGGAATTGGTCAGATTCGGATATATTTTAGATGGAAAGACTAGAAGACTTCATAAAGGAATAGATATTAAATGGGTGGCAGAGAGAGGAGTCAAATAAAGTTATGAAGTTTTGAACCTGTACAAGAGGGTTGATGAAGGCACCTTTTACCAAATGAGAAAGGTCTGGGGTATATAGATTAGGATACGAATAACATCAAGAATTCTGTTTTGGCCATGTTAATTTACAGCAGATTATTATTTTTAGGTGCTCAAGATCTCACTACTAGACAGCTAACCACCTAAGTCTATAATACTTCCTGGGAGAAGCTGGAGCTGGAAATACCCACTTCCACTCCCATGGCAAAACCTTCAAACCTTCTTAAGATTCCCAGTGCTCCTCAAAACTATCTCTAATTGGCTATCTAAATTGACCAATGTTTGTAGAGTGTGGTCAAATTAATTAAGTATTAAGAAAATGTAAATTGCTCACAATAGAATAAACTTTGAACCATAGTAAATTATAGATTTATTTAAAGATTTTAGTGAAAAAATGAAATTATGAAAGTGCTAGAAGAAAGCGTGGATTAATATTTCTAAAATCTTAGAGACAGGACTTTCTCCTTTGATACCACAGGCAGAAATCCTTAAAAACGGAAAATAATGATAGTGGGTAAGGATTTTAAACTCATTTATTACAGAAAAATGCCACAAGGAAATTTAAAAGCAAATAGAAAATTGGAAATAAATACCTGAAATATATAACACAGAAATTAATATCCCTAAAAACACGCTAATATAAATCAAGAAAACGATTAAGCCCAAAAGAAAATGTGACAAGGCTGAGAACAGAAATTAAAAGAAATATAAATGATCAACTGATATATGAAAAATACTCTAAGCTTCTTATCAGTTCAAAAACTGCATTAAGACAAGGAGATACTACTATTTCTCACGTATCAAGCTGGCAAATATTAAAAGGCAATGAGGGTACACTTGGAGCCTGGGCAAAGACAAGCAGGTATTTGTGGAAAAAGAAATGCCAATGACCTTTCTGGAAACAATATGGCAATATGTATCAGGAACCTTTGTTTTTGATTTTGGTGCTGGGGATCAAACCCATGCTCTACCACTCAGCTATACTCCCAACAGGAACCTTAGATTTTACATGCTCTTTGACCTATTCAATTCCACTTCAGAACCCCCAATGCAGGGGCAGAGAAGGTTGTTTGAAGATTCAAGGTTGTTTGAAGATTTAGGTCCAAATATTTTTTCCAGAATAGGATACTCTGTGACTAAAACACACTTCAAAATTATATCTAATGATACAAAAAGATATCAAGTGAAAAAATTAGTTTCTAAAACCATATGGTCAGGGTAGTACATATAAATAGATACATTCATATAAAGTGATCTCTAATAACAAAGTTAACAGTGTTATTCCTGGAAAGACTGTGTTTTCTGTAGGATATTTCTTATAATAAGCACACATGGCTTTGATAACAAAAAGTTCATTTTATGAAAAAACAGAAGTCCTACACATTAAAGAGATACTGAATGAAAAAAAAAAAAAAAAAGAGCATCGTCAAGTGAAAAAACATGTTTTGGGGAATTTTTTCCTCTCTTCCAGAATAGAAATTTTTCTATATTCATGACACTTTCTATTTGAACATGTATTACTCTTGTAATAAAGAAAGGTAAAATAAGTTCTTTCAAAAACTGTTTCCAAATCTCATTTGTTATCTTATTAAAGATCATTACAAATAGCCTGCAAAATTTTCAAGGGTTTATGCCAATTTTCTTTTTCTTTGGTTTCCAAAACCAGTTTTTCTTTACAATTCTATTGTCTTCCAGGAACATAAGGGAATTCTCTCCCAAAATACACTATATTCACTATCTCCTTTATATTATTACCTTTTATGTTATTACCTTTTAATTGTCTTCCATAGGTTAGCCCAAAGGTTTTCAAAGTCTGTTTGCCAAAGCCCAGCATGGTGGCACATGCCTGTAATCCCAGTAATAGGCGCACAAGGGGGTGGAGGGATAGGCAGGAGTGAGGCAGGAGGGTCACTTCAAGTTCAAATTAGCAAGACTTCCGCCCAAAATAAAAAAACAAAAACAACTAACTAAGGATGTAGCTCAGTGATAAAGTGACCCTAGGTTCAATTCCAAGACCGAAAAAGAAAAAGGCCCCAGATCAACATAAGCATTAATAAGGAACTTACGAGAAAGGCTAATTCTTGGACCCCTTTCCAGATTCACTGTGTCAACCATTCATGCTTTGGGGCCTTTAGAATTTAGAAACTTTCCTTAAAACAGTCAAATCACATTTCAAATTATTTTTCTTACAAATTCCAATACCAACATTCAAAGGGATTAAGCTGCTAAATCTCTTACCAGCTGAAAATTTTTAGGAAAAAAAAAAATAAAAGGGATCTACAATCAAAACCATACCTGTGAAGAAGGCTTAGAGTTACCAATGGGTCCTAGAGACATCACATCAAGCCTTCGACCGTCTTGGAGGTGTTCAAACACACTGGTTTCCTCAAGGAACACACTTACTACAAACTCATTTAATTACATAGTCAGAGGCAGGACTACACAATCAAACATTCAAGCAGCTTCCTGAGTAATAACAACATTCCAGCCATATATAGACAAAAATACAACAACAGTCAGGTATACTAAACAAAAACCAGAAATATCTTTATCTGAACTAATAAATGATCCCAGTTGGGGCAAGATCTACTGAGGTCTGATGGAGTACTTAATAGAGATGTTTGCAATACAACCCTGTGATGAAGGAATAACCATGATAAACATAAAAGGAAGTTCATCTGTAGGCCATTGCCAAAAATACTGCTAACAAATTTTCTGCCACGTTCAACAGATTAACGATCCAAGTGCTAAGCTAGTGCTGGTGCCAAAAAAGTGACCAGCATACCCTTGCTGCCCTCCAGAAGGCTGTAGTCCACTTGGAGACAAGCCAGGAACACACAGGAATCAACTCTCAGAGTAAGCACTTAATTTTTCTGATACATGTTACAGATAAGAAAACTGAGTGACCAAGAGGTTAAGTGTTACTTGTTTAAAGCCACCAACTCCCTACATATCCAGGTTCTAGCCTTGCTACCAGCACTACATTTTCTCTTTTTTGTTGATTATATATATTTAAGATATACAACACGATGTTATGATATAAAAACAGTATTTTCTTCTTTGATAATAATGGTGCTGAGGATCAAACCCAGGGCTCTATGAACATAATGAATCAATTACTTTGTGTGTAGATGATAAGAGCAATTGAAATTCTCTCTTAGCAAATATCCAGCATACATTATTAACTATACTCATCACCCTGTACATTAGAGCTCTAGATTTATTCATTCTAGGTTAAATGTCCACCATTTAAAAAAAAAATTAAGCTCCAAAAATCTTTGAGATCAGCGGTTTTCAAAGAAGCAGGAAGGAGGGGCCACCTACTGCCCTTTCACACACTGCTCTGAACTCCCATGGGTTGTGCAGAGCACTCACCACCCTGCAAGGCTCTGAGCTTTCCACACTCCACTGGTAAGGTCTGGCTGGGGCTGCTAGAGCAACACTGTTTTCCTCCCAAGGAGTCCACAGTAGATTAGTGGATATGGCCACATAGCACAGAAAATCCCTGGAGGTAAAAGGCTTTAAATGAAAGTACAACTGCAAAGGAAAGGAAATATAATGCCCTACTTTGAACACTGATGTGGTTTCTCCTTACAAACTACACTGCCTATCCCCAGTGCCCAGGCCAGTTTTACCTCAGTGTTGACAAGCTGGAGAAGCCCACACCACAGGCACATGGCCCTCTTAGAGAGGCTAATGACTTCCATTTTAATTATTTCTAACCCCAATGACCCCATCACCATTGCTGTGGTTTGAATATAGTGTCATCCAAAGCCCATGTGTTACAGCTTAATCCCAGAGGACTGTATTGGGAGGTACCATGGATCTGTAAGAGGTCAAGCCTTATGGGAGGTCCTTAGGTTATGGGGAGGTTTTCCAGAGGGAACTATGGAACCCCCGTGTCTCTCTCCCCTCTGTGTTTCCTGGCATAATAGGTAAACATTTCTCTCACATATGCTACTGCCATGATGTACCACCTTGACTAAAGGCCCAAACCAAAGGAACCACTCAATCTTACACTTAAATCTCCCAAAATGTGAGCTAAATAAACCTGGTTTCCTTCACAGTCTGATACCTTGTTTTAAAAACATGAAGTTGACTTAAGACAATCAGTAATATTTGTACCGATTGATTCTGTTAATGTTTTTAAAAAAAAACTATCATTAAATAACATCTCCTATTTCAACCTTTTCTTCATTTCCAGTTGTCAGCAAAAACCTTCAAGATAAGTGCTTGACTCGGAACATACAGAGGTCTAGAGAAAACTCTGAAAATATATGTTGTTCCAAAGGGCCTTAGAAAAGAGAGGGTCCTCTTATAAGCACAGCTGAGCCACTCTCTAGGAAAGAAAAGTCCATCCAGCAAACCACACAAGAAGCATCCTGAACCCTTTTGCTCCTCATCATCCCATCCTTGTTCCCCATGTCTCCCCCAACCAGCTCTTAGGCACCGGAACCCAAACCTACTCACAAGCCATCATCAGCGCAGCATCACAAGGTAGAGACATAGGCTTTTTAGGTGGGAAATCCATGTATTCCCAGGGAGCAATGATTACACAATGTGCACAAAGGGAGGTAAAATACAACACAGCAGGTACTGTGCAAACTCAGAGTGGTAACAGCCAAACATCATGGGTCCAAACACCAGATCTGCCACTTACTAGCTGTGGAACTACAGATAAGTTACTTAACCATTTTGTGCCCTGGCTGTTAAATGGAAATGATAGTAGTACCTGTTCTACAGAACTGTTGCAAGGGCTACATGCAAAAATATCTAGAAATTGCCAATACATGGCAAACAGAAAACACTACCTGTAACTATCATACTTCAAATACATTTTGGATTTAGAATCTTTGGTAAAGTTACTATATCTAATATTCCTACTGCAAAATGTGTTCAAGGATAAACTATAAGCTTAGCCAATGATAAAGATCCTTTTCCTAAACTGGAATCCTAAAAAGAACACCTGAGTTCCAAGTCTAATAATCTCTAAGCCATAAAACTGACAGAGGCTAAGCAAACCAAAAAGAGTCATTTGGCTATTTGAAAAAATATATATTGATAACTTAAATATATATTTTTTCACTATGGAATTTTTTTGCCTCAAAACTTTATTATGTTTAAGAATTATTAGAGATTTCAAAGAACTTAACTTAGAAAATTCTAAAACAAACCAGACAATATATTAGCCTATAACCCATTAGCCATCAAAGAGTAAATGGCATCATATGTCACATTGCCTCTGAAAAACTAGTTTTGGAGAATGAGAGTGAAAAAGCAAATATCCTTCTCTCTCTCTCTCTCTCTCTCTCTCTCTCTCTCTCTCTTTTTTCCCTTTAAGTAATGGGCAGAACTCAGAGGCAGTCACACTGAATTTTGCCCATGATTCGTTTTATTATTTTGAGACAAGCTCTCATTAAGTTGCCCAGGCTGGCCTTGAACTTCCTCCTGCCTCAGCCTCCTACATCGCAGAGATTACAGGGATTCACTACTGCACTTATTAAGCAAATAATATCTAAACTATTATTATGAAAATAATCTGAGCTTGCAGACCCTTTGAAAAGGTCTCAAGGAGCTCAAGAGCACCCTATTACACCTTGAAATCCTTTGTACTAAGAACAGGTATTTAAACTCTCATGGTTTTCATGTTCTACCTTTTCCAAATTTACAAGACAAAAAAACAATTGATATATTCCATTGAAATATATATGAACTGAAAAATAATTTTATCCCAAAATTACCCAAAAAAATGAAGGTTTAAGAAAGTATTTTGGGGGCTGGAGATGTGGCTCAGCGGTAGCGCGCTCGCCTGGCGTGCGTGCGGCCCGGGTTCGATCCTCAGCACCACATACCAACAAAGATGTTGTGTCCGCCGAGAACTAAAAAATAAATACTAAAAATTCTCTCTCTCTCTCTCTCTCTCTCTCTCTCTCTCTCTCTCTCCTCCTCTCTCACTCTCTCTTTAAAAAAAAAAAAAAAAAAAAGAAAGTATTTTGGCAAAATTGTCACTAAGGTAAACTAGGAAAAAGTGTCAGGTCAAAATAGGTATTTTCCTTTTTTTAAAATTATAATGCATATGACTTAACATATAACATATATAATATATATATAACAAAATTTACTATTTTAACTATATTTAAAGTTTACAGTTCTGTGACATTTAATATATCCATAATATATAACCATCACCAGTGTGTAGTTCCAGAACATTTTCACCCTGTAAAGAAACCCCAGAGCCTGCCCCAAGCAATTACTCATCTGCTTTCTGTCTCTACAGATTTGCTTAGGCAGGGTATTTCATATAAATGGAATCAGGCAGTACATGACCTTAGTATCTGGCTTCTTTCACTTAGTGTGTTTTTAAAGACGATCCATGTTGTGGCATGCATTATAAATTCTTTTTATGGCTGAACCACAATCCATCATATGAATATACCACATTTTGTCCATTGATACACAAAAGTTGATGGACATTTAGGCTGTTTCCACTTTTGGCTATTGTCAATAGTGCTGCTATTAAGATTAACATAAAAGTTTTCATTTGAACATTGTTTTCAATTCTGTGGGGTATACAACTAAGAATGGAATTGATAAGCCATATGACAACTCTTTATTTCACTTATTGAGGAAACAAACAATTGTTTTCCCCAGCAGTAGCACCATTTTACATTCAAAACAATAAAAAGAGGACAATTTTTTCACATTCTCACCAATACTTTTTATTTTTCATTTTTAATAATATTCATTCTACAGAGCTTAAAGTGGTATCTCATAATTTTCATTTGTTTCTTTAATAATATTGAGCATGTTTTCAGGTATTTGTTGACCATCTGAATGTCTTCCTTGGAAAAGTACCTATCCAGGTCTTTTGCCCTCTTTTAATTGAGTTGTTTATCGTTTTTTATTGTTGACTTGTATTATGTTTAGTTATTTTTTATAAGTAAATGTGAACACTTTTAGACCTACCATATATCTGGTCCTCTCCACTTCCAACCTTAAAACAAATGGCAAAGCTTCCAGATGATGAAAAGAGAAACTAAGAAATTACAAGAAGACATAAAATTAACTTGCAATAAGACTGGGTATAATATCTGCATTTTTGTCTTAAATTATAAACCCCAGGCTTGGATCAGATGAGGATAAAGTAACAGTCATTTCTTACATAGTGCTTATTATTCATGAGGTACTGTTCTGAGTGCTTTCACATCCTCATCCTCATGAGGCAAGAACTCTTTTCAATCCCATTTGATAGATGAGGAAACCAAGGCACAGAAACATTAAATGGCTTATGATTACAAAATTAGTAGGCACACAGTTTGGCTCCAGAATCACTTTGTTATACTACTTTTCAATCTTGAAATAATAACACATCTTGTCTAAAAAGAAATGTATTGGAAAATGCTAGTAGCTACATTGTTTACATGTCATTTTCAATATTACAACTCCCCCACTCTCCCTGCACAAATCTTTTAAGTAACTCTTGGTTTTAAAACTTGCATTTCTCTTTTCTTTTTTAATATGTTTTAGTTGTAGATACACACAATACCTTCATTTTATTTGTTTATTTATATGTGGTGCTGAGGATTGAACCCAGGGCCTCACATGTACAAGGCAAGTGTTCTGCCACTGAGCCACAACCCCAGTCCTTAGAACTTGCATTTCTTTAATCAGGTTAGGGATGTCATTAAAAAAAAAAAAAAAAAAAAAAAAACAGATGGGGAACATCATTTAGACCTTTTCTCATCCAGATTTAGACCTTTTCTAACATTTCTGAATCTGACAAAAAACTACTCAGGATATTCTGACTCAACAATCTATTACC